>NC_022031.1:41873767-41945989 GCF_000317375.1 Microtus ochrogaster
CACACACACACACACACACACACACACACACACACACACACACGATCAAAACCCCAGATCCCAGGCTGTCAAATGGTAATCGTGTTTGTATCATGGTAAAGTTGAAAATTCCTTCTAGGAGTGCTGTGCCAGGACACTGTGTCTAGGAGACACATGCTGGATAACCATGCAATCAAGTCACAAACATGACCTCATGTTTTATGTAAGCTTACAACCTTGTGTTGGGTGGGCCTTGTGGGCCAATGTGGAAATCTCCCAGTAATCTCACTGTCTACCCTACCCTGTTTGGGTCCTGTGATGGCTTGCCCTACCAGACCCTCGTCCCTACCATGTTCTGCTGGCCACACAACGAGGTCCCTTTTGTCTCTACCGATCCTCCACGGTAGCCTCAGATGCCTGACCTCCAGCAAGGCAATATTGAAGCCAAGTTCAGAAGTCCCAGGATGAAGCCCAAGCATCTGGGGAGGGGCATTTACAGACCTCACTGTTCTCAGTCAACACTCCTGCGGGGCTGAAATCACACATCGTGTCTAACCACAAACTGACTTTGGGACTTCACACTTTCATGAACAGGGCCTGGGTTTTCTGGGATGAGAGCTGTCTGTCCCTCCAATCTCATGTGCCTGTTTTATGCTCGTTCGTGTGTGACACTGACATCTCCTTTGCTTGGGCACAAGGGCGGCCGGTGATGGAGCTACCCTACTCACTGCCCTGCGCCGCTCTCTGTCTAGTGGGAGTGGGAGGCATCCCTCAGATGACGACTCTGGTGAACGCATGAGTAGGTGGTACCCGCTGAGGCTCTTAAGTTTAGTGCAACAGAGTCAGACTGGGCCAAGAGAGGAGCAGGAAGCGTCCAGCCTGGGCAGCAGCATACGCAAAGGTCCTGGGCTGGAGGATGATGGTACAGAAACAGAGACTATCGAAACTGGAATTGAAAAGGAGACTAAAAGAATGAGTGGTTGGGGGACAGTATTGGAATGCAGCAGGCAAGAAAGGAGAGGTGGGTGGGGCTGGAGCATGTGAGTCTTACAATTTATATTAAAGATGCTGTGATCTCCATGCTATGGAAAGTCATTGTGAGGAGTCCGGAGGGGAGCCGACCTGAGTGGAGCTGCGTTTGCGGTGATAACTCAGGTAGCTGTGGGGTCAGTGATGAGTGAGACATGAGGCATGCGCGCGCGCGCGCGCGCGCGCGCGTGTGTGTGTGTGTGTGTGTGTGTGAGAAAGAGAGAGAGAGAGAGAGAGAGAGATAGTCAGGTGAGAGATTCCAAAGGCTGACCAGGGGAGAATGGGAGGGCTGCCAGAAGCCACGAGTCACAGAAGCATTGAGGGTAACTGATAATGTATATTTGTCTTTATTGCTGTGGAACAAATTATACCCGCAACTTCAAACAATAAACACACATGATCTCCCTCATTCCCAGGGATGGAGAACCAGGGCATGGCAGTATGGTAGCCCTGGCCAGGGCCTTTTTATGACAGCACTGGCCTGTCATTTGTGAAGACTGCCGTGCCTCAGGGGCACCTGAGGATGCCTGGGTATCTCCCAACTGATTGGAGGGATGGAGATTTTCTATGTTAGTCCAGCGAGCTGCTCAAATTTCTCGCTCTGAGTTTAGGGGGGGAATCTTTCCAGCTGCAGACCAAGGAAGAGGTGCATCTTTCCTCCCTGCTGGGGCTCTTCTCCTACCCTCTCCATCTCCGTTTCCTCTTGAGAGTATTGACTGAGCATTTGTGGTCAGACCACAGGTCTCAAGCAGGACAGATTCAGAGCCAGCGAAGTGGGCAGCCAAGGACAGGAGGCTGTGGGAGCACCTGAGACCCCAAGACACCTCGCTCTGATGGCCAGCCATTCCCAGGACATCATTCCCCTGGAGGCCACTACCCCAGCCGAGAAATCATCCAGAAAGACAGAGCTCCAGGTGGAGGTGACGACAGATCTACCTGCACTTCTAAGTCTGAACGTTCTAATTAGGTTAGAAATGAACTCAGAGCAAAATGCATCCCGGCTCTCCTACGGAAGCCGAGGTAACCTACTTTGTCATTCAAATGCACCCACTATATATAGCGGCAGATTGTGCTGAAATGTCACTCCTCTTACCTGACTAAAACGTATAATTATAGATTTACTGCTATTCATTCATGAAATGTGTCTTCACTTGATTAAACAGTTCATTCAAGAAAAATCCATTAACACACGGAGTGTGTTCAAATATGGCTCCTTCGATGCTGAGGGCGCCGACAGAGTTAAGATGCTAATTAGACTAAGTAGGCTTTGAAATGTCCCAACGTTTGAATAATTCAGGTCACTTTTACTAGGGCTTCAGCTCCCCAGGAACTACCATTAATTTAAACTAATTAGAAAATTAGCACAGAGAAGATCAAGGCAGGAAGAGATGACTGACTTCAAAATGGAAGAGCTGTCACAGGAAAGGGGACGTCTGGCTATGGACACCCTGTAGCAGTCAACAGTTAGAAGGTCCGGGAAGGTAGATCCTGGCTCCAAACCAGAAGGAGGAAGAAGTGGAGGGCAGAAAATGAGGATAAGGATGTAGAAGGTGAAGGCAATGAAGAAGAAAACATTCCAGTGAAGGGAAAGGTGATAGTGAGCTTCCCAACCCCAGAGGCATCAAGCAGGCTAAGCAGAGGCTTCCCCTTTACCACCAATGTCTGTGATTTTTCTACACAATGCTTACCCCATTTGCTGTTCTTTTTTGAATGTTAAAGTTGCTGAAGCTCCTCTGGGTAGCTGTGGGGGAGTATTTTTTTTGCTTACCCTCTCCCCTAGGGTCTGGCCCATGTACTTCAATTCTTTTAGACATTTCTCTCTGGCGGTGGAGATGGGTCTCATGAGTCCCACCCCTCTGCCACAGTAGGACATCAATAGTTCCAACTTTGTGTGGTGTCATGTGGGTAATCACAGGTGCAGAGAGTTCGAGAGGACAATGGTCATGTTACAGCCAGAGGACAGCACTCTACAGAGAAGAGCATTAGACCCTCTGTGTGCAGGCCGTGTGGGAGGGCACACGCAGCTGTGCACTACTATCCCTCGCTGTGCACTAGCATCCCTTGCTGTGCACTGGCATCCCTCGCTGTGCACTGGCATCCCTCGCTGTGCACTGGCATCCCTCGCTGTGCACTAGCATCACTGACTTGCACTAGCATCATTGGCTTGCACTAACATCCCTCATTGCATAGAGTCAGTGTGCTGGTGGTGATCTCAAGATAGGTCAAAGTCTTAGTTTTGAACCTGAGAGCCTGACCTTCCTTGGGAAATGTCTTTATGGCGCAGATAAGGATCTAGAGAAGAAAGTTGCTGCCAAAACCCAGTGCTGGGTTTCCCTTAAGAGTAAGGCCAAGTGAGAGTAGAGACACAGAGGGAGGAAGGTGTGTGAAGGGAGGTGACCTGTGAAGCCATGTCTGCAGCTACCAGAAGCCAGAAGTGGTGAGGACAGGTACAGTCCGCTGACCCCTTGACGGAGAGCCCGCAAACTCCAGACTTGGCGGAAAACACATTCCTGTTGCTTTCACCTCCAGTCTGTTCTGGTTTCATTCGGCCATCAAGGAAGAGAACAAATGGGGCCTCCAGAAACCTGCTGTTCATGGATCCAAGCGAGGTTCCCACCGACGTCCTGCTCAGTCTAGACCCTCACACCTGGGCTTTCTGAAAGGAACCTGCTTTTTTCTCTCCCTGTCTGTCCCAGGGTATCTTATTTCTGTTACTGAGGACAGGAACATAGATGGGGAGTAGGCAAACATGAATTGGACTTTGGGACACCTTGCTGGGGGCTGTAAAGGGGGTGCTTGGATTTGGGGCTGGCTTGTAAGGCGCTGAGCCTGGTGGAGTTGGTCCACGTTCCTTTCCGCACAAGCTCCTCAGACCCTGTGTGCCATTCTATGAGGGGTCCTGCACAGAATGGCACACAAGAAGCCTATGAGGGGCGAGCAAAGGATGGGAGGATGCCCGGTGGGCACTAAATCCCTTCGTACTTGGCTGCCAGGGGCTGAAGACAGAGTGGGAGAACTCTATGAAGTCAGCGTCAATGGGGAAACAGTGAAATGTCTTTCCAGGGTGGCCCATGGCTCTAGCCGTGGTAGCCACCCCTCTGTCTACGTCCCAGTCCCTCCTGCCTCAGCTCCCTCCCTCTCTTGGAGCCCCATGCTAAGCCTCTGCCCTAGTCTCTCTAAGACAGACCCTTGAATATGTGTAACCCTGGATGGATCCTTGTGGCCCCTCCCATTCTTACAAATTGAACGACACCCTTTTAGGGTACTGCAGGCTGGCTTTCCAGTTTAAAATCCTTTCCTGGGTACTACCATGGACACCACGGCTAGAACCTTCTTATTCTCATCTCTAGTCAGATTCACCTATGACTAAAATGGGCAGCCTCAAAGCGGATCATGTCCCTTCTCCAAGGCAGCACCCTGAAAGACTGGTCTAACCTGCTTGGCTTGAGTCGGGTACAGAGCCCTGGAGCCCTAGTCCCAGAACACTAACTAGGCTGTCTCTCTTGCTGGAACCCAACACTTGTCCTTACCCACACCCCCCAGCAGCCCGGTCCTGCTCTCTCTGGAATCTGACTTTAATGAGAAGCATCTCTGAGACTCCCAGTTAGGTTGGTCCAGTGGGAGGCCACTGGGCGGGTGGCGGTGTCTCAACAGGTATTGGACAAACAACGGGCTCCAGGGGTGTAAGGGCTAATGGCTGGCCCAGTAGGAGTCAGAGAGCCAATAAGATGCCAGCAGGGGTCTAAGGGCCAATAGGAGCCCTGCGGGGTTCAGTGAGCCAATGGGAGCCCAGCAGGAGACGGGGGGGGGGGGGGGCAAAAGGACTCCAGAAGGCATCAGAGGCCAGGAGACCAGCAGGTGTGAAAAGGCACCACAAGGCCCAAAGAGGCCTCAGCAGGAGTCAGAGGGCTAGGAGGAGAAAGCTGAAAGTTCAGGATCTTTCTTTGTCGCTCAGCTCTGTTCTTTCTGAATGGGTTCCTCCTGCCCTTCCTCTTGCCCTCAAGAGTGCTCGGTGGTGGTCCTGACTGCCACCGCTGTCTCTCCTTGGGGCCTCCTTAGCCTGATTGGTTCCCCTGTCCTTGACCAAAACACTTCTGTGAAGTTTGCTTTTTTTTTTCTGACCTCCAGTGCCCCACCACGTCACGTTTCCTACAGGGCTCCTAATGACAAGAACGCTCCTGCTGACCCCGCCCCCCCAGTCACGTTTCCCGCAGGGCCCCTAATGGATGCACGCTCCTGCCAGCTTTGCAGGTGCAGGTTACCAAAGGATAGCCTGACGCCTCTACTCGCATCTTGCTTGAGTCCCCTGAGTTCCTGGGCTCTGCTCACCCTTGCTGCTCGAAGTCAACAACCCCTTCCCATGAAGTCCTCTAAGGGGTTCCAGGCTCAGTTCTCCGATGCCCCTCCTGCTGTTCTCCCCACCAATACCCTCCTCCGCCACTCCTCCAACCTCATTTCCTGTAACCAGGAACTTCCTCGGGTCACCCCGAGAATCACGGGGACTCTCACATAAGGTCCTCTCAGATCCAGGCTCCCCCCTGCTTCTGACAGAGAGAAGCTGAGCTGTCTCAGCTCCCTCAAGGTTAGGAATGACAACCTGTCCATCCCTGGCCGCGAGCCTGGAGCCAGCCGTCATCCCGCGCAGGTGCTGAGTGTGCGTCTTGGGTGGACACCACCGCCCCCAGTGCTGAGCAGGCTGCAGAGGCAGCATAGCCTGGACTGTGCTGACCTCAGCAGTTTGGACGGTGCGACTTCCCTAGGAGCTGGGGATCGAATCTACTCTGCCAGGCCCAAGTGGAATTTTCCAACTGGGGTGCAACTCTGAAAGCATAGCTGTCGTCGTGGCATGTTAACCCACCCAGTGAGAGAGTCTGGGGGCCGTACCACTGAGTGCTTGGTGCCGACTAAGGGGAGGCTAGAGAGGAGCCTATATGTCTCACCTTTGCTCCAGGTAATAAGAAGACAGCTTAGGTAGAAATGCCAGAACACTCCAGAGGGAGGTGGAAAAGAGGCTGGGGGCAAGGAAACACATCTATAATGGACATAAAGGTGGGAACAACAGCGCAGCTCCCCCTCCCCAGTGCCCTTCAGATGGCTTGTCCCTCGGTGGAGTGAGGATGCCACTTTTGGTCACTGGTGTAGACCTAGAAGGCATAGCTATGAGCAACTTGGGGGTAAGTATAAGGAGACACAGAGAGGTTGAGGCAGCTGCCTAAGGTCACACAGTTCACACAGAACACACTGAACCCAGGGCTTAACTTCAGTCTTACTTCTGTTCTGCAGCAAGGAAGCATCTATCCTTTCCCGCAAGGGGCCAGAATGTAAGTGGTTTAGGTGTTGCTGGCCTTCCGGGCTCTGCTTCTGCTGTTCTATTGCAAAAGAAGCCATAAGCAACCTGCAAAGCAATGAGCGTGGCTGTGTTCTTAGAGCCTTGAGCCCATGGTTCTGGGCTCGCTGCAGGTCACTTTGTGAAAGAGGAAACTACACAGATCTGTATTCCCATGGCTCTGCTTGCTGTAACCCTCCTTCCTGACTACTCTGAGGGACAAGAGAACCCTGGAATCCCTTTGTGTACCTCCACAGCTTACCCCGGGAGCTTGTAAAGTTAAAAATAACATTATCCACATTAGATGTGAGGGGGCAGTGGTCATCTCAGGGATGTGAGATGTACCAAGCACTCAGTGGTACGGCCCCCAGACTCTCTCACTGGGTGGGTTAACATGCCATGACGACATGTGAGAAAACATGCTTGGGGTTTAGGGTCTGGGGGGCAAGTGGCGGTAATGCCATTGAACTAAAGCCAAGAGGTGTGTGGTTTCCGCAGGAACAAGCTAGCCTGCATCCCACGAAACCCCAAAGGGATGCACAGATTCCCCTGGTGGGAGAGATCTTTTCACTCTTCCCTGGAAGGGGCAGCTGTGCCAGCTTGGTGACTCCTCACAGAGGACCAGAGGCAGCTGTTCACAGGCTGGAGACGGCCAATCGTGTGATGCGCTATGTTCCGGGGCAGGCTGCCAAACCGAGCTGGGGTGCCTCTACACCCCACCCCTCCACCTCCTGCTGCCCTGCTGCTGACTCACAGGCAGGGCAGGAATGTGCCAGAAGGATCCGAAATGGCTCTCTAGTGGAACACACCGCTTCTGGAAGGGACACACGGGGCCCAGGAGCCAGGGGAGAGGCTTCTGCTGTTTCCATCTGAAGGTCATCACCTTGGCAGGGCAGGGAAGATGTTGTTGAACTCTGGGATATGGATCAGGTTGCCAGACGATGAGTCCCTGGCGATGGCAGCAGGCGCTGCCCGAGCCTGGCAAGCTGAGTTTGGCGGGAGAATTTCTCATCAGAGGGCATGCTAACTTAAAATTTGCAAGGGAGAGGGGATGTGTCCAGGAAAACAAAAGCAGAAACCAAAACTATGAACCAGGTGATGATAGGACCAGCTTAGATAAGAACTCCAGAGAGGGTTCATGGACCAGGAAACACCCGAGACTCCTCTTCGGTGCTTGGGTCTCCTGGCCGGTAAACCAAAGTGCAAAGAGAGAGGCCATCTTGACTGTAGACAGGAAAGCTGAGCACAGATGTCCACCTCCCACCAAAGCCACCTCCTTCTGCAAGTGACAGAAAGGACCTTGCAAGGGAGTACAAAAATAGGAGAATCTGCCTCGGTGTTGGAAAAAGAGGAGCAGGAGGCATCAACATGCCAGCAATTTTGAGGAATTTCAGCGAGGTACTATGCCAAGGAGAGCAGATTGAAGGCTGACTCACAGCCTTGCTTCCCGAGTAGGGGGCACTGTGCTGTGGGGAGGATGACTGTGCAGGGGGACTGACCACAGAGCCTAAGATGGATGGCTCAGCGCTGGGGGTGGGGGGGCTGGGTCACAGGACAGGTTCAGAGCCCACTCAGGGGAGCCCCCCCTCTCGCCATGCAGCCCACCCTCCTTCAGGCGTGGCTCGGCCATGCTGTCTGATGTAAGTAAGCAGAGCCATCCAGATCCAGATTCCCCATGGGCAGTCAAGGTACTGTCCAGATACTGCAGGTAAGGGATCAAGGGCAGAGGCCAGGGGTGACCCTGAACATCTGGAACAGCTGTTCCCTGCCTGCAAGGAGATGCTATGGGCAGCTGAAACAGTTCTACGCCCCACAACTTTTTACTGCCCAGCTGCCTGTCCCTGGCTGTGTAGTTTTGTGTTATCGCAGACTCAGGGGAGAAGTTCAGCAGAGATGGCCGAAACAGTGAAGACCCAGGGAGAGTTCACTACTGACACAAGGCAGACCCAGGTCAGGGAAGGCCCACGATGCACTTGGAATCTGCAGAGACTTGGAGCAGTAAAGGAAGAACATGAGCAGAGGAAGGACTTCATCAGCAAACAGATTTGCTGCCAGAAATAAAAGGAAACGGTGCCATCCATTTTGTATTTCAGAGTGGAAAGAGAAGCAGAACTCAGAAATGCTGAAAATGCTAGATACAATAAAAGAAACCAGAATTCGGAGGACCCCAGGGAGAGCCTAGAAAACGATAGCAGGAGATGAATTAGATGATCAAAGGTGAGAGTTAAGACACATTGGAAGTAGTCAGAAGCAACACTTAGTTACAGAACACGGACGGCGGTTGTTCAGGATAACCTGAGGTCGCTAGGAGGGGACATCTCCTGGATGTGGTAGGCAAGGGCGGAGATAAAGATGCTTGAGAGGAAAGAGCAACAGGAAGGGTAGCTGCAGAGACTCACTCTGGAATTGGAAGTATTTCTAGAGGGGTGGCGGTGGGGATGCTTTTCCTGTAGCCGTGACAATACCTGACAAAGTCAACTGGAAGGAAGGAGGGGGAGTGTGAGGAGTACAGGCTTCGGTTCATGTGGCAGGGGAGGCGGGGCAGCGGGGCACGAGGCAGCCGTGTTCCCATGGGTCTTTCCTCCTGTTAAACCTCTCAGGAAACTCCCTCACAGACATGCCCAGAGCAGGTTCCTTAGGTGGTTCTCAATCCACCCAGGTTGACTAATGCTCTCAAGGTCCCAGAACAAAAGAGAAATAACTACAGATCTAATAGAAGAAGACTTTCACAATAGGAAGACCGACATCTTCAGACAAAAGCTACGATCATGCTTTAGAAAAGACATACAAATATCAGGTAAGCTTATCAGTCATGATTGCTGCAGCATTACTCACCGTGGCAAGGAGATGTTACCTACTTAGCTGCCTAACGAGTGGGCAGGGAAAATCCGATGCACATACACTGGAACACTGTCCAGCTCTAAAGAAAAATGAAAGCGCAGCACTCCTGTGAAAATGGATGGACTTAGAATGCGTGTTCAGCCGGGGCACACACTCTCAGAAAGAGGAAACCACACGTTCCCCCTTCCATGTGGAAAACGAACGTGCACGTGAGTCCAGGAGAACGTGCAGAACGGGGAGCAGAGGGTACCAGGTGATGAGGAAGAACTGATGTGGATGAAGCTCTTTTTCTAGCTTGAGCTATGTCGTGGGATGTGTGCGCGTGTGTGTATTTATGTGTGTGTGTGTGTGTGTGTGTGTGTGTGTGTGTGCGTGCGCGCGCACGCGCGCGCATGTGTATGTATGGTGGACAGGTACATAAAATACATTTGATAACGAAATTGTAAAATTGTGTGAACCCAGAGTTCTAGAATGGCTGTTCTGACTGTTCAGGAGTTCGCCGAGATGACAGCCCTGGGGTCTGGTTAACATCGCGGTGTGATCTTTTTTATTTGCAAGTTCTTTGTAAGAGAGTCTTAATAAATTTTTTTAAGAGACTAAATTACTAAAAAAAAAAAGCAGTACTCATGTTTTAGAATAAACATTCAAATACCAGATGTGTGGTTTTTTTTTTCTTCATTTCAAAGATGAAGAATTCTGTGAGCAGCGATTACAGTGCAGGGCTGTTATCAACAAAACAACTGAATTGGAGCCATTAAACCTTGATGCAATGCCTAGAGAGGTTTGAAGAAGACAGGTGGATACCTTGTCATTCAAAGGAGACAACTGAGAAGCTATGACATACGTAAGGTCCCGGTAGACAGAAAAGTCATGTGACCATCCTGACAACCATGACTTAAAGATGCCGGCATGCTCAGTCACAAATGAGACATCTCCGTCACACTCCCTCCTCCAAGGCTCAGGGGCCCCTGAGAAAGAGGGGGGCGGTGAGAGTTAAGGTCAGAGAGAACCAAACACAAACAGTGTCTTTGGAAATGACAGGGCCACTGCACTCATGAGCTAGCAACAGTGGTGGCTGCCTGCACACGACCTGCATAGATCAAACCAGCCTGTACCCCAGCATGGGGAGAAACAAGGGTTCAGGAGCTCTTTACCTGTAACTGAGGTGCTCTTGGCAGTTAATGGCTGCTAGGCCAGGGAAGCTTCGTTTAGGATGTAACCTCTGGTAGGAAACCTTAGACTTTCACTGGGTCTGCTTTCACTTACCACTTCCTGGTTTGCTTTACTGTCTTGGCTGCACATCTGATATTTGAATGATTTCTCTCCAGGAGATGCCGTACCTATGTTCATGTGGGCAGCACAAATGGGACTCGATGGGTTGTTTTCAAAAGCATCAACAAAAGAGAATGCGAGGTTGAGAGGGACTGGGATAGATCTGGGAGGAGTAAGGGGTAAGAATAGGAGCCAGATAGGCTCAAAAATACATTGCATGCATGTATGATATTCTCAGAAAACAATAAAATGGTATATTCAAAATTCCAATAAAATATGCACGGTGCGAGAGAGAGAGAGAGAGAGAGAGAGAGCAATTCAAAGGCATGTCAGGAGACACTAGTTGGCTAAGTGAAGAGTTTAGTGTGAGATCATGGTTCCTGTCATGCAGTTTCAAAATAAAATCACTATGTCAGACTACAATTGACAAGGAATATCTATAATGCAAGAAGTAAAATTGAATAAAACCCGAAATCAGAGGTGATGAGGGCAGGGGTTGAAGGCATCATAACTTCTGGAGCTTGCCACAGACATTCCTGCATTTCTACTTTGGAAATTAGATAAATAAAAGCCAAATATTTTAAATTTAAGCAAAACTTCAAAACACTTCATTACAATGGTTAGGAAACAGCCTTTGTCTGAAAGTATAGTATTGGTTAAAACCATAATCAAATACAAACCTAACTATGAAAATGCAATTCATAGCAACCGAGATAAGAGTAAAGAACAGCTGTGCAAACTCAATTAGAAGAAGAAAAGAATGACAACGTAGAGGAAATATTATTAAAGAGAAAAGCAAAAGAAAGTAAACCAGGAAGTGGTGGAACAGAACAAGACGGGTAAGGTCTGAGTTTGCCCTTTTCTCTACAGGACAAGATAACAAAGCTTTTCCAAAAATTTAGCTCTGCCTCGCCCCCTGCTTTGCTTCCACCAATCAGGATGACTGTTTTATAAAGTAGATGCATGGAGTCTGGGGTGGGCAAAATGGGAAAATAGAAGGAGCCTAAGAGAGATGTTTTCTGGTTCTTAAGAATGTGGAGGAGGGGGGAGGAAGTGGAGAAGAGGGGCAGAGGAGAGGAAGGGCGGGGAGGGGAGGTCAAGAAAGATTTTAGAGCTACAGGAGGAGCTGAAGGTGCAGGGAAGCTTGCTCAGGGAACCAGGATCAGAGCTGCATCCTAGCAGACCAGCGCCACCAAGGGACAGCAGGAAGCAAGTGCCGCAGAAGGTGGGCTTTTTCAGGTTTGTGTCGGGTCAGCCCCTGCAGCCCCTGGAGTCACTGCTCATTTCTGAGAAGTTTGTGACCAAATTTCCAAATTGCCTCGTAGGGACTGAAATTAAAACCACAAAACTCTTAAAATTTAATAACCTTGGACTAGACAGTGCTCCTTAAATCTAAGGACCAAAGCAACCTCCCATCCCTGGCCCTCATCAGGGTTCCTCTGTGTAGTCTTGATTGTCCTGGAACTCATTTTGTAGACCAAACTGGCCTTGAACTCAGAGATCCTCTTGCCTCTGCCTCCCAAGTGCTGGAATTAAAGGTGTGTGCCACTACTGCCTGGCTTCAAAGGACAACTTTGACTTCAGCAGAATAAAAAACGTGCTCACACAGGGCTTCCCGAAGAAAACGGAAAACATCCCCAGCGCTCAAGGAAACACTTCAGTTCTTATCAGGACAGTCCTCAGCCTGTGAACGACCACTTCTGGGCCTTTGAATTCACAGTGGTGCAAAAGTGACACATGCTCAAGAAAAATGAGGTTTGAGATTTTGAATTCTGATCCTCCCCTCTTAAGCTGGTGATACACGCGATGTACTCTCGATGATGATGACCGGCACTGAGCCACAGTCCCACGCAGCCACATCTGTCTAAGCATGAAAATCCCATTCTCCACAGCAGCCTGGGTTACTGCCGCTTCTTGGTTACCTACATTCAATAAACTGCATTGCTTAATAGTTTGCTTCTAATTAACTAATTGGCCGATTGATTTTTAAAGCAGGGTTTAATGTAGCCCAGAACTTCCTATATATCCGAAGACGACCATGAACTTTTGAGCCTCCTGCCTCCAGTGCTAGAGTTAGGTGGGTACCGCCATACTCAGCTGTGGATTGTTTTGTTTTTGAGACAGAGTCTCTTCGCATAGCCCTGGCGCTCCTGGAACTCACTCTGTAGACCAGGCTGGCCTTGAACTCACACATCCGCCTGCTTCTGCCTCCCAAGTGCTGGGATTAAAGGTGTGCGCTGCCTGCCTGGCTATGCTCAGTTTTCTGTGGTGCTGGGGCCTGAACCAGGGATTCCTGCGTGTTAGGCAAACACTCTAATCACTCAGCTACACCTCCAGTCTGACATTTTACTCTAAATTAGCTTCTGTGTAGACCGTTTTGTACACATGCAGGCTAGTGTAAGTGTCAGCACATGGGAAACAGTGCATGCTAAGCCACAGTGCTCGCCAGGTTAGGTATGTTTAAACACATGCTCCATCTGCTCTGTCTAGCTCTTACAATTTC
Organism: Microtus ochrogaster; assembly: GCF_000317375.1. Taxonomy (NCBI): domain Eukaryota; kingdom Metazoa; phylum Chordata; class Mammalia; order Rodentia; family Cricetidae; genus Microtus; species Microtus ochrogaster. Next base: position 41,886,718 of record NC_022031.1, read on the forward strand.
AGCCTGTTAACTTCAACAGGATGGCTCCATTTTAAGTATTGAGTCAGGAGGTACAAGTGCCTGATAGGAATCTAATATCTGAGACAGAAGAATTCTTACAACCCAATCTCAAAAGAGACAACCCAATTAAAAATTAAATGAAAGATCCAAATAGGCCTATCTCGAAAGAGCGTACACAAAAGCCAAGATCTGAGGGGAAACACCATCAAACCCACAATGAGGCACCGCTTGTCGTCTACTGGGGTGGCTGTAATTTTTTGAACAGAAAATAACAAGTGTTGACAAGGACAAGGACAAGTTGGAACCCTCACATTTGGCTGGCGGGAATGTGAAGATGCATTGGATGTTGGTGCAAACAAGAGGGGATTGAACTATTTCTCCAAATGTTTATGTAAACACAGAGTCACCATATGGCCCAATGGGTCCAGTCCTTGGATGAGTACATATGCAAAGGAATCAGACATATGTACACCCCCAAAAGATGACACACAAGCGTTTATCACAGTATTCTTCACAGCAGAGCAAGGCAGAAACAAGCAAAATATATATCACCTGGTGAGTGGATTAAAAGATGCGTTACAGCCTCATAATGGAATATTATTTGGCCATAAAAAGAGCAAAGTGCTGATAGATCTTGCTATATGGATGAATCTTGAGGACATTATGCTAAATGAAATAAGTTAAACCCAGTGGGCAATATATTTTATGGTTCCATTTATATGCAAGTCTATTAGAGGCAAATCCATTGAGACAAAAGATTGGATATTCTCAGGGGCTAAGATGGGGGAATGAAGGCTGATGGACAGGGGCTTGGAATTTCCTCTGGAACAGACATGTTCTAGATGAGGTAGGGCGTATACCACAGAAAATTCAATAGACTACTTTAGGATACTCTTCTATTTTTAAATTTCTTTTTCGAAGTAAATACAGAACCAAAGTCTCTCTGTTAGAGTCTGAAGATTCACAGTCAGCCGTGCTCTTAGAAGGCCCACAAATCCCTCCCAGAACCTGGCCCGTCACTGCGCCCTCCTCCTCAGTCTGCCCCAGCCATGATGGTCTCTGACGGCATTTCTTTTCACCACCAGACCCCTCCATGCCAGCACCCCCATGGGCTGTTCCTTCTGGAGCTCTCCTGTCCCTGACATACTGACCGTGACATATCTTCTCACCTCACCACACTCAGCACCGCCCAGTGGAACCCCTGAGCCTTCCCGACAAATCTCCTGGGCACTTGCTATCACCTCCCCTCGCATGTCTTCTGGTCTGCCTCCCGGCACGAGGATGCGGAATCCCTGTGGGTAGGGAACATTCCGTTCTCTGCCGGGTTCGTGTTACTGGAGCCGGATGCACGTCATGAAGATGTGCCGTGTGAGTGCATTGTGAGGCGAAGTCAAGAAGACCAATGCCTGCCATTTCTCACACTGAAGACAAGACAACGTGGTGTCCACCAGTTTAGAGTCTAAGCAGGCGCCGTTTTGTAGGTGGAAGATCTAGATGCCTCTGTGGAGCCAGTGAGAGCGGGACATCTCTCAAGACGGGGAGGAATACACACCTGGCGTCACATCTTGCCAGAGACGTTCTCATTGGAGACAAGCAAGAGATGGCATTACTAGAAGTATCATTATTTGAAGACATCACTCTAATGCCTAGTGAACCATACAGGGTGAACAGCAAGGGCAAATGACAGCAGGTGCCCCCTGGGTACTGTTCAAATCCTTGAGTACTTAGGTATATGAGTTATTTTAAAACTCACAACTCCTGAGAGGTAATCTGAGCCTGCCCCCGCTTTCAGAGACGTGGGAAAATTCAATGATGTCCCCGAAGTCACCCAGCCCCTGTGGAGCTCAGCTAGAGTTAGAACCCTGTTTGAAACCAGCCAGAAATCCGTTTGTTTGCTCTGAACAACTATGCAGGGCAGCACAGTAAGAAACCAAGCAGATAGAGATGCTGTGAGGTTGGGAGCCGAACGCGAGTTCGTTCTCTGTGAATGTTGCTGCTACTGAAGGCCTAGAAAACTCGTGGGAATTAAGAGAGGATAAACTTCTGGCAGCAATGCATTCAACATACCAGTCCTAAGAGGTGTATGGAGATCAATGGCTTTCCTATATGCCAGCGGTAACTACTTTAAAAATATCCTGGAAAGTAGATTCCATCCCCCAAATCAGTCCTCAATGCAGGACACAGACATAACCGCAACAGTCAAGGGGAAAGGACCTACATAAAGAAAATGAGGTTACTTTACCAGGAACCAAAAGCCAAGCACGCCATGTTCATGAATGTGCACCAAGGGCTACAGCAATGCCCTTGATCTGCCACATCGTCAACAGAGCAATCAGAGGATGGCCAGAATTCAGGCAAGAGTATCAAAATATTCTGTGAGTCTGACCATATTAACTCGGTTAAAATGAGACTTGTGAATAGAAAAGGAATAATTGTGCTTTCACCATATTATAATCCAGCACTCCTTAAATCACAGGGTCCACACTGGTGGGTAGAGCAACAGGACAAGTTTAAATGCTGGAACAGAGGACAAAGCTGGGGGCAGCCTGACTTGGGTGCCACTGCGTCCCTGGGCACTCACTCATTGAGGTTAGTGACATATGCTGAAATGATAATATTTTGGACATATTGCAGCCCAGGACATGCATTATTAAAGTTAAATTTACCTATTTATTTTTAACATTTTAAACGTAGCCACAAGAAAATTTAAAAATCACATCTGTGGCTTGCCCATCAAAACTGGTCAAAAGCATATAGAAATGTATATTGACGTTAAAGGTCAACTTTACAGAGGCATTTAAGAGAGTCCGGAATAGATACAGCCATTAAATGGCAAGAGAGTAATTGAGCGTCTGGGGGCAGGAGAAGAAAGACTCGATGTTTTAGACTTTCTTTACTGAAATTTCAGTTAAGCTGAAATGCAGCGATAGAAGCGCTAGAAGAAAACAGAGACATGATTACAAGAATTCCTGTGAGGAGGAAGCTCAGCACAGCATCAAAGGTGGGAAATGTGGCTCAAATAAATCCAACTACATAGAATATCAGAATTCTCTAACATCAAAGCCAAGGCTCAAGAATACATGAAACATTAAACTACCTACCACAAACGTGAAAAGGGCCAGTAGCCTTATATAAAACAGGCTCTCAAGCCTGCGAGGGAAGGACAGTCAGAAAAAGTGCCAATCACATGAGCCGCCAAACTCACAAAAAGGGAAAATTAGAAACAAGAGGATCCTTAGGAAAGAGATTCAATCTCAATAGTAATCAAAGAAATGCAAATTAAAACAGCCCTTGCCAAGGATGAGAGAATATGCGGCGGAGAGCTGGAACTCATTGGGGTGATCTTTTCAGAGGACAATTTGGCAATACACACAAAAGGTTCAAAACGCACGAGTGCTATTTCTAGGAACCATCCTTGGAAAACAATCAGAGATGCGCAGACAGACATTCCAATGTGAGTCCATTGTATCTGTGCTCATAATCAGGGAAAACTGGCAGTTACCGCCGTGTTCTGCAATGGCGCCTCGCGTGAAGGAATGATAGCGTGCACACGGCAGGAGTTTTGAACGGAGACTGGATGGAGGTGACAGGATACAGATCTGCCTTTTTCCTCGCTCCAAAATATCCCGAAATGACAAAAGTTTTGAAGAAAAAACAGAAGCGCTAATCCTTCTGGAAGGCCAGCAGCAAGCAGAGCATTCGCAGAATGTCTGGAATGGAGGGAAGGAAGGGACAGATGGTCGAGTAGATACGACCAGGATAAAGCACCTGAAACTTGGTCCAGAGAGCTGGGCAGCCCAGGTCACCACAGTGCTCTCCCAGGGCTGAGTCAGGGTGGTGGGGGACACTTGCTGACCTGGGAGGATGCTTCCTCCAAGTTGGGTACACAGGAGGGGGACATGGCTCATGTCCACGGGCCTCTTCGTGGTGGTAGGAAAACCATCGTGAGAGGAACCTGATGCTGAGGGTGGTTTGTGGGCTTCACCCTCCTGAGGTCTGTGTGTTGGGGACTTGTCCCCCTCTGTTGGCTCGAGGACATGTCATCTGGTCAGAAGTAACTAGGTCGCCACAAGGGTTTCTTTCAGAAGAAAGAGATGCAGTTCTGAAGAGAGGAGTGGGAAGCCATGTCCTTCCTCCTTCTCACACCCTTGGATCACAGTGAGGCTCTGACAGAGTCCAGCCAATGCTAGTGCCATGCACCACAGCTCCAGGATGATGAACTGGGTAAACATTTTCTCCTTATACATTTTCACTTTATATAGCTAGAGTGTACACCCAGTCACCGATGTTTTATAATAAGCAATAGGAAAATGGGCTAACATATTGGGTTATGATTGATTTTGAATTTTTCTGCTGTTTTTCTGCTGTTTTGCCAGGCTTCTGCCTTAAGTTTTTTTCAACGTTACAGTTGGAAAATAATAATCAATATTTTAAAAGAAAACTTGACATTTACATGCCAAGAGTAAACACAGCTTTATAACTTTTCTTCTTCACGACTGAAGGGACCTCTGGCTGGTTTCCTGGCTTTGGGTCTCCTTGCCCCAATCTCCCCTCAGGACTGTGACCACCCCAAGCTCTTTTAAAAAATGTCCTGTGGCTTTCTTTAGCTGACAGGAAACTTAGCTTCCTTGCAGCTGGATCTCCCAATGAACTACTCGCTCTTTCCTGCAGGTTCTAGATTCTGCGCAACCTCCCCATTTCACCCCTTTTCTCACGCAGCCCCAATGCTCCTGAAGCCTGGCAGATGGGCCTTGGGGGAGAAACACTCACAGTCAGAATGCACCGGAATAGCCGTGGAGAACCTACACAAGGCTGCCTGTCAGCTCAGAGGCCTGTCTGAAATAAGACATCCTGAGAGTATGGTGTGAGCAGGTGTGGAGGGGAGTGCTGGTCTCCAAGATTCGGAACTGGGGAATAATAAAATGGCATGCAAAATGCCGTGGCAAGAGTTCTAAGGGTCTGTGAGGAAGTCCCCAGGAGACGGGCTGCTCGGCCCACACAGCCACCTGCTTGCTTCTGGGAGTAAGAAGGAGTCAAGGATGCTTGCCAAAGGCTCCCAGGCTCTCCGCTGCCTAGGGGCAGGTGTGGACTACAGATCTACCTGATATGTCTGCCTGTCACACCCCAGCAAGGGCACACAGCTCTCCCTTGGCAAGCCTTTCTAAAACATGTCATCATTTTGGGTGATCAAATGGAATCGCTTGCACACAGTAGGTACTCAGAGAGTGACCTCAGATGACAAGGTAATGCTGCTTCTGTCTCCATAGGGTCTGATGTAGTAGCTGCTTCCCAGGGCCAGTGTAGCATCCTCAGAACTGGCTGGGGTGAAGGAGGTACAGGAAATGTCCCTGAGAGAGCTTTGAGGGCAGTAAGGACCGCTCAGAGACGGTTGCAAAGAAGGCACACCCCTCCCATCACCCCTGTGTTCTAGAATCTTTGTGGCCCTTTGTTGAGTGACCCTCACACAGCTACCCCAGCCTCTGTGAGAGGGGACTACTGGGACCTCTCTTCCCAGTTTGGAGCAGAGGACCCTAAGGTCCTGCTGGAGTGTCAGGGAGGGCTTTCATCACCTGCCAGGCCCAAGGGCTTTCATCACCATGGCTGTCAGCCATGGTCTCCCAGTCCTCGGGAGGGGAACAGCCACATACCAGCTGTGCCCGGGCAGGTGCTCTGACTCAGACCAAGGCATCCAACATGGAGCTCTGCCTTCTCTCCAGAAGTCCCAGGATGTACTGCCACCAAAGTGACAGGTATGGGCCCTGGAGACTCTTGGGGACAATAGTTCTCTCTAGCTGTGGTGGTCCCCCACTGTGCAGGGAAGAGTGTCACAGAGAACCTATTGGAGAGTCACATGCATGGAATACACTTATGAGAAGGAACAAATGCCACATGAAGTCCATGTCTGACCCAATGGGGTCGTAGCGATATGAAGACCTTGTAGGACGCAACCATGATAAGCTTAATAGAGGCCCGAGTCTCAGTAGTTTCCCTAAGGCAATACCTGGGTGCAAGAAAGATCACAAACTGAGACCACCCAAGCACCACTCAGGAATAGACCATCCAAAGGAAATTCCTAACGTTCCAACGTTCCAGTCATTGTAGATAGGATCACCTGTCAGTACACACCCATCGTTTTTCACCAGGCACCCCTAGACAAATGTCAGCCAATCAGAATTGAACCCGTCTCCCCAAACCCTGCTCATGTAACTTTTCTGGGTTTTGCCTTTAAATAGTGTCCTCTAGAAGGGCGGGGTACCTCCTCTCACTGCTGCGCTGACGAGGTCCTTGCCGGCTTGTACTTGTGCACGATAGTACACCTTGCTTTTGGATTTCAGTGAGTTGGTCTCTCTGGTGGTCTTTTGGGGTCCCCACAGACTGGGCACAACAACCTAAGGTCCCTCCCACTGGATACCTTCTCTAAGTTAGGCTTCAAGGAAAAGCCATTGACAGGCCCCTGCCCTGCTTCAGTTGCCCTAGGTTCCCAAACCTCCAGCAGCATCTCACCAGGTGTGCACATGCCCAGCTAGGTTCCCAAATGTCCATCACCATCTCACCAGGTGTGCGCATGTCCAGCTAGATTCCCAAATGTCCATCGCCATCTCACTAGGTGTGTGCGTGCCCAGCAGTATTTTCCTCCACCCTCTACCAGCCCCACTTCTCCACGAGGATCCGACCCTAAGCCACCTCCGGGAATGCAGTGCATGAGCTGGCAATGATTTCATGTATTCTGTTTATGGAATGTGAATTAGAACACTGTGAAGCTGCAAAAGTCACAGCCTGGATTCAGACCACGCTTTGGAGAACAGCGGACCTCTGTCCTCCTGCATGCCAAAGAGGCAAACAGCCACCTTGGTATGGGCGGGCTGTAGAGTTGATCCTGGCAGCTGCCTTACAGGCTTAGTTGCACCCACAGGCAGAGTTGGGGAAACAGAGTAGATGCATGCTTAGGTTGCAGCCAAGCCAGTCAAAAGTATCAGTTCTTCAGCTGGAGTTAGCATGAGGGGCAGGACACTCGATCATTAGAACTAGAATCTGACCCCATCCCACATATCCTGTCCTGTCTCCAAATGACAGATCTGCTGATGTACTGGCAAGTCATTAAGAGGTAGGGGTGGGTTAGGGACAGAGATCAGAGGTTTTCAGTGCTCCTGGCCTACTTTGCGCCCATTGCCATCCAAAGGCTGCCAACTTCTCCAATACAGTGAAATTCAAGTCCTAGTTCAGATCTGTCGCTGTGCCTCATGTCTGACTCATTGGTTCTTATGTGAAGCCCTGAATTGCTACTGATGCTTCCGATTCTGGTACCACTTGAGGAATCTCTGCAGCAGGGGATAGGACTGAACCATCCCGAAGGTAGAGGACTCAAATGTCAACCACTCGGCACTGACTACATCGTTTCTCAATGCTCAGTACCAACATCAAGCACCACATGGAAAACTCTGGGTTGCTGCTGGTTCCAGTGGCTGGCTCAGTATTTTTGCTGAGATGTCTAGAAGGGTTCCCGTCAGTAAACATTGATGTCTTGGTTGAGTTCTTTGGGAATTCGAGTTACTGGCTTCTTCCATTTTCTCAGTGTTCTTGGGGGCTTGGGCAGGAGGCGGGGCTGGTATACACATGGAGGGTGGTGCTGACATTTCTCAGCATCTCTCATCCTCATCTTACCATTCCTGGTGCAGGAAGAAGGAAGTGTTAGCCTTTTCCAATCTAATGGACTAAACAGAAATCCTCAAGGGAGCCCTCGTTGAATCTACCAAAGCCAGGGAGCACATTCAGGGATGAGCCACAGAGCTTAAGTGGCCAGTTCTGAGGGGCCTATGAGGTGAGCAGGCAGTATCTTATTCTGCACCATGCTAAGAGCCCATACAGGGAGGAATGATCTCAGAGGCCTGAGCATACAAATTCCACAGGAGAGGGGATGTGGATAGTGGGGAAGGGTGCTTCTTCCAGGGCAGTGGGCTCTCTAAGGGACCTCCTCAGAGGGTCTTTTTGGGCTATACTATCCATGCTATAGGTCAAGTTCCTGCTTAAAGAGAAAGGAAGGGTTGGGATTCTCACAAAGGTGGCCTGTGGCTTCGGTGCAGGGGGTCTCCCTGTCCTCTACCGCAGGCTTGGTGTCAGGATGCTCTCTAGAAGAGCAAGCAGCACTTCAGAGGGGCTCATCACCCCTGTGGTGGAGCAGATGGCCACTTGGACCTGGGGAACATTTCAAAAGGTTCAGGAGGGCCCTGAAGGGCAGGGGCTTTGAAGAACAAACTTCCCAGATGGCTACGTTCTGTTCATGGGCAGATCAAGCGCCATGGTGGGTCCTACCACTTGAAGGAGATCTTTGGTGTGGAAAGGTCACCCCCAGAACCTTCTAGATCACCAAAGGCCAGGTTTGGAAGTCTTGGAATCTGTTTATAGGGAATCATGCTGTGTTGACAGAGGACCCAGCCCCAGGTGAGGAACTGGATTCCAAAGGATGTTGAAAACAACAGCTTCTACGTGCAGGCTGCATGTGCCTAGTGAGGCGCCTTTCCTTGCGTTGGAACTCTCCTAAGACGCTTACTCACCCCAGTGCTCCAGAAAGAAGCACTGTCGGCACAGCCACATCCCCAAACCAAGATGGAGAACGCAGAGGCAAGGAGATGCTCCACTTCCTGCTTCAACAGCAAGACACCAATTGAAACGGTGAGATGCCACCGGGCACCTCTCAGAAAGGCCCACCCTGAGCACCCACACCATCAAATGCCAGTGGAGATGCAGAGTCAGAGCAAGGCTGATTGTCACTGTTGGAACGCACAGTGTCACAGTTGCACTGCAGGGCAGTGTCCCATAGAACTAAACACAGCCCTACCCGGTGATCCAGCAGTCAAGTCCTTGGTCTTTACTCAATGGCACAGAAAACATTATGAACATGTAAAAATCTACATATGGGTGTTTATGGCTGAAGTTCTCCTAATTGCCCAAACTTGGAAGCAACTAAGATATCCTTCAGCAATGAGTGGCAAATCCAGACAATGGGATATTAGTACTAAACAGAAAGTGGCTATCAAACCAGGGAAAGACATGGGAGAGTTGGTTGCGTGCTGCGCAGTGACATGATGTTTTAGAGCAGTGAAAATGTTGTGTGTGTGCTTAGCATGAACTGGGCCCTGGGTTCAATGCCCAGCACTGCCAGGAAAACAGGACTCAGGTGATGCTGGAACCAAAGCTGTATCCCGATGCAGGTCTGCCTAAATGCAGAATGTGCACCACCTCGTTAAATGATGAATCAAGATCAAATCTTCAGGTGTAGCGATATCGCTCCGTGGAGGGGGCAGTGGGTGATGGTAAAGGCTGTGCAAGCGTGTGGGGTGGAGACATACAGGTCATCTTTGGATGTTACTTTCTGTCTTTGGAGAACTCAAAACTGCAGCAAAATAATAAAATCTTACACAAAAAACCCCAACAACACCCAAACGAAATGAAGCATGGCACGTGAAGGTGACGTTTCATGACTGTGTCCCTGGGAACGGCAGTGTCAGGGTCCATGGACATCCCTCCACCCGCTAATTACTCCGAGCTAGAGACGCTTCCCAGTCAACTGCCCCAGCTCATTTGTCTCGCAAAAGTGGACAGACGCAGACAGCCTGAGTGACTTGTCCGAGGTAGCTTGCTGGTCTTCTGTGTCATGTGGAGAGGATGTCTTAGCAGTCACAAGAGGCTGGGGGTGGGGCTAATTACAAGTGAGTGAAGGGTGCAGAAGGGTGTAAGTGTGTTAAAGTCACTGACACAGACACTAACTAGCAATGGAGGTTGTCTGGCTGGAAAGTTGCATCCCAACAAAGCTGCCGAGAGCGGAAAATCCAATTTAGGGAATTTAAAATTTAGGTTAGACTTTTTAAAAAGTGTGTCTATAATCCCAGCACTTGGAGGATAAAGGCCAAAGCTGCACAGTGTGATCCTGTGTCTAAAACTTAACCCAACCAAGCAACCAAGCAACCAAAACAAAACAGGGGTGGGAAGATGGCTAAGTCAGGCAAGTACTGTCTGCGCAAGCATGAGGACCTGAGTTCAGATCTTGGCACCCATGCAGAATGTTGGGAGACCCCTCTGCAGGGAGATGGGGACAAGTGGATCCCTGTGCTTGCTGCCAGCCAGCCCAACTGAATCTGTAAGCTCTGGATTCAGTGTCAGCCCCTGCTTCAAAAGCAAGGTGAAGAGTGATTGAGGGAAACACCTGGCATAGACGGCTGGCTTCCGCCTGCACACATGCACACACAGAGACACAAACACACATACGTGGGTTGGGACACAGGAGAAGAATTGCAATAAGCAGCAAGAACTAAGAAGCCACTGCAGCTGATAACACGGGCTATGTCCATGAGCACAGGGTCTTGCAGACAGTGTGGCCACATTGTCATACTTTGAATAGGCATAAGTCCCCAGAGCTTGCTTCCTGAATTCCTGGGGCAGTGGGTGAGCATCACCCATATGGGGGCCTTTCAAGTTTCTTTTGCTATCTGTACCTCTGTCTCCCAGAGCGGTATCTGCTCTTACGCCAGGAAATCCCCGCCTCTATAAGTCGAACAAGCATGTGGAGTCACAGCATTGCCCACAAAGCCTGGCTTACAGACGAGTCGGCTGGTATTGAGTCATTCCTTTCTTGGTTTTACAGATTCTAACCTAGAGACGGCATGGCTGCAGCACGCTTCGTCTTTCTAGCCACAAATGCTTTGCTGTCTCTGCTGCGTTTCCCAGTCTGACACGCATGAGAGAAACCTCAGAAGGGCGTCGTCTGAGGACTCAGCCCGTAAAGCTGGACCTAGAGATTCACTTGTCTGAGACAGATCCAGAGCTGCCTGGGGGCCATTGGGCACCAGCCTTGAATCATGGGGACTACTGTATAGCTAGTTCCCCTGATACGAAACATTCCATCCTGGAGGAAAGCTCCTTAAGACGCAGGATATCCTAAGGGGAGACAGAATATTTCATCCTGCATGGATGCTCCTTAAGAGCAGAAAGCTAACAACTCAAAGGCTTCAGGAAGTTCCTAAAACTGAAGAGACTCACTAGCGCCCTCCCTCCCCAGGCATATATAAAAAGCAAGGACTTCTGAGTGATGACCAGCAGACCTGCCTAGAAGAGGCTCTGGCCAACGGAGCTACCTGGAGAAGATACTCTGACCTGTTAAGCCACGGTGTGCTCCAAGTTTCCAGCCCTCATGAGCTGTCACCATGGTGTAGTGGACTTTGGTGATTGTAGCTGCCTTCGAGTGTTTCTGCTCTGGTAGGTAACCACTTACCTATAACCTTTTAAGTAAACCAGGTACACTAATTGGTTCATCACCTGGGCTCTGGCAGTATCCTCACTCTGTTATTGGTTTCCTGTCTGGGGTAAGATGCTTGTATTGCCATATATTAGGAAGTATGGGCTTGCAGTAGCAGTTTGTGCCATGGCAGAGAATGGCCCTCAGACTCTATCCAGTCCATAGTACCAGGGCCACAGTGATGAATTATGGGATTCACCCCTCCAACCTCAGGCTGGTTTTTCCTTTAGGTCCCTTTCAGTGCACTGTCCAGAACAAAAGTACTTGATGCTGTCAACTGGCTGGTTCCATAAAAAAAGAATCCAGTTTCCTCTGTACTCCTGAGAAGCTGTTAGCCTCTGGCCAGGGTCCAGCAGCTGCACTCCAGAGGTGCAGCCCACACACCTGGTGAGGATGCCAAGGTTCTCAGGCAGAGAGGAGTCAGCTGACCTGAGAGTTTTAATCAAGAAGGGTCCTTTCCCAGCAATGTCACCAAGTCACAGCCTGTGCTCCGGAAAGGGGTCTTCCCACTGAGATGCCAAGACCCTGACAGCCAGCACCTGATCCCAGGGAGGACAGTGTCACTCTAAGGAGGACAGGATCACAGTAAAAACAATGACCAGCAGCTGGAACACCAGGCAAAGCCATCTGCCCCCTGCCGGTTTCAGTTTCCTCGGCTGAAATATGGGAACCATCACCACCTCCCCATACAGGGCAGGCTTCTTAGGAGGGAGGCGAGAGAGTGGACGCTGAGATGGAGGAATTGGAAGGCAGCACGGTCTGGAGAGAGCTTAGGGATAGTCATGACACTCAGTGGGACAGCCAGGCTGATCTTTAGCACTCTTGAGCAAGGCCCGAGAGTTTCAGACCTTGGAGGCTCTCTACTGGCTGTTCCCACTGACTTCAGAAGTTACGGTGTATGAACTAGGGGGTCAAGACTTAGAAATTCAGACCTTGGAGGCTCTCTACTGGCTGTTCCCACTGACTTCAGAAGTTACGGCTGCAGAAGAAACGGTGTCTGAACTAGGGGGTCAAGACTTAGAAATTCAGTCCTTTTTCTCTTCTTTAACTCCTTTCTTTCTCTTTCTTTCTTTCTTTCTTTCTTTCTCTCTCTCTCTCTCTCTCTCTCTCTTTCTTTCTTTCTTTCTTTCTTTCTTTCTTTCTTTGAAAGAGAGTCTCATGTATCCCAGGCAGACCTTGATTTTGCTCTATAAATTGCAGGTGGCTTTCCCTCTGCCTTCCTGGTGCTGAGATTACTGGTGTGTATTGCCTAGTTTATGTGGTTCAGGGAGTGGAATTGAGGGCTTCACACATGCATGCTAGACAACCTGAGCACATTCCTTTATCCACTCCCGGTTTGTCTTCGAACAATTTTTTGTGGCTTTGGAGTTACTTAGAAACTTTGAACACTGGCCTTCCCTGCTGTGGGCCTCAGTTTCCCCTTCTGCATAATAAAGAGATTAGGGGAGGCATCTCTAAGGACTTTTTAGACTCTCACAGCCAAAGACGCGCGATTTGAGCAGGCACCCCTGAATCGCTGCGGGGCTTCTCACTCACTGAGAGCCCTGTCCCTGTGCCACAAAGGACTCTGCCAGCAAAGGCTTCTTCAGGGATTGGCAGGGAGTGGTTCCCACTGGAGGTCAACATCCCTTTGGTCCCCACCGAGGGGCTTGCTTGCCTGGGAACGCACGCCTGGCTTGGATCACCGCCTAACGGTTCCATTCCCAAGCACTTCCAGCTCCTTTCAGTGCCGGGATTTTACAGATCACAGTGCCAGTTCACACACAGGGAGGCATCCGGGTGGGGGTTGTTGCCCTTATTTGCTGGGGGTGGGGCTGGAAACACATCTCAGAGCGGTGAGGGGGTCCTTTCCAGGCTCTCACAGGCGACCTTCGCGTGACTGCTGGATCGGGATAGAGCTTCGGAAAGGGTTTTGTGTTCAGCCGAGCTTGTGACCCCTAGCCCCGCCCCTTTTCAAACTGCTAGACTCGGGACTCACGGCCCACAGGATACTTCTCTGGAGCTTCTAAGCCTCCCTGATGACGTGATCGGAAGGAGACTAGAAGGAGGAAAAGGAGATAGAAAGAGAAAAGGACAGACCGTCACACTGCACGGAGGGCCATCACCCACTACAGATAAGGAGGTGCCCAGATGGCAATCTTCAAACGTCCTGAAAGTGGACCAGACGTCCTGGAAGTCAGTTCCTCTCAGTTTTAATAGCCCATAGCTCTATTTAGAAAGACATTGCCAACATGTGCATGTAGGCCTGAGGTGGCTGTGAGGAACACTCCCAGCCGACTAATTCCACGAGCTACAATGCACCCATCTGAGCGTACACACCACCCTACTAAACAGGAGTCCAATCAAGGTCTCCGGGACCCATTACAGAGCAAATGAAAACAACATTATTCATATATGGTCTGACGTCATTTGGGCTTAAAGGTATATGTTGAAAAGAGTTCTAGATGGATGAATACTAAATAAAAGGAACGTGGGTGCGAAAGTCAGAATGGGAGCTGGGAATAAAGGGGGCAGAGGAAGTGATGGAAACCGGGAGAGGGAACAAGGGAGCATAATGGTGTGAGAAACTAAGGGGACAGTTTGGGAGACGACGGAGGGACAGGTAGGTTACTGGAGCTAGAAACAATGACACTTATGTATGGAAATGTCATAGTGAAATCCTTTTAAAATGTGGGTCGGGAGTACCTCGGAGAAGCGCTGCACGTCCTGCGTGAGTGTGCCCACGCGCCGCCATCGGAAGTGCTTCAGCAGCTTCAGGATGGCTGGGTTCACGGCGTTGTCAGAGGGCACCGTCCGGAAGAAATATGGGTACTTCTTCTTGTCCGCAAGAACAGGCGTGGTGGCGGCGAAGGAAAGCTGCGAAAATGAAAAAGGACACTTTTATTGGAGCCTTGCACCTAGTCCTTCCTGGCAGCCATTTCTCACTTGGGACAAGATTGGCGTGAGTCTTTGTGTAGGTACGGGTGCCTGAGGATACCAGAAGAGGGCGTCAGATGCCCCGGAGCTGGAGTTACAGGCACATGTGAGCTGGAAACCAAACTCTGGTCCTCTGGAAGAGCAGTCTTGACTAGAAGATAAAAAGAATGTAAGGTAAGGAGAATGGGTTTGGATGGACCAGCAAGCTACACCTTCCCAAAGAAATGGAACCATTAACGCTGTGTGACCTGTTTCATTCCAGAACTTTCTCTGTGAATGGTGCTTTTGGTTTGCGTGTCTATGAACAGTTTCCATTTAAGCAAGGGGACATCCAGCCCGATAGTCTCGCAGCGTTTTATTTTCACCACCATTGTCTGGCATGTGAACACACCAGTTCTCTGAGTCGTCTTTGATTTAGGGACATTAACGCTGTTTTGTTTGCCACGTCTGTCATCATTGTCACGGGGGTGTCATAGTGCATAGCGTTTCATGTGTATTTCAGGGTATTTCCATGAGACAGTCTGTGATGTCAATGTTTTCAGGTAAAGACCTGGCCCTGGGGCGCAGTTGGTAGCGTGCTTGACTAGTTAGCATGCGCGAAGCCGTGGGCTCTCTCCCTGGTGATGTATTAGGCAGTATGCCTGCAATCCCAGCGCTCAGGAGGTGGAGGGTCAGACATTGAGATTATCCTCCGCCACTTTAAGAGTCTGAGGCCAGCCTGGGCTGCATGAGGTTCTGTTTCAAAAATAAAATAATGAAATAAACAAATAAGGCTGCAAACCTTCAATATCTTCGTATTTAAATAATCTGGAAATATCCTGTCTGCTTTGCATATGGGCTTGTCAGAGATAATTAGAGGTCCAGAGTCACTACATTCTTGTCAACAGGGAATGCAGACCATTTTTCCACACGGTTTTATAATGAGCTATCACAGAAATGGGATCCGCTTACAGTCACGGTTACATACCCTGTTGAGCTCTTATGGGTGGTTCCCAGGAGGTGGGTCCTATTTTAGGAAGTACTTTTGCATACCTTCCTCTCTGAGTGGGGCTCTGGTGCTTTTTAATTGAATTTAGAGAAGATGTTAAAAATGTATAGCCTTCAGACTTGGCCTACTGCGGCTGCCACAAACCTCGTGTTGTTTGTCCTTACACATGGTGTTTTAATTTATACCCGGCAGTCAGATCTGTCCACCCTTCCCTTTATCATTTTCTCACTTTCTTTTAAGTGCCAGTAAGTTGTTAAATTGGATTTTAATTATCTGTCCAGCTTAAATGTCACCGCTTCCTAACGCTCTCTCTGATCTCTGCTCTCCTTCCCCAGCCTCATTCATGGAAGGTGGCATCAACCCTTTTGATCCTTGCAGTGAGAAGTAGGAGAATGGCATCTGGATGCCCTTCTCATTTGCATTTCGCTCCCGGGGACCGAGGTTGAGTCTCCTCCAAGGTCTGAGAGCAATCTGTAGTTCCTCTCTGGACGGAAAGGACTCTTATCCTTTGTCCCTTTTCCAATTTGACTCTTACCCTTCCTGTCTGTCTGAAAAAAAAGTGATCTTTCATATTAAAGAAGTGATCGAGGGCCCTGTTTTTCCATTTATTAATGTTTGGACTTTGTCTTCTGCTGTCATTCCTAGTCTTTTTCCACACAGAAACGGTTTGGGGGACCAGGGAGATGGCTCGAGTGAGTAAAGGCGCTTGTCACCAAGCTTGACGAACTTGGGTTCCCTGGGATCACATGGTAGAAGAAGAGAATCAGGCTTCCACATACATGTGCCTGCACGTGCTTGTGCACACACGTGCACACACTCTCTCTCTCTCACACACACACACTTATGAATGCTCTCCCACTCAAATGCACTAAAAATCTTTAAAGAAAAAAAATTTTGCTTTGTTAGATTTTGCGTGATATTTAGAAAGGTCTCTCCTACTCTGGGGTTCTGAAAGAATTCCTCCATGGCTGCTCTGTTCCATCTTCCTTCCTCCTTTTGTTTCATTTAATCTTTGATACAGAGCGGAAGGCTGGAGCTAGCTTGCTTGCTGCTGAGAGCCTCCTCTGAGCCTTCGTGTGCCCCAGCAGTAGCGCTAATTCTGATATATGTGAGCCGCGGTTCAGCACCCAAGGGACAACATCCAGGACCCTTGAGCTGTGGATGGAAAGTCTTTACCGCTGCTTTTACCAATTCTCTGCAGGGCTCCAGGGAAGACGGTGAAGATCTGTCCTTCTCCTTGGCCTGGATCGGAGAGCATATGGCTACTCCCTAGGGTCCCTGGATGTCATACATTCATGCTCCAGCCCCCACACACCCTACCCATTGGAGCTGACCAGGCAAGAACCTAATGGTCTCCATATGGGGTTAGACAACACCTAGAAAACCAACCTCTAAGTTCTCTGAAGTGGTGGAAGAGGAATGGCCCCTATAGGCTCATAGATCTGAATGCTTGGTCACCAGGAAGTGGCACTACTAGGAGAGGTGGCCTTGTTGGAGCAGGTGAGCACTGGGGGTCGGCTTGGAGCATTCAGAAGCTCAAGCCAGGCCCACGGTCTGTCTCTTCCTGCTGCCTGAGGATCCAGATGTAGAACTCTCAGCTACCTTTCCATACCATGTCTTCCTATGTGCCACTATGCTTCCTGCCATGGAGACAAAGATTAAACCTCTGAACTGTAAGTCAGCCCCAATTAAGTGCTTTCCTTTATAAGAGTTGTCATGGTTATGGTGTCTCTTCACAGCAAGAGAAGCCTAAGGCGCCAAAGATGTCCCGAGGTTGATAAGGATAAAGAACATATGGCTATTTAAAAAAATTATAGAGAAACTCAGGACAAGAGGGAAGATTCTTCATGGAGTGGAATTCCAGCTAGACACACAGAAGCTTCTTTATTCCCTGGACTTTTCACACTGGAAAGCCTGGCATGAGAAGAAGTGAGACCCCATATTGGGAGGCACACACAGAGGCTGGGCTATGCAGTGAGAACAGAAAGAAAACCACTGTCCATGAACCCTTCCACACACTGCAGGAAAGACTTGCATGGGCATTTTAGTACATACAGATACACACAGTTTTTTTCCCAAAAACAAACAAACAAACACCCCCAAACCAAAAACAAACGACAACAAAAAAACGATCCCATGACTTTTATCAGAATCACAAAGAACGCCCTACAAACCAAACACGATCTGTACACCTGCTTGCAGGCGACACACTGACACACGGGTCCCACGGGGAACACAAGAAACAGCAGCTGTGTCCAGTCTCATTCACTGTAGTATTCACAACTTTCCTCTTGAGATTAGAAGCCCGTGGTAAGTCTCCTTCTCTCACCAGTTAAGAAGCTATCAGAAAAAAATCTGGGGGTGACTACCTCAGGACCTGGGACATTACACATGCCCACCACATCCCACAGACACTTATCTGATCCACGTTGGGAAATGTCAGTCTTCTGATATGATCTCTGATTTGGGCTCTGGTTGATGCTTTACCGTTAGTGTCCCATTAGTTCCAGGTCCACAATTAATTGTTGCTCGAATAACCTCATATGTTTGCCCTGTAGGTAATTACAGTGGTTACTGTTCAGTGAATAAATGGTCCATTGTGTTTACAATGGTCTTGGAATAGAATGTATGCCCCAGGTCTAAATCATGTTGGGTGCAAAATATTAACTGGAGCTGGCATTTTCTGCACCATTTGAGATAATACACACTTTGATTGGATTGCATTACTGTTTCATGGGCTTTAGTGTCCTAAAACTTTCTTCCACTGGAAGGCTGTAGGGGGTCTCATAGTACCGCAGAAATTCAGAAACTAGAAATCATGTATGTGGTTCTTTATCTTACCCATGCACTGAGCAACTTGGTTCAAACCAAGTAAATCAGACACTCTGGACAGAAAGGCCAAGTCGTAGTCGTATTTAAAAACATGCTGGGCTTTTTTTCTTTTTCTTTTTAGAGGATGGGTGCCGCTGAAGAGACAGCTCACAGGTTAAGAGCATTTGTTGCTTTTACCCTAAGATTGGATTCCCAGCACCCACATGGTAGTTCACAACTATCTGTAACTCCAGTTCCCGAGACCTCACACCCTCTTCTGACCTCCATGTATGCTGCACACACATGGTACACATACATATGTGCTGGCGATACACCGATACTCATAAAATAAAATGAACCTTAAAAAAAAACAGTTTGTGGAAGAGAGCCCAGAGAGAGCTGAGAACCCCTGATAGGCTCAGTGCCATGGTCCTGAATAAGCAGACAGCTAACCTAAGATGGAAACTGAGACCCATCAAAGCTAAGGAAAGATGGAAGCAGAATTCAAACTCAGATCTAAAGAACGCTCAGCACCAGTGTTCATTCTTGGTTTGACGCTGCCCATCTGCTCCTGGGTGGTCCCCACACTTTCCCCACCGTCTGGCAATGCCGGGACTTCTAGCATTATTAGCGCCCTAACTTGAAGGCCTATATTTCTGGTCCTCCTGCCTTATTTCTCTCAATCAAATTAGTTTCTGAACAGACTGTGATGGAAGTTTCCAGATAATCCCAAACCGCAGACTTACTGAAGAGAGGATTTTAAATTTTAATTCATAGATTTGCTTCATCTAGTTTCCCTGCGATTGTTTTGAGACTTTGGCCCATACAGTACCTGCTTTGGGAATGTGTTGAAATCAGGTTCGGTGGCCTTTTATAGAATCAACTTTGGTAAAAGTTCCACAGAGGCTGGAAAAAATGATTCAATCTCTGGATGTAAGCTACAGAATTCTTTATTAGACTACTAATGAATAATAGATACAACTAGCCTAATTATGTTACTATTGTATGGTTCGCGTGTTTGTTTACTTGATCTATCAAAGCTGAGAGGCTTGGTCGGTTCCCCTCCATTGTCTCCCACCACCTCCTTGCATCTCAACAGGTCTGGTTTTTGTTGCCTTTGATTCTATGTTGTTTTGAGCTTAAGCGTTCATCACAAATGTATCTTTATTTTTCAGCCATGCATATCCTTGCCTAGTGTGAACAGCAGGTACTTAATAGATATTCATGGGCTGCACCAAGAGCTGAAATATTTATGAAGGCAAAAGAAGCCTCTGTCATTTACTGCTTCTTGCACTGTATCTTGCTTGATAGTTATAGCATTGCCCCTATTAACTTATTGCTCATATTTGCCTATCATAGCTTTGAGCCTCCTTCTATTTATGCTCTATCAAGATTATTATATTCATCTATGTATATCACAGACAGACAGACAGACAGACAGACAGACAGACAGACAGATAGATAGATACTTCTGGGCAGTACCAAGTGGCTGGATGTTTAGACATAAATACTTATGACTGTAATAAGCACTTGATCTTCCATGTCTTGTCTCATTGGCTTTCTTGATCTTTTTATGTTTCCCATCTTTCCTTTAGAATATAGCTGTGTTTTTGTTGCTGTTCTGGTTGTATGAATTTACCTTACTCCAGTGTCAGCCTGAAGGAACACCTTTTGATATCCTGACCTTGATATCCTGAGCTGACCCGACCCTCTGTCACCTCGACACAGGGCTAAACAGCTGGGTATAAAATTCTTGGGCTATGCCTTCTCTTTGGAAGTACAGCATAATGCAGAGAAGAAATCGGGCAAACTTGATCTGTCTTTACTTGTAGGTACCAAGTTTTCTTTGCCTGTGTGCCTGAAGGATTGTTTCTCTTTGTTCTTGGAATTAAAAAAAAAAAACTTGCCAGTATAGAGCTGGGTTTGGCCTTCTCAGCTTGGTCTGGGATATAAGAAACCCTTTGATTTGTGCATTTTAATCTTCCAACTCAGAACATGTAAATAGAAGAGAAATACACTGTATTTTAAATACTTTGCATTGTATATAATATATTTATTATTTATATGCTGAGATTTTTGTGCATTTTATTATGTATATATTATAGTGTATGTGTCAAATTATGTCTGCCTCTTATTTAATATCCATCTACACCCTTGTCTCTCCTCTGGAATACCTGGTCCCCTGCATCATCTTCTTATTTTCTAAATCCTTATCTGCTCTATTTTCTCTTGTGATTTCAGTTCTTGGTCCTTGTCCTCTGCGTGGTAGAAGAACATCTCATTTTATCCTGCCTGTATTTTGTTTGTCTGTGAGACAGGGAGAAGCCAGCCTTTAACTCCTGATCCTCTGGCCCTAGCCTCCCAGTACCAACTGGCTTATCCTATGGTCTTATTTCAGGGTCTGGGCATATTAACTTCTGCTGTTCTGGTAATGTGGCTGTATCATCCACAGTCCTCACAGCGGGGCACAGGGGCCCCCGACACAACCCAGCCAGCATCTGGCGTTATCTGACTTCCTTCTTTGTCTTAGTATTTCAGAGCTACTGCTGCACTCTGGAGCTCTCTGGCTGTGCTGTGACTGACAGCTATACAGCCTCTGCTGCCACCCAGGACCTCGGCTTGGAGCTTTATTGACCAACACATTTTTATTGTTATTGATATTTCTAGTTTACTATCAGTGTTTTATGGTCATACCCCCTCGCTCTCCACTCTCATCTCAAGCTTTCTATTTCTGGAAGACTGTGCTGGGTGGGTATGAGAATTCTCTGAGTAATTGAGTATGGTTGAGAATGGCAAGAGGCGTTCTAAAGTTTTCTTCTTTACCCTGTAGTAGGTTGTTTTCAGAAGTGGACTCTTCTCTGCTTCCTCTGGCTCTCTCTGATGCTTTCCCAGAGGTGTTTTTGGTGTCCACCCTAAAGCAAGGCCAGGCTTTCCACATTCGGCTTGTTGGCAGACACAAACACTGCAGTCCCTGGCCATTGCTGCCTATTTACATTTTACCTGGGAATATGAACCTGAAGGGTAAGCATGTAAGCAATTTTTGGTGTCTAATAGGTGCTCACCTTACACTGGTCTATAGTAGCAGGGTGACATCATTGTCTGCCCTCCATAACTGATTTTCTATCGCTCTGGATCAACATAGGATGTTAAGTTCCCATCATGCACTGCTGCAGTGCCGCTTCTTTTCTGACCATAAAAAACTCATTTTCCAGAATGCATTGCACTCTGGCTCCCTCTCTCCAGCACTTTTCTAGGAATTTGTTATCCTTCTGAATGTAGAAGGACATGTGAGAGTGAAGGGAAGAGGCCTTCTGGTTGCCCTGGTGATGGGTACCTGGAGGTGGAGAAACCATTTTCCAATTCCCTGACCATGTAAGCAAGGGGTCTCTAACTCAGATCATAGGGAATAGAGGAAACATCTCATGATCTCTCGGACAGTTGTTACTTCTAAGCAAAGGTTTAGTGATGCTTTCTAATGTCCAAAATGACAAGTCCGAAGTCTGGTGTGTTCGTGTATGTTTGTGTATTTGTATGTGCATATGTATGTATCTGTTTCTGTGAACATATGCATGTATTTTTGTATGTATTTATATGTCAGCCTGTATCTATTTATATATGTGTGTATATGTACGTCACTGTGTGTATATGTATGTATTTGTATATGCGTTTATTTGTGTATGTATATCTGTCTCTATACTCTCATAGGCTGGGAAACGGAGTTAGAGGCTCAGAATCTGCCAAGAAGCAGATCAGAGGTCATCAGCAGTGAGGGGGTGGGGTGAAGACAGACTGGGGAGCCCCTGCTCAGGGTGGAGGGATGCTTTGGAAAAGATTAGAATGCTCTAGCATTAGACAGTGCTGTTGACGCAATAGCATTGAATGTAGTCAATGGCACTGCATTCTCTTTGAACTACTAATATGGTGAGTTTATGCAATGTGTATTTTAACATAATAAATAAAGAAAAAAACCTGACCATGATTATGAAAGTTGTATGCAGAAGTGTGGGGCCTGTGTTAAGTTACTTGACTCATTGGTTACTTGGTCAAAAAACAAAAACAAAAACAACCAACCAAACAAACAAACATTTGACTAAAGCAACTTAAGAAAGGAAGGGTTTATTATAACTTTTTCCTTCCTTCCTTCCTTCCTTCCTTCCTTCCTTCCTTCCTTCCTTCCTTCCTTCCTTTCTTTCCTTCTTTCTTTCTTTCTTTCTTTCTTTTCTTATTATGTATGTATGTGGGGAGGTACCATGGTATGAGTACAGAAGTCAAAAGACAAATCTTAAGTCTCTGGGGTTGAACTCAGGTCATCAGGCTGGTGGCAAGCACCTTTACCTACTGAGTCATCCTGCTGGCTTCCAGTCCCCGGGAGTCTAGACCATCGTGGAGCAGAAGTGCTGCAGCACAGCTGTGCAGTATAGAAGCCCACTGTCCCCCTGGGTGGTTGGGAGGAGTGAGGTGGAGCTTGGGGTGAGTATGTCAGCACTGCGGGGAGGCTGGGCAATCAATCTCTGTGCAGAACGGCTTTGATCCTCCCACTCCATACGCCCACAGGCAAATCCACTCTCTAATGTGCTCAAGAGCAAAACTCGTCGGGCAGTGAATGGATTGCCTAGCGGGTGGATGGAGATGCACCCACTCGGGTGGCTAGTCGTGATGGGAACCGTCTAGTCGTCTTCATAGACGCATGGCAGACTTGGAGTTAGTAAGCTAAGATGCATCACCTGAGGTAGCAGGTATTTTCCAAACGGTGATGCTGTAACCCATGTGACATAAATGGCACAAGGTCAGGGAGTGAGATGTGGAACTGATCTTCAGATGCCTTTTCTGTGTGTCCTTCTGCAACCCAGGACAGAGCCTTGAGTCTCGAGCAGAGGCTGGCCATGACCTAGGGATTGCTCCATCTAGATCTGGTGGAACTTGGAGGAGACAGGATGTTCTAGGGCTACTCGGAGGGGAGTTTATCTCTCAAACGCAGGCCTTTCCATAGTGGGTGTGGATTGTTCCGGTAACCAACAGAGTGGCGCAGGAAGGAGGTGTGGGGAGCGTTCTCTGCGACAGGAGCTGTGTGGCAGTGGGAGTCTCGCGAGAGTTTAGGGTCTGTATGTGGTCTGGCTCATGGCTTCAGCAGTGAGGCCCCAAATGGAGACATGAGTGGATAATAAAGAAACCTCAAGGACACACAAAGACCCGAGTTCCTGGTCCCTGAGAGGAGGGAAGGGTGGAATTGTTGGGCCCGTGAAGCTGCCGTCCTTCGCATCTCTCAAATGATGGGTTGGACCAGAGATTTCAAAGGTTCCCGGCAGCCACAGACTTGTGCTCCCCCACCCCCAACCTGACAGCTTAAGAGAACGATGGGGCTTGTGGTTTTGAGGGAGTGGGTGGTTTGTTGATCTGATTTAGTTAGACAGTTGCCTTGTACCTCACTTCTCTGCGGATAAACACATCTCCCAACCTCACCATCTTTATTAGATTCCAAGCCACCGATGAATTCTTGTCTGAATGCAATTCCATTTTTTTTTTTTAAAAAAAAAAAACCTGGTCTGGGGCTCCTGAACCGAGTTCTTCTGAAGAGATGAAACCATCTCTAGGGGATGGGGTCAGCAGGGGTGGCCACAGTTGCTAAGAGCTTGGGAGGCAACTTGTGCCAGGTGGGAGGGGAGGAGGGACGAGGGAGGCTTGCTCTTTTCTTCACTAGGTTTAATCTTTTGCAGTGGGTTTGCCGACTGTGCCTGTAATTAAATGAGGGAGGTATTTGTCATCGTGGGTCCCTTTCAGCCCAAATGAATGCAACACAACTTTCTCAGGAAGCTTCTGACAAAACAGTGTTTGTGACTGGTGCCAGGACACATACAAAGACACCGGGCATGTGCACTGGTAACTCAGGGCCACTTAGGGGCTGTGCCAGGTCACGGTTGCCCCCAAGCCCAGGGGCAGGACTGTTTGGACACTATGTGCTTCAACGTCATTGTCGTGGGATTCGTGTGGTGCAGAGTGGCTGCAAAGTGTCCTCAAGTTAATGAGGGAGAATGAATGTCTGGCATGCTGGTGAATTCTGCTTGAAGCCGGGTTCCCACAGAGGCCTTTGGGGTGCTATGCACAGGTATTAAATCCGAGTCAGAGGGGCCTGGGCTGCAGCCACCTGGGGAGCCACATTCTGCCTGCCTGCTAATGGGGTTGTGTTTTCATCGCTAAGACATGCCCGGCCATTCAACATATGCCACTCACCGTCACAGCCATTCCTCGCCATGCCTTCACCCCCACCCACAATTTGAAAGGGACCCAGAAGAGGCACTGTTGTCTTTGTTTCCTCTTGGGGAAACTGAGGCTAGAGGAGGGGCAGTAGCTTGCCGGGGGACCGCAGTGAGAGAGCAGTAAGGCTGGGCATTGTGTTTCTATGCTTTGACTCCTCAGACTCATTGCATGAAGAACCCCTGTCGGGGAGCAGGCACGCTGGAAAGACTGGACATGCTCTCTCGTTGGAAGTGCAGAGCAGCCATCTGAGGTGCACAGAGGTTAAGTCATTTGTACATGGTCATGCAGATCATGGAGAGGGACTTAATTCCCCACCCAGTCCCGTCTCACAGACTGCCGTGCCACTTCCTAGAACCCAGCACCCTTCCCCAAACATTTGCTTCTTCACAATTGTTGTGTGTTCATGTGTGTGTGTGTGTGTCTACACACATGCATGGGGGTGTGTCTACATGAGCCTGGTCATGTGGAGTTCGGAGACTAATTAATATCAAACATCTTTCCCAATTACTTTCCTTGTTTTTTTGAGACAGGGTCTCTTCACTGAATCTAGAGCTCATGGTTTAGGCTGGACTGGTTGGCCAGCAAACCCCAGAGAGGCTGTCTTCCTCCACGGCCGACTCTGGCCCCAGGGGTCACAGGCACAGGCTTGGCACGACTCTCATATGGACGCAGGGGATTGAACTCAGGCCCTCATCCTTTGCGTGGCAAGCTCTTAACTGACTGAATGGTCTTCCCTCACTCTCTTTAGTCGAATTTTGATTTTCACAAATTTCATGGTCTAGGGGAAATTGACTTGGATACTCTGGTTTTATAGATGGCAAAATAGAAGCTCAGAGAGTTAACTGATGTGGCCAAAGTCACATGTCAATGGGGGCAGGGACAGAGGCAGGGGCAGGGCTCTGTACTTGTGTTCTTAGAATAAGGGTTTTCCTCCAGTGTACCAGGATGCTTTGTGTGGGAAAAGAGGGCTCACTGGGCAGATTAAAGAAGGGGATGAGATTTCCTTAGAAAATATGGTACAGCAGCAATGCTTTGTGCATGTTTGAATCCCTCGGATGATCCGATTCAATGACAGAAAATAAAAATCATATCCCTTTTATTTTCAGTGCTGGGAATTGATTGCCTCATACTTAACTACCAACCACTCTACCACCGCACTATCTCTCCAACTCTGTGTTTTTGTTTTTGTTTTTTAAAGAAAAGATTCTTTGAGTTATTGGCTAAAGAGGCCCCATGGAAACCTCCAAACAGCCTATGCTACTGCCAAGGTTATTAGATGCTCCCTCAAACTGCTGGTAAGGCCCTATTCCTGAAGACAACACCTACATAACTCATTGAACACAGAGGAGTCAAGCTGGTGCCCACTTAGAGCCGACACCCCTACTGATTAGAGTTCATGGTACTGAAAAGTACTCTCAAGCCAGAGGATCAAGGGAAACCACCAATCCAGCCACACACCCTTTGATTGACAATGGTGATCTGCCTGTAAGACACACTGGTGCAATAGGGTACGAGGCTTGTAGAAGTAACCAGCCCGCTTCAGGAGAAGGAATCCATTTTTGATATTGCTCGAGTAACCAAGAACCTGAGGCTAGAAAGGCCAGGGTCCTGGGGGAAATCTAAATACTACTCAATAAAAGGCAGCAATAAAATGATTCCTAGCAATATTCTGCTGTGCTCCTAGAATGGTGCCTGACTCAGTCATCACCAGAGAGGCGTCGTTATTAGTAGATGTTACCCACAGACAGACAACGTGCTGAGTGAGAGACCTTGGGACACTCAGTCCTAAAGAGGATGTCACTAGCAAATCCCTCAGGGCTCAGGGGACCTTGTGGGAGAGGAGGCAGGAAAACTGTTGGAGCGAGAGGGGACGGAGGACATCTAGAAAACAAGAACTTCCAGACACAGCAGGACCAGTGCGCACTCGAACTCACAGAGACCGAGGGAGGCTGCACATGCAGTGCTTGCACAGGTCTGTGTCAGATGCAGTTCCAGTGCTAAGGAGGGATGTGGACACATGTACTGTCCCTAACCTAGAATCTATCTTCAATTGACAACCACAGCAAAGGCTAAATTAATTTTCACTGATGGAGTCTCACAAGGTCTATGGACAAATCTTATAGACTGACCAGCAGTGGATAGCCAACACGAAATGAACTCAGTGGCATCTTTTTTGAGGTTCCTTATCTCATAATGTGTTGTGTAGGCATTTTAAAAATTAATTAGTTTATTTTCCCTTTCAGGTTTTTTTTTCTTCTGCTAGTTTGTTTCTTTCTAGTCCCATTTAAAATTTTTCCTTCTTATTTTATTTTATTGATGTTTTTAGATGCCTGCTTGTATTCTAATGAGAGAGAGAAATAAAGGATGCAGATTTGGGTGCGAAAGGAATTGGAGAAGTTGGGGGTGGGGAAACTATAATCAGAAAATATTGTACCTTATATATAATAAATATGTACATATATACATGTATATGTACATATGTGTGTATACAAACACACATATTTGTTTTTTTTAGACAAGGTCTCTCTTATATAGCCCTGACTGTCCTGAAACTTGTTCTGTAGACCAGGCTGGCCTCTAACTCACAGAGATCCACCTGCCTCTGTCTCACGCGTTCTGGAATTCAAGGTGTGCACTACCATTCCTGGACATTATAAATACTTTTTAAAAAAAACCAACCTTTTACTGGTGGGCTGGGGAGATTCCCCAGGGGGTAAAGTGCCTGCCATGTAAGCCTGAGGACCTGAGTTCGGATCCCCAGAATCTATGCAGAAGACAGGCATGTCACACACAGCAGTAACCAGGACACTGGGTAGTAGAGACTGGCACTCGCTGCCCAGACAGCCCAGTCAATTGGTGAGCTACAGAGCCAGTGAGAGGCCTTGTCTCCAAACATAAAGTAGAGAGAGATTGAGGAAGACATCTGCTATTGATCTCTGGCCTCTATAGTCACCAGCACACAGATTTGAGTGCACGCCCCGCGCGCGCACGCACGCGCGTGCACACTCACACACACACACACACACACACACACACACACACACACACAGAGACTTGGCTGTTAAATAGAAACTGTATACTGAGTGCATGCCATATTCTAATAATAGTAATAATAATAATAATAAAACCAATTGCTTATCACCTGCTTTAAGAAATAGATTTAATTTATTTATAGACAGTAAATAGCAAAGTAATTTAATCCTTGCTCTTTAAGGACTGTCCTGCTACGTGACACGCTGTGAATCTTTAAAGTTCCTCCATTTTCTTCAACATCTCACCTTTGTTTTATGTAAATAGATCACAAAATAAATACAGTTTTCCCCAATCCTTTTAAGTTTGTTTTAATAAAAAAGAGAAATGAGGGCATGGAGGGCAACAGAGGCGAACCCGGGCTGGGCAGTGTGGCGGAAGTGTGGACAGAGCTCTGGGCTTTAGCTCCGACAGGCCGGCCTGGGTGCTGCCTTCTCTGTCACTTGCGTCTTGAGGCAAGAGACCTCCCCTTTGGGAGCCTCTTAGAACAGGGTAGCACACTCCTGTTGCAGGGCTATGATGAGGATCGCAGCAACAGGGGCTTCAACTGCAGACTACCTCGGTAAATCCCAGCTTCTAGACTCGAAGTTCTGAGCATTAAGCTGGGAGAGTTACACTGAGTAAGACGGCCGACCTTCCCCGGCCCTCCCCACCAGGCAGAGCCATTGTTCTTAGTCAGCCTTTCTAAAGCCTACCCTCATGATGGATAAAAGGCTGTCTAATTACAAAAATAATAATGATTATATGGCTCTTCCAATTGTGTACAATTAGGATGTATGTCTCTAATTTTCCCTTACACTTCTGGTAAAATGTTCTATTTCCCCTCACAGCTGTGCAGGTGACAAACTCAGGAAATTAACAAATTGCATCCGAAGCCTCTCAGCTCCCTCGGCTCCGCTGCACTTTGCTCTCCGCCGACGTCTTTAGGGGTAACTGAATGCTCTGAAAGCTTGCGCGATCACAGCTGGGAAGCCAATACCTTTTAATTGCCACACTGCGGAAATCGTGCCTCCTAGTGTCTCCTCGGCACCTCTAATCAGTCTCTGGGTTGAAATCACACCCGAGAGAGGAGAGGCGTTGGGGCCCGAGCTCCAGTCTGGCACGAGGAAAGGATGCTGTGTCTCCAGTCTCCAGGAATGTACCTTGCCCTCCCAGCTCTTTAGACAAGCTCCTATACATCTGAGGATGCCCACTCACAGACACCTCCAGGGAGTCCTCTCTGCTTTCCCAGCGCTGCTCTTGCCCTTGCCGTGAGTGCTGTGGGAGCAGTGGCGGGCAGTCAGGCCCGCATTTCTCATGCCCTATGGGCTATTTGAGGGCTTCCAGTGGAGGAAGGGCGAGGGAGGGAAAATACCTCTGTACCTTCCACTGTACAGAAACTCACACGGAATAGAGCCAAAAAGCAAGGAAAGGGGCCTGAGAGGGGACTGGGCCTGGAGGAAAAGTTCTGAAGAGGACGAGACACACTAATCCAGAGGTCTTAGAAGGGCTATAGGTCAGAGGTCAGAGGCCAGGGATCATCAGGCACTTTACAGTCCAGGTCCCAGCAACACCTAGGCTCCCAAAGAGGTTACCATCTAGGATCTAATTCAGCCCTGTGTGCCCAGCCCCTTCCACAGGCCAGAAATGGAGTCTATGAAAAACTTCAGGCTATAGAGACTTGCTTCTTTCCCTTTGGGGAAAGGATGGTGGAATCAAGGGAAGAGACTCAAAGACACTGTAGGTAAATGGGGAGGCCGTCTTTGTGGGGCCGGGACTGGAGACCTGCA
The DNA here is from genome assembly GCF_000317375.1 of Microtus ochrogaster. NCBI lineage: Eukaryota > Metazoa > Chordata > Mammalia > Rodentia > Cricetidae > Microtus > Microtus ochrogaster. The sequence continues at coordinate 41,915,777 of NC_022031.1, forward strand.
GGGGCTGCAAGAGGCACCGAGCCCTACTGTGAAACTGTTGGCCAGCCTGCAGCCCACCAGCACCTACTGGGCCTCAGCTTCCACAGTGTGACTTCAGAGAACAGGCCCCGCCCTAATTCTGCAGGGCTGAGATCAAGGCCGAGGCTGGGTGGGCAGGGGTCTTACAGGGAGAAAAGAGGTGAGGGCTTGGAGGCTCACAGGGCTGCAAGCCCCTATCTGCCTACTTCTACCTTGCGCCTCCACCCCATCCTCCGTCAGGCCTCTTCTCTCGCCCTCTCATGGGCTTCTTCTACTTCCCAAAGGAAATGAGGTGCTCAATCCCCTATGAAGAAGCTTCCAGAACAATGGCCAGGCCAAGGGTGTCCCGAGCCACAACCCATCAAGTGACTCCACCATGTGACAGTGCAGCATGCCCTTTCTACCTTGAAAGACTGCAGAATGGGACAAGCACACAAGTCATGAAGGAAGAAACATGTATTTCCCTATCCGAGGCGGCTCTCTCACTAAGAGCTGATTTTTCATAACTCCACTCATCTGTGAAACTCCCGTGTGCCTGTTTGCCCAACCCAGGACACTCCTGACTTGACTTCCTGTCACCCCCTTCCTTTTTGTGCAGATTAGGAATTAGTCAATCATATAGATTATGAGTTGGCACTCACTCCCACCAATTGGATGAAATCCAGTCACTACCTGGGTTAAAATAAAAACCACGTGAACTTTCTTAACCAGTGTCTTGCTAGCCTGGCTTGGTTCATGGCATGGTCTTTTTGCGAAAGGAAATTGCCTTGCTGGGTTATTTTCACTTTGCTTGCTTGTTTCTTTGTGCGACACCAAGAATATTCTTTTACAACAATAATTAGTCCTCAAACACTTGTTGTCAAAGTGAATTCAGAGAGAGCAAACTTGTGTGTGTGTGCATGTGTGTGTGTGCATGCATGTGTGTGTGGCATTCCAAGAGACAAAGCTTGAATCAATAAATAACCTTTTCAGAGGGACTCATTCAAATCAGTGTGAAGAAGTAAGTTTCAACAGTAAAAGATTCAAGAACGAATCAAAATTTCACAAAGTACTGAGTAGCTTCCCTGTTATGGGAGGCATTCAAGAAGATGATCAGGAACCATCTTCACGGGTGGGAGAGGGAGTCCCCAAATCCACAGAAAAGTAGAACTAGTTGGTATATTGTAGATACACCAATGATCAGGGGCCCCCACATATTCCAGGTGAACGCCAGGTTTGGCTTTGTATATTTATGGGCAGTTCCCATTTTATTACATCTACATTCTCATGTGGGTAAATGACACCAGTTTTCTCATTAAAGTCATTGAAATAAAATAATGAGTTAGCTTAATTGAAAATAATACACAAGTTAATAATACAGATTTTGGCAAAATTGAGAAATTGACTAGTGGCAAAGCCTGGGAAACCCAGGGTTTGAGTCTCATGGAGAAATGTGACTGGAACATGGGGACCCCAAGAGTGAAAACCCTCTACCAGTCAGGTCTCAATGTGAAAATAAATGATTATAGAATGAGCCTGACTTTTACCTATGCACCAGAAATGGTGCTATAGGATGACTAGAAGAGTAAGCGGATCTCTCTAGGGAAGGGCAACGGCACAGAGAGATAACAGAAGTGGCCTAAGGAATAGGGCTGCTGATTTCAGCAATATGTGGACATTCTTGTGCTACGTAAACCCCTTATCTCAATAAAAATCTAACACTAAATAATTCTTCACACCAAGTATAGTAAATCAGCTTGAACTTAGTATCAGCAGTGGGCTGCTTGTCTGCTGAGGAAAAGAGATTAAGGAAGTAAGGAACGAGTATGCCAAGATCAACTAGTTATGTCTGCATTGACACAGAAAGAGAAAACAATGTTATAGGCTGATTCATCTATGTGACATTTGGGGCTTGTCCTAATCTTCATTTTATATTCCAGAAGAAGGACTTGCCTAGGTTCACCCCCAAATTCATGGCTGGGCTGGGCTAACTCTACATTCATCTCCATGTGGCCTGCTAAAAACCCATGCCAGATTCTGTAATTTCAGATAATCCTTGTTAAACATGATTGCCCACAGCATCGGGCAGAGGATGCACAGCCAGGCTGAGCCCCACCTGATCCAGTTCATCCCGGTGACTACATGCAAATGCCCTGAGATGCCAAGGAGGGAAACCAAACCCACTCGCAGAAAGACTGTAGAAGATGTCACTGTGACAATCACCTCCCAGAGACGGGAGGCAGGCACTGCGACCGGGGCTCTTGACTGCCGATGGAGAAGAAAAACAAGAGCCATGCCACAGTGCAAAGCAAGCATTTCAGTCCGCGTCCGTTGAAATGAACAGAACTGAACTGGGTTTGATTGTTTTCTTAATCTTTCTGTTTGTTCCTCCCTCATTCTGGCTCCTGGTCTCCTTATTGTTCAAACGAGGAGCCCGCACGGGGTGGTTTTAATTTCAGATCCAAGACTTCATGATTTTATAATTAACTCTGTGTTTAATTTACAAAGCAAAGAAAAACTCTTTCTTTAGGCGAGAAAATGGAAATGGCTGGATAAGAGCCGGCAGTGCCAGAAGGGCCTTCCACCAGCCCGCTCACAAAGACGTTTATTTACCCTAATTGTTTTATATCCCCATTTAGATATTAGCCTTTTACTCTCTGCTCTTCTTAATCAAGTGCATTCATTAGTTTTCTCATCCACTTAACGAAGCTTTATATTTTAGTGCAACTATAGATGGGCTTTCTTTGACCCAAAAATCCCACTTCTCAGCAGTACATCGGCCTGTGTGTACATATGGTCAGTGTTGTACCAGAAGCCTGGAGCCAATCTAGGCATCCATGGGCAGGGTTGGCTGTGTGGGCTCTGGTGCAGCCACACTGAGAAGTGCTGTACATCTATGGAAAGAATAAGGGATGCCACTCTACAGTGAGGAAACTGTGAGGTCCTTGGAACTTGGTCAAAGGGGCAACAAGCTGTCGGAGAGTATGCCCTTTTGTGGAACGAGGAAGAGAAAGGGATTGAACACACATCTGCACTTAGGAAACACTGGAAAGATGAATAGTAATCTTTTTAAAAAATAAATAAAAGATCAGCTATAAAGAGAACACAGATAGCATGGACAGAGCCCAGGTCAGGGCCAGGGGCTCTCCACTGCGTCTTCCTGTGTGATTTTTGACTCTGGAATCAGACAATAGTTGTATATATTTGAAAAAGTAAAACCGTTCAACTGGAAGAATTTGATCAACCCCTGGAATCTGAAGGCACAGCAAAGCCATGTGGAAGCAGAGGAGGGCTAGCGTGATCCTGAGTCTCCATCTCCATGGTCTCACATGCTCATGCGTGCACGTGTGTGTACGCATGCCACCTCCCGGCTCTAAATTTGCTTACGTACATCAGGACACCTTACTCTTAGAGTACAGAGCTGTGTTCTCTGAGACCACTGTGGTGTCTTGACCACATGTGTGAAAAGGATTGTTAAGTTTGTTATCGTCGAACATGTCTATAATTCCCTTAAAATTCCCTTTTTCATATTCAAAATCCAGGATCCAAGCTGCACTCATGCTGTGTGGCTCACTGGTATTTTGCGTGCTTACTTTAGTCTTTTTTTTCCTGTCTAGAACATTCTCCTGCCTTTTCATGGATCCTGTTGTTTTCCATGACATCGATTGCTTTGATGAATACAGGCTGAGTGACTAGCAGAAAGTCTCTCGTGCTCAGTTTAGACGTTTTTATTATATTGTAAAGTTCTCTCTTCAAGCTCAGTTCACTGGAGAAACCCTTAGGAGTAGTGAGCCCCAGTACAGCAAGGGGGAGCTCGCCCAGGCCGGGGAATTGGCTCTAAAATATCTTCCACCAGGAAGAATCAGGGCTGCTTGAAGAGATGAAGTTTTGATTTTTTTTTTTTTTAACTACAGAACTGCAAGACATCTATCGGGAAATGTGGCAAGAGCGCTAGGTTAGCAAGGCCCTGGGTGCTCTCTCTCACTCTCTCCTCTGTCTCTCTCTCTCTGTCCTTGTCTCTCTGTCTCTGAGTCTGTCTGTCTGTCTTCTCTCTTTCTCAGTCTGTCTCTCTGTCTCTGTCTCTCTGTCTCTCGTACACACATACACACACATACACAGTCTGTCTCTCTCTGTCCTTGTCTCTGTTTCTGTCTCTGCCTCTCTGTGTGTCTCTCTGTTTCTCTCTCTCTTTCACACCCATACACATACACACAGAGTCTGTTTCTTTTTGTCCCTCTCTGTCCTTGTCTCTGTTTCTGTCTCTGTCTCTCTGTGTCTCTCACACTCGCACACTTATACACCCACACACGTACACACACACACCCACACCCACACACACACACACACACAGAGTCTGTCTTTTTCTGTCCCTCTCTGTCCTTGTTTCTCCGTTTCTGTCTTTGTCTCTCTGTGTCTCTGTTTCTCTCTCTCACACCCACACACGTATACACACACACACGCACACACACACACACACAGGCTTGTACACACGCAGGAAGAAAAAAGGCATGGAAGCTGCTGCAGTCTAAAGGAGACTCAAGTGTCAAAACAGGGCTCTGGCTCTTGGAGTGGATCCTTGATTATCCACTTCACCTATAAATAAATGCAACGCAGACATTTTGGGGACAAGAGGAAAATCAGAATATAGACCATCTATTATGTAATGTGACCGTGGCACTGAATTGTTTTGGTTGTGATGAGCCTATTATTATTATGTAAGAGAATACAACCACTCTTAGGAGATTCCTGCTACGGTATCGGGGTGAAACATTGTGTCTTCAAACTGCTGTCCAGTGCGTCCTCAAAAAATAAGTGCTTGTATATGGATGAGTATGAGATGGGGAGCTGGTGTGTGTGCACACTTGATACAGGTGAAAGAGGTAAAGGCAGGTGGAGCAAGATTGGCAACTGGAAACAGCTGGGGAGTAGGGCAAAGGGTATTCGATATTCAGTGTACTTTTGGGAGAGAGAATTCAGGAGAAATACAAGTAAGGCAGCACTCATGGTCCAAAGTGAAAATGTCTGCCACAGACAAAGTGTATACAATCGCCACACTTTTGATAAGCCATGAGCTCCGAATGCTACTTACACAAAAGAGAGAGGCTACCAAAGGGTTCTAATTGAAATACGGAGGCTCCCGAAGGCCTCAAGGGTTGCAGCCAGGCACTGGGCGCCTGGCTTTGCAGAGGGAGCTGATGTCACCAAGTAGGATGAACACTGCAGTGGCTTGAACTAGGAGGATGCTGGCGGCAGTGGTGGGGGTGGGGCAGGTACAGATGTGTTTGTTAGAAGCTGTGGAAAGTCTTCAGCTGTAAATGGGGGTGTACCATTTTCTGTAGACGTGAATGAAGGTTTGGGCCATTCTGCTGTGCTACAAGCCCTCCCTCCCACTACTGAGGGGACAGCTGCGTGGTTCAGAATCACTGATGGGAGCCCCACCCCCAATACATACTAGGCTAACATACCATCTTTTCAACAGGATGGACCACCCTGTCTGAGAACTTAGGGGAAGCGGAGAAACTGGTGTCTCTATTCCCTGTTAGGCATGATGTCTAACTATCTAACCAAGGACTGTTTTTTCTCAAGTGGAACCCTTTCTGCTGCATGAGGTTCAGGCCCTCATCATGGAAATACTAAATAATTTAAGATTCTTTGTAAACTGATTCAAAGCAAAAGCCTTCTGTATAATTCACAAGTAATGCAAGCTACGTGCTACTAAAACAAGCAGGACATTTATCATAGGACCTCCGGAGTGGAGCTAGGAGTGCATGCTTGGAAGGCTTGGCAAGTGTCCACTCACCAGCAGCTAGCCCATTCAGCCTTGGACCCAAAAGGACCATCTATTTTTATACACAACCACTTATTGGATGGGAAATAAGTTTAAGTGGGGTGTGTATCCATGTGTTTGTGCCTTTGTGTGTGTGTACACAGACACCTGTGCACATATTTGTATGTGCCTGTGTGTCTATGTCTGCCTGTTTGTGTCTGGGTGTATGTGCTTGTTTTTCCCTGCGTGTGTACACCGGTGTGTGTACCCCTCTGGGTGTTTTTGTCTGTGCCTTACCTCTGTTCCTGTGTACCTGCACATGTATGTATATGCCCCCCCGGGTATGTGTTTGTATGTACCTGTGTGCTTCTGTCTATATGTGTGCCTCTGTATGTGTGCTTGTCTGTCCCCACGTGTATACCCTTGTGTGTATGTATTATGTGCCTGTTTGTATGTTTGCCTGCATGTAATGCTTCACCCCAATACAGCCATACAGTAGCAGGAATCCCCTAAGAATGCTTGTATTCTCTTTGATAACAGCAGGATCACCACAACCAAAACGATGGGTCCCCCCACCTGTGTGTGTGTGTGTGTGTGTACACACGGACCAAGAATAACTTCCAACGAGAACCCTTTCCATACAAAGAGCCCTGGGCTAACCTTGATCCTCTATGGACAGGCCTCTTCCCATGCAGGCTGCAATGAAACAGGGTCTAGAGTGTTCATGGCCTCTGGGAGTTCAGGGACAGTCACAGCAGTGCAGGGCTGTGTGGCCTCTTTGCACTGGCCTTTCACCATCACCTGGAAACCTGGAAACCTGGGACAATCTGCACTCCCTCTCCTGCCTCCAGAGCCCCGTGAGTGGTCCATGAGATTGTGTGATGGACAGCAGCCCGGTGGCTGCCAACAGTGATTCAAGAGTCATTTGGGACTCCTTGGGGAGCTCGTTCAGCCTCTCCTCTGTGACGTGAGGAGATCAACTGATTACTTCATAGGTTTGGCACATGAGGAGGAGGAAAGAGCTCACGCAGTATTAGGAGCATGGCTTAAGCCAAGGCCATGTTGATGGAAGTATGTGGGTTTTGTAGCCAGCCACCTAGGCTGGAACAGGCTAAACAGATGACCTATGTCACCATCATAAACACCAGCACATGGTTCTGTTTGTACCTCACTTGTCTGACCTTGGGAAGCACTGTACCTAATCTCCTGGGGTCTCACGTGCTTGTACCCCGGCAGGGGGCTCCTTTCCTCCTCCCGTCTCCACCCAGGACATGCCACAGCTGCAGCAACAGCCAGCCGCCACTCTTGTACCGTAAGTACTTCGAGTGATTTATTTATCTTAAATGAATTATTTACACCCTTCAGAGTTCCAGAAAGCAGTGGAAGTGGCTGATGGGGAAAGACACATCAGCAACGAGGCCACTGGAGCTACACACTGGGAGCTGCTGTTACGTTCGATGCCATGGTCTTGAATTAAAAATGGGGGTCAGAACCTTGAATTGAATCTTCAATCAGATTGACAGGGAAGATATGGGCTGGGTCTGTGGCAAGAATAGATTGGGACCAGCCATGCACTTGAAAGCATCCCGTTCCTTCCTCAGCTAGCTTCTGCTGCTGCTGGAGAAAACCCAACCACAGCCTGTGGGCTTGCCCCACCTTCTTGGCAGGTGCTCTGTTCCGACTGTATTGTTCTGAGTCACCTTCATGGTTTCTGAGAGTTCCTTTCTGCACCCAACTTCGAATCTAGAGACTAGCGGAAACCTATAAATCCTCACGAATTTCCCCCCACCAAGGGCCTGGCTGGCATCTCAGATCACAAGCGCATCAATAGAGCATTGTGGGGGCTCACATCTGTAGAGGGCTCCCGCATGCTGCACCTTCCCTGTCCTTGAGTCCTTTCCCATGACCTCTGACGAGGGTGGGTGTTTTTTGCCCCATTTCACAGACAAGCTCAATGAGGCTCTGGGGGACTCGCATCTGTCACCCTGCTAGTGAGCGTAGTCAGAGGCTCAGTCATCCTCAACCTCAGACCTCTGTTCTAACTACTCCACCAGACTGCCAGGTGTCCGCACGCATCCCTCTCTTGGGATTTCTTGTGTAAGCTGGTCTGGGAAAGCCTGCAAGGGCATGCTGCAGGTACTGTGTCCAGTGGGTGACAGGCTAAACAAATGACTCGGCATGAGCCAGCAAATGAATGACACATGGTGGTTTAGATCCTAAAAGGCTGTACATCCCAAAGGCCCACGCACAGTTGTGGTATGAACTCTCTGCTCTAACCTCATACACGTGACTGGGACCCCGTTCAGCTCCAGGCTAAACATAGAATGACCTCTTGGCAGGAAGAAACCGATGAGTCGTGGCCATGTCCGTGGGGTGCCACAGTATCACAGTGGATACAAAACTGAGGGATGGGGGAAACCCAGTAATTCACCTGCAAACTCCAGAGAAATCAGGAAAGGTTCCATGGAAGGAACCCAATTTAAAAGCAGGCTTTACAAGGAAAAGGAGAGGGAGGGCTGCCTGAGTGGGCAGCTGAGAAAGGCCAAGACCTTCTGGGTGGTCCACGTTAAAGGGCGAATGGGAAGGAGGGGCAGGACCCATGGAGCGCTGTGCCCTTCACCTCTCAGCCTTGAAGTTCCTCAGCCCTGTGTCCACAGCGTCTCGCAGTTAGCACAGCTACTGGGATTGGTCCTGCCTGGAGACAGCTCCCGTTTCTTTACCATGAAAATCCACCAAGGACTGCTCCACCCACCTATCAAGAGCATCCAAGCCAAAAGTGGCCGGCATTTCCGTTGTCCTGTGCATGGTATTCTGTCCAGCTGGCTCAGACAACTGGTCTGTATTGGACCTCGCCTCCTATGACATGGCCAGCGACGACTTTCTGAAGTCCCCACGTTCCTGGGGTCTCTCCCACACCTTCCCTCTGCTTGGCCCACAGAGCCTGCCTCTAATGTTAATATTGCTCATTCTTTTCCCTCCCTTCCTTTGTTTTTGATCACTCCAGAAGGTAGAAGCATCTCATAGATTATTAATGTTCTAAATGGCCCCTCTGGAGACCAGTGCCAAGAAAGGCTCCAACCGCCCTGGATCATTGGCTTCTGTTCTATTTCTTAGACAGCAGCAATCACAGCAGGAGGAACGCTTCGGTGCCTAATCATACTGCCACCCTAAATGCTTTCCAGTTCGCTGCGCCCTCTGTGGCAAGGGCATGGCAGCCATAGGAATTGGGCTGTGGCAGGATGCTGGCCTGGTAGACTTTGGCTTCTGGGGGGTGGGGAGGCAGAAGTGTGAACTTTGAGGGTCCAGCGGCAGAATCCCCACCACCCTCAACCCTACTGCTCCAGAGATCTGCAAGGCCAAGGGAAACAATCCTTGCAACCTATGCAGAGCAGAGAGTGATTTCAAAACTCCCAACAGCTGCCATCAGATGTCTGCTCCGACTGGAAGAGCCACGGCCATGGGAAGGGCAGCTCCTGTGTCATCATTCATAAAAATCCTTTCACTTGGCAAGAGAGAGAGAAGCCCTCACTCACTCTTACTACACCTGCAAGGAACGCACGTCAGGCTTGCAATTCCCACTTTGCAGAAAAGGGAGTCTGAGAGATAAGACGGCGTTCTCTAGCAAGCCTCGGTGAGCCGAGGGGGTGGAACTCTAACGGGGAGGAGATGGATGAGACCATGCTCCTTCCTACAAACACAGTGGCGCCTAAGCCCCTCCCAGCCCTGCCATCCTGGAAACCCACCTCAAATCCTACAACCCACAGCTCAGTAGGAAGTGTTTGATTTCTCAGGCAACCTACAGTTTAATAAAATAATCATGTGAGAACATCAAATCAAATCACAAAATTTCTGTTCCTAGGAAGCAAAAGGCACTGACTGGCAGTTCAGAGAGACACTGGAATTCATCAGACAGCAAAGCACTAGATTTAGGGCTTTATGGAGATTTTTATTTTCTTTTTAATGTCAAAACCAAGCAAGATTTCCACTTTGGGGAAACAGAGTCCCGAATGTACTGGAACTTAACTGGCATTGGGTCTGTAGAATCTGCCTTCTCCATTGGAATGGTCCCAGGACCTCCACTCACTCCAACCTTGAAGAGAGCTTATCCAAGGAGAGACAGCTCCTATGGCAGTCAGAGCTTTCCTGCTTAAGCTCCTCAGCGGTGTGGCCAGGAGGCAAGGTGGGCTGCAAGGGCATCTTAGGGACGTTTGGAGACAGGCATCTAAGAGTTAATAAGCTATCATGGAGCCTTTAAAAGGACAAGCTCCGTGGGATGCAGCTCTTAGGTATCTGGTGTTTGCCTTTCTCACGAGTCACCCTTTAGCCTGACAGGAGCCTGACCTTATTTTCATCTTTACTGTGGTGGTATAAGCCGGAGCAACCCTTGGCCTGCTCCTGAGAAGCGGGGAGATCTGTCCTGAGCTGAGGCTGCAGCCCCTGGCCTGCTCCTGAGAAGTGGGAAGATGTACCATGAAGGATGAACAGGATCCTGCTGGGTAAAAGAACTGCAGAGGCTGAGGGAGCAGCATGGACTAAGGCCAGCTGCATGAAGAAGCAGAAGGTGGGTTGGGGAAATGTCCTTGCCACACCACACAGTGGGGCTTTGCCTTGGTGATACGGGCCAATGTGCCCCAGCTGCGGTCTTTTACAATTGCTCTGTGTCCTCCTCCCCACATCTGTGCAGCAGCGTTTACTAAGGATCCCTAGACACGCGTGGTCCTAGTGAGCACCTGGCCACCTAGTCTCCAAGGGCAGAGTGCATAGCAGTCACCGGAGCTGCTGGCACTGGGCTGGTCCAGCATGACGGGTGGGTCATTGAGGGAGTGGATGAATCTTCTAACCTAGTCCTGTAGAGAGTTGCGCCCCAGAGATTTTTCCTTGAAGCAAGCATATCACCAGCCTCTCACAGGGGCTGCAAGCTGACAGTCTGATCTCTCTACTCCAGGTTCAGTCTTTCCAGAGCAGACCTTGCTGACACCGCACGGCTCAGGGCACCTTCAGCTATGAGGGTGTGGTACAGCATTATTCTCAAAGCGCAACCTAACTGCTGTCTGTGCCTACTTAGCAAGGGGCTGTCATGATTGGGCATATGGAGTGTTGACATTCCCTCCTAGGAGGAGGGGGTCAGGGGAGTCACTGGAGCCCTTACCTGAGTATCCAACCCCTCCTCAGAGCCATTTATACGCAAGTCTGCCCTAATTGCTGTGTCCTCATGGCCGAGAGATGGTGCTATCTATCATCTATGAGCTGGAGAAGATGAGGGAACGAAAGGCTTCCGTCTATGTGGCTACAACAAAACCATCATTCATGCTGAGGGAAGGCCTTACAATGAGGCTGCTTTGGGGTCGGTAACTCCTCCCACACATTCTATGTAGATGGTCCAACAGACTCATGGTTCCCTGGGGTGAGCTGCTGTGGAACCGTACTTTGGTTGGTCACCAGAACTATAGGGAGAGTAGATGTTTACATCTCTCCCAGGGAAGGACTGCTAGCAACCCTATGACGTCACAACCACGGATTGCCTGCAGGTGCTGAAAACCTGATCCCCTCTATCTTCTATCGTGCCTCCTTCCTCTCACACCTGTACCTCAGATCACCAGGCAATCTCCCAGACGCCCATGCAGCTCCAGAGACCCAAACCCTAGCCTCCTCTGCAGTCCCAACATGCTCCCTTCTTTGATGTCCATCTAGCTCCTTCCTACTGGTACCCTAGTTGGTCTCACCCTTTGTGATGCCCAGATTAGAGCTCCACATCATGTCCAGGATCTGCCTGGGGTGGAAGAGGAATCGAGTTACCCTTCCCTGGTCCTCACGTTAAGGTGTGGGAATCTAGGTTCCTAGTGACTGAGTGACTCAGGACAGGACAAACACAGTATGAGCTTCCCTCACGGCAGGCCTGAATCTAGAGACGCAGTGAAAAGGCAAAAGTTAAAATTAACCTGTTTCAGCACCAGCATGGATTTTCACCCCAGTGATGTGCGAATCCCTATTTTTTTTTTTTTTGTGGCCCAAGAAACGGAAGCGGTTTATTCCCATTCCAGCATTCCAGGTGGGTCTCTGTCCAGCTTGTGTCCCACACCCTCAAGGGGCAGTCAGAGCTCCTTGTGCAGCCCACTCCCCAGAGCCCAGTCCTGAAATGACTCAAGGCATTCAAATTCTTCAGCAGCTGCAGGCCCACCCACCCTTTGTGGGTGAGCTCAGCCTCCAGAGAGGGCGGAGGCAGCTTGGGAAACCCATCGTTCGGATCCTAACAAATGGGCGTCCAGTTCCTGCGAGTGAAGGAGAGAGGAAGATTTCCAGGCTGGCAGGCCACTCCCACCAGGATCCAGCTCTGCCTTCCTTCCCACACTGAGACTCCACAAGGCAAGAGAAGAACGACTCCCTTGGGCTTAGTCTACCATTCTGCCTCCAAACTCACTGAAGCACGCAGATCTGTCCAGCACAGCTCACATCCCGGTGTCTGGGCCCCTACACTTCTGCATCCCACCAGAGCCCTTGAACCTAGTCCTTGAACCTGGAAAGTGGTGGGCTGCATTTGAGTGCCATCCAAGAAGCTGGTCACAGATGCACAGCAATTTCGAAAGGGGGAGGGGGAGACAGAGCTGGCAGGCTCGCACGCCCAATGTGGTCCTATAGCCGCGGCCACAGTTACCATGGACTCTCTATGGAGGCTTTGTGGTCTTCAGCCTAGCTGTCCCCTGCCCTTGGCTCTGTGTTTATGAAGCCTCCTGCGATCAAGAGCGAAGTTTAGAAAAGGCAAGGGACTGGACCAAGGTTTCTAACAGCTGGGGACACCCTGGGGCTTAAAGGCAGGCTCTCACACACCCTGCCCTGGTCTAGCTCCCTGGATGTTATGAGGTTTGGTGCTTCTAGCCTCCGCTCCTGTTGCTCAGGCCCACACTTAGCCGTATGAAGGAGCATAGCTACCCAAGCCCACCCACATTCCCACCTCCTGATATTGTATTCCCCCAGCAGTGCTTGTCTCTGTATCACCATCTGTTGTCACGTTCTCCGGTCTCAGCAGTAACTCTGTCACCTGCCGGGAAAGCTCATGTGAGCCCGGCTCCGCGGGCCACCAGTACCGCACCACACCTCTGCCATGACTAGTATCTCATCTCCTCTCTCGAAAACTTGGACTCTGTCTCAAGTACCCAAGGCAGACAGATTTCAGTGACTCGGGGAAGATTCCCGTTGGTGCTCTGTCACTGTCTTGACTGCTCAGCCCCAGCGCTGCAGCCCCTGAGCTCCAACTTCTGTCCCCAGACATGGAGACTCTTCCTCGTTACTGGCTGCCTGTCTGAATTTGCCATCCTGCTCAAGGACAGCGATGCACTTCTCCCAGCAGCCCTTCCCTACCCTTCAGATCGCAGATTCAGTGTCACCGTCTCCCAGAGGCCTTTGCCGAGGGCCCACAGAGTCACTATTTAACCCCTGCTTATTTTGAGCACAGCTCTGTCTTCTTCCAACAACCTCATTTCAATGGCCGGCCTAGTTGAATTTAAATTTGGTCTCACAACTCATTAGCTGTGAGTCTTCAGGAAAGCTCTGGAGCCCCTGGGTATCTCCGTTTTCTTATACATAAAATGGGGATGACAACAGACCAGTAATGAAGACTGAATTAAGGCGCATTATGGCTCAGAACAGTGTCTGGTGCATGGCAGGCTGCAGGGACAACCCTTAGGATTACTGTTACTTCCTTGCGTATTGCTTGGCCTCTTCTTAGTATGCAAGCAGCTCTGACATGTCAAGGACCATTTCCACCCTTCAGTTCTACATCCCCAGTGCCTACTGGAATTCCAAGCAGAAGTTGCCCCAAACATTCCTTGGTTGGTTGAAATGAAGAAGGATGATAAGGGGATGGGTAGATGAATGGAGAGATGGAGAGATGATGGGTAGATGGGTAGCTGGATGGATGATGGATAGATGATGGATGGATGGGTAAACAGATGATGGAGAGATGGGTAGATAGGTAGCTGGATGGATGATGGATAGATGATGGATGGATGGGTAAACAGATGATGGATGGATGGGTAAACAGATGATAGATGGATAGATGGAGAGATGGGTAGATAGGTAGCTGGATGGATGATGGATAGATGATGGATGGATAGATGAGAGATGGGTAGATGGGTAGCTGGATGGATGATGGATAGATGGATTGATGGAGGGGTGAATAAGTGATGGAATGATGGAGGGATAAATAGATTATAGATGGATGGATGATGAATGGATGGATGGACAGATGGACGGATGGAATGCACATGGGTCACCACCACTCATCCTCATGACCATATCTTTCTCTACTTTTTCTTTCCTTTTCCAAGTAACAGCTCTCACTGTTGAGCCTCACCTACAACCAACTATACGCCCACTGAAACATTCAATGGTGTAAAATTCAGCCATTGTAAAAAAAAAAAGCTAATACCTGGCCAGGAGCCTAGGAATGGTTTAATGAAGAAAAGGGCAGTCTCACTGGTCAAAGGAGAACTTCAGTGTCTGGTAAGGAAAGGCTGGGGGCATCTGACATATGGTACAGTGGATGGACTCGGAGGCAGCCCTGGGTTCGTGTGGGGTTGTTACTGTCTGGAGGATGGTAATGGTGCTACCTGATGGGGGCAGGACTGTGTGGGGGTGGTACTAACCCAGTGCTACCTGAGGCATGGAGCTGTCTAAGAGCAGCACTGTGGAGTAGGTGACAGGAGCAGAGAGAGGATTATCTGCATAGGTAAATTTATAGAATTTTATGGACCCAAATGTCTGGCTAGGGAGTCAGCGGCACCACAGCTTCAGACACAGTTTAAGGACCCTTGTATGTTCAATAGATGGACAGGCCAGGCAGGGGTCGGGAGTGAGGGCAATGATGGCTGTGCAGCTTAGGAACCATATTATGCATGGCCCAATCCTGCTACGTCTTGCAGCCCACAAAGACAATTCCCCTGTGAGTGGGGTAGGGAGCTCCAGCCTTACCTGCACCAGATTCCAGCCTTGGAGGGACTCGGCGATGATGGACGTGACAGATGGACAGACGCCTCCAAACACCATCAAATGGTTGGGCCCGTACTTTATTGCATCATAGAAGGCTTTCAGGCCCTTTGCATTGTCACACTGGGGAGAAACAAAGAAAGAGCAAGGCCCAAATTAGACACAGATTCTAAGCCAAAAAAGCCCCATAGTGGGGTCAGACAGTCAACCTGCCATCATGGGAAACCCTTAGGCCGCAGTTTGCCCAGGGTGGGCCATTCCATCCAGCCCCAAGCCCAGGCCCTGAGCTTAGGGAGGTGTTGGGTACCATATGCCAGATCTTCTCTAAGCTCCCTTAAAACCCAGCCCCCAGCCATCTCCTTTACATACAGAGGAAAACCACTCCCTCCACAGCGGCCTTTCCACATTTTAAAAGATGAGGCCACACTCTGGCTATTGTGAAAACAGCCGAGGACAAGTGTTGACAGTACACGAAGAAACCGCAAGCTCCGTACACTAGCGGTGATGACATGAAACAGTTACACTTAGGAAAACAGTATGTCTATCCCCAAGAGTCAAAGAAGAATTACCATATGGTACAATAACTCTATTTCTAGATGGGAACCCTAAAGCACTGAGAGGAAGGACTCAAAGATATCTGCACCCCGTGTTCAGTGCAGGACCAGTCCCACAACAGCCCAAAGGCAGAAGCATCACAAAGTCCATCAACAAACACAGGAACACACAGACTGTGGTACGTGCCCCCGTGGAATATCATTCAGCCTTAAAGAAGGAAGACATTCGGACGCACGATACAACCAAATTAATGGCAAAATGCAGGAAAAGAAGATTCATCTGATGTGGCCACACTGGAAGGTAGGAGAAAGGGAGTCAGTGATCCCCCCTGGCTCATCTTTAGAGTCCCGAACTGAGACTGAAGGTTAACTAGAGCACTGGGGATGGGCACATCAAAGCAGTCTGCTCATGGTGTGGTTCCACCCAACACCGATCTACAGTTGTTTGGGCTTCCATCTCACCCTGCAAGGTGGTCTAACAAGTTGCTAGAACTGTGACATCTCTTTTCTGAGACAAGTTCCTCCTCTAACTGCCAGCAAGCTCTCAATCTCTTCCTCCTCCTGGCGTGAGATTCCTGGGGGAGCCCCATTACTTTGGCCTCCGTTATTTCAATAGTCCGATAGTCAGATTGAGGAACAAAAGTGTCTCTTTAAAATACCTTCATTTCTGACAGGCCGGTTACTGAATGATTCTACTCACTTGAAGTACCTCGAGTGGGCGAATTCATAGAAGCAGGAACTACAATTGTGGTTTGGGGGTGGGGCAAAGAGAGTCAGGAGCGGAGATCACTGCTCAGTGTGCCGAGGGCTTGAGTGTGGGACTATGGCAAATGCCATGCCAATGTGAATGCACTGAATGTCACAAGACACTAGAACAATGTTCAAAACGGCAACTTGATGTGGTGTACACTTGTCTCACTGCACAGGCGGGCGGGGGCGGGGGCTGGAGAGAAAAGATGCTGTGCGTCTCGAGAAGAGAATTCAGCAGCGAAAACTTGCCGTTCCGGGCTCAGCCCGGAGCTGGTTGCTAAGGGCATGGCTCTGCTCAGGACTAGAAAGAAAACCTGACCAAGGACACATACCAGGACACCCCAAGGAGGAAGAGACAAGAGAAAAAATGTGGCAGCAATCCTTATGGCCCCCTCTTCCCTTCCAGCTCTCCCTCTCAGCTAGTGGTCAGCTCCCCGTGAACAGAGGAAGCCTCTCAGCCTGGAGCTCAGCAAAGCACATCACCTCAGCTGCCTCACTGTGCTCCGAGAAACATGGATTCCTCCTCCTCACCCCACTGCCTTCCCTGCTCTTAGAGGTGAGAGGTCTACCAGGGTGCAAGTCTCAAAAGAAGAACCCTCTCCCCTTGACAACGGAGCCTATGCACACCGCTTAAGAGCACTGTCTGTTCTTCCAGAGGACCAGGGTTCAATTCCCAGCACCCACTTGGCAGCTCACAGCTGTCTGTAACTCTAGTTTCAAGGGATCCAACACTCAACACTGTCTTCTGGCTTCCACAGGCACATGGTGCTCAGATATACATGCAAACAAAATACCTATGAACATAAAATAGTTTTTACAGATTAAAAGAAAGCTAGCACATTTATAGATTTTAAAAAAAAAATCTTTGAAAACCAGGGCATGGTACTAGCTGTTGGGACCTGTGAAGATCTGGGCCCCAGTCAACTGGCAGGCATCCATCCCTCCAGCCAGATGACCCTCCAGCAGGGCAGTTAGAAAACACTCGGGTACTCGTGGAAAGAACCACAGAGCCACTTCTCTGTGCTATTCACAAGGCTGGGAGAATGTTTGCAATTCTCGTCACAGCGAGAGCTCTGCTTCTCAGGATGCCATACTCCTCCCTCCCTGCTGCTCACCCAGCCAGGCCTCCCCAGCACTCCTCTAGATCCCTGAAATCAAAGCATCTCTTTCCGGCCTCTGGGTTACTGCACCTGTCCCTTCCTTTGCCAGAAACACATTTCCAGTTGGTCTCTCATCAATCGGACTTCCCGACCAATGGTACCCAACCCCCACCACCGTCTAAACAGTTATGTCCAACTGGTGACTCTAGGCCCCACCCAGCCCATGATAGCTATGAATCAAATCCAATATCAAATCATAGGTTTACTTAAAATATTATGAGACTGCTTTGTGATTCTTGGGGTGAGGGGTTCTGCAGTGTGAACTTTTAGATGATACCATGTTGCTGTATCAAAGGTTGGCCTCTAACAGTCATTTTATATAGATAGATAGATAGATAGATAGATAGATAGATAGATAGATAGATAGATAGATCGATCTATCTATCTATCTATCTATCTATATATATAAAGGTTTTTCGATAATCATCCTATATTTTGTTTGTCTGTCTGGATGCTGACCGGAGGGCATGGGCTTCATCATGGTCTGCTCAGAGCTTCAGTCTGGATTCCACGAGGACAGGGTAAGTGTGGGGAGCCCCGGACAATCCCCGTTGCTTTCTGCTTGCACACCTGTCTCCTTTGCCTTTTTGTACTCTCAGGGATTGTCCCCAGGGCTTTGCACATGCTAGACCAGTGCTGTACCACTGAACTACACCACGGCCCCCTTTAGGCTCCGCTCTGTGCCTGAGCCTCCCTGAGTTGTCCAGGCTGGTCCTCCTGCTTCAGCCTCCTGAAAAGAGAAGCTGTGACAATGGGCCTGAACCACCACACCCACCCTGTCTCTCCACTGTCTGTCCACTGTCCTTCGTCTCCTTTCTTCTCGCTTATTCCCAAGGCTCCTGTAAGTGGCCATCATAGGGGTAGAGCAGGTGTTAACATGGAGGGTAACCCCGTCCAGAAACTCTGGCCTCAGACCTCAGAGGCTGTGAGCTGGGCTGTGTGCTGTCCACTTTGTGTGGTGGATAGCACTTAGGGGCAGATCAGCTCACAGACTCAAGGAGAGCCATGGGGATGCTCTGAGAGAAGGCAGCGTATGGTGCAGTGTCAGAAAAACTGCAAGAAGGGAATCGGGAAAGAGAAATAACCCAGTCCTGTACACTCATGTGCGTATGCATACATGCACACACACACTGACTGAAGAGGATTCGAGCCCTGGAGAAGGGGGAGGGTGGACCCTCACTGCCCCCTTGGGTGAGTAAGAAGGGGGAGTTTGGACTGTAACCTGTAGATAACTTAGAGAATTCAACTTTCATGTCTTCATTTGATTTTGGGCTGGAGATGTAACTCAGTTGGTAGAGTCCTTGCCTGACATGCAAGAGGCCTTGGTTCAAGCCTTGCTACTGCATAACCGGCTGGGGTGCTGCTCCTCTGAAATCCTGAGCTTGGTTGGGGACTCGCTACACAGTGAGTTTAAGGCCAGTCTGGGGTCCCAGACACCCTGGTATATAAACAAACAATAAACAAGTGGACGAATTTGGGGGGAGCAATCAAGAAAGAAGAGGGGAGGGAGAGAAAGGGAAGAAGTTAGGCAACGATGGAGAGGAAATCTCCCCCTTTGTGTTTCTCGGGGTCCTGAGCTAACTAGCTGACTCCACTCGGCCATTGAGGGCGCCCCACCCTATGCAGAGCAGAAGTGTGTAGAAGCAGCCGCTCAGGGTTCATTTATCTGCCCTGATTTCCAGAGCCGTTTCTGGTTTGAATACATATCTGAAAGGGATTTTCTTGTGTTCTCCTCTAATGACAATCACAGTGCAGAGCCACGCGATCTATCGTCAGAGCCCCGTGAAAACAATACTAAGGACAAAGAGCTTTTCATACTTGTTTGCTTAGCAACATCACCCATCTGTCCAAGACGCTGCATTAGCAACAGGGCTGGCTGCTCCCGGACACGCAGCTCCTGGCTTGGTCAGCTCACAAATTTCGGCGCATCTGACAACCTGTTATTGCAGCTGGAAGACTCTCCCAAGGTCACCGAGTGTTTGCCTGCCTCAATTTTCACCAAACATAGGAAATGACAGGTAGGGTTTTGGCTCCAAAGGCCTTCACTCTGGAGTGTTACTCCCAGGAATATCATTTCCTGGCAGACGGGATTTTGCTCATGTAATTGAGGTACTAATTAGCTGACCTTAAATTAAGATCCACATGAACTCGCCGTAATCCCACAAGCCCTTGACAGCAGAGATCTTTGGCTGAGAGCAACAGGGAAATTAGAGATTAGAAGCGTGGCAGCATCTTTGCGTCATTGCGGTTTAGAGGTGAAGCCAGGTGTCAAGGAGAGGAGGGCTTGGTCCTGCAATGGCAAGGACCTCAGTCCTAGGCTGGAAAGGTGGCTCAGCCTTTAAGAGAGCTTGCTGCTCTTGCAGAGGACCCAGGTTCGGTTCCCAACACCACATTGGGTGGTTCACAGCGCCCTCTTCTGGCCTCCATAAATACAAGGCATGTGCACAGCACACATACATACATACACATACATATGTACACATAGGAACTCATGCAGACACAGAAAATTTTAAAAAGCATGTTTAATGATTTCAGATTCTGCCAGGAATTGAAGATGGCATTGAAACAGACCCTTCTCCAGTCACTGTATTCAGATCCAGCCCTGCGTTTGGCACCTGAGTGGAGTCACAGTCAGTGGGTAGGTGGAGGCAGCAAGACCACAAGTTCATAACCTGCTTGGGCAACTTAGCCTGTCTAAACTAGCCAAACAGATTGTAAAGGGCTGCCGATCTAGTCCAGGCATAGATTGCTTTCTTAGCCTGTGCAAGGTCTTGAGTACAACTCCTAGTATAACCAAAAGAAATAAATATATAAAAATAAAGACTCAGCCTGATGACGTCATAGAAAGCTCCAAGCACAGGACTCCATAGAGCTGTGCCATGCCTGCAGGCCTGTGAGCCAGCATATGAGTGAGGTTTAAACCACCACGGTCATGGTGATCTGTTACAGCCAGACAAGAAGCTAATGCCTTCAGGCAGAATGAGCAAAACAAGATTGGTGTAGTGCGTTTCCCTCCATGTAAAGAACTGGCGTCATGTGTATAGGCCAGGTCCTTCCTGGTCTACATGGTGCCAAAGCTGTTTTCTCTATAAAGTAACAGGTAGTGGGAGGTCTTGTTTCGAATGTGCTGATGTGGCAAAATAAAGATCCCTGTGCCCTCCTTAGCCTTTTGTCCCCAGCCCACTTCTTTATGTGTGAATCCAGGTGATGTAATGTACCCGCCCCCCTTGAACTGCTCCTGTTGCAGAGGAAGCTGAGGACCGAAGAGGAGGTTCTCTCCTCCATCTCCTCAGGGTTAGGAGGGGACTTCTGATTCCCAGTTTAGAGGTTTCTTATAATTAGTGAACTTAGCAAGTAAAGAGAAGGTAAAGGTAAGTGTTCAAAAAAGACCATTTCCTCCAGACTGTGCTGCAAGCCGGGTCCGCCTCTGCGTCAGAGCTCTTGGCCGAAAGCAGAATTCACCTACTAGAGACAAAGACCCTTCCTCCTGACAGGAGTGCTAAAAGCCACCCAAAGGAATCTTTGCCTTTCTCGCACCCCTTCCTCCACACCCCGTGTGCATAGTGTAGCTAATTTGTGTACATGCATTTGTATGCATGCATGCAAATACATGTGTGTGCATGTGTGCATGCATGCAAATACACGTACGCACGTAGTGTGTGTGTGTGTGTGTGTGTGTGTGTGTGTAGGCTAGATGTTAACATCTGTCTTTGCCCTATTTCTCTCTGTGTGAGTTAATTTCTGTCAACTTGACACAAGCTAGAGATATCTGGGAAGGGGCATGCTGAGTTGAGGAACTGCCTCCATCAGATTGGCTTGTAGGCACGTCTGCAGGGGCATTTTCCTGACTGCTTTTGACGAGGAGAGTCTGGTCCACTGTGGGCAGTGCCAACTCTGAGCAGGTGGTCCTGGGCTGTGTGAGGCATGCAGATGACTGAAAGCCTCAGAGCCAGGCAGTAAGCAGTGTTCCTCCATAACTGTGTCTGTTTCTGCCTCCCTTCTGTGGATGGGGGACTATAACGACCTGGAAGCCAGGTTAACCCCTTTCTCCCCAAGCTGCTTTTGATCATGGTGTATATCACAGAAGCAGGAAAATAGCTAGGATATACTCTAATTATGTTTTTAAATAGAGCCTCTCATTAAACCTGGAGCTAACAGTTAGCTAGTTTGGGCGGCCAGGGAGCTCCATAGATCTACCTGTCTCTGCCCAGCCCTCCATCTCAGTACTACTGTCCCAGACACATGCCACTGTGGCAGACTTCTGTGTGAGTGGGTGCTGGGGATCTGAACTCAGGCGTGCGTAACAGGTACTTTTCCGATGAGCAACCTCCCAGCCTCTATTTTTCTCTTCATTTTTTTTTCTCTTGGGGTGGAGGGATATAGCATGTCACAGCATGTGGAGTCAGTGCTATTCACCCATCTTTATGTGGGTTCTGGGAATTGAACTCAGCTCTTCGGGCTTGGTGGCAAGCACCTTTACCCGTCAAGCCATCTTATTGGCCTTCTTTTTCTTTTCTTGAGTAAGTGTCTCCTACATAGCACAGGCTGGCATAGAATTCCAGATGTGTGCCAGGCTGGCTTCACCTTGATTCTCCCACACGTGGAAATTACAGGCTCGTGCCCCCGGGCTCGGCTGCCTACTGTACTACTTTAAAGCTACTCTCCCTAATCCTAAATTCTGATTCTGAATCTTCTTAGCTGACATTTAAGATCCCAAGAAGGTGGACTTTCCAGCTGACCACCGCTGGATCGGCTTGGGTCTTCGACCTCATTCCAGCAGGGACCTGGGCCCAGCAGAACTGCACTGATTTAGAAGCTGCTGTGGGCTCCCTCCTTTCCCTGCGGCCAGTATCTCCCCACGTTTGTTCCACATACAACAGAGCTGTCTTGGGGTAGAATGGGTTCTGAACTTCCTCTGCATTCTGAGATAGCCTCTGAGTCTGTGTTACACGTTGCCCGAGCCTCCAGAAACTGGCATGCTAAAAGCAATTGATGTTTGAAGCCGGGGAAAGAGAGAATCCAAGAGGCCCTTCCCAAAGTGTAGCTTTCCTGTGTGGCCTCAGGACTCTGTCGTGGACAAGGTGGCTGGTGCACACCAGAGTGATTCACCGACAGGTCACCTTTGACCTGATTGATTGCTGAGTATCAATTTGCTCAATGGCCAGTTCACTGAAACATGAGGAATTTCTCCAAGCAACTCCCGAGGAAGGCCTTGGGGACACTTCCCCAGACACATTGCCCAGATTTGTCCTTCCAACTCAGGTGGAAGTCAGCTTCACGTGGAGTGCACATTTTCCCCCTCCCTAAAGCCTGCCTTTGGAGATGGTCCCCAAAGCTCTGTTGATTATCATCCGCTCTTAGGGACTGCCCTGCAGAAGCCAGCAAAATGCTGGAAGCTTTTTGATACCCTATGTATGGCATCTGTCTGACCCTTTTAAAGAGCCATTCACTGAACCAATGATTATGAGAAGTTATGTGGAAGGTGTCTTTCAATCATTTGGCTTTTAAAACGTTGCACTCAGACCTCTAGAAGGGAGCTCCGTGTCCTGGAAGAGGTGGGTACCTCTTTGTTCTGCAACCTCCCGCCCCCAGACCGTCCT
Source organism: Microtus ochrogaster (assembly GCF_000317375.1). NCBI lineage: Eukaryota > Metazoa > Chordata > Mammalia > Rodentia > Cricetidae > Microtus > Microtus ochrogaster. The sequence continues at coordinate 41,938,587 of NC_022031.1, forward strand.
TCATGCACTTCAAGAGGGCATTCAGAGTGCTGGCATGGTCACTACCTGCCCGGCATATGGGAAGTAGCCCCACTGCTTACTCATAGCTCACACTGCCATGCACAGCTGGAAACAGGACCACAGTCCTGCCAATGACTGCCACCCGCATTCCAATGCACTGTCCTGGCCCCAACAGCTTCTCTATGCCCGTGAGAACCTGCCTCGGAGAAATCACCAGCACACACACGGGCTCTTAAAATTTAGCACTATAGACGGGAATAGATCCAACAGCCATGAAACTCTCTCTCTCTCTCTCTCTCTCTCTCTCTCTCTCTCTCTCTCTCTCTTAATGAAAAAGTTAAGACCCCAGAATGAGTTCCATTTTCATTTAAATCTCATTTTTAAAGGATTAAAATATTTCTTTGACTTGAGACTTTCAAAGAAAATGATACTGGGAGTGAAAAATTTTTTTTCCTTTTAAAAAAATGCCAAGAAAAATGTCAGAATTAATAACAACCCATTGGAAACTGGGAATTATTTTCCCACAGAATGTTAGACTGGAAGGAGACCTTAAAAGCAAATGTGTCCAACCCGCTCTCCAGAGCAGCCGTGTCTGCTAACGTCCCTCCAGGGCCAGGGGCTCTTCTGATAGAGTTCTCCCTGAGGTTGGCCTGGAAACCACTGTTTCTTTTGCATCTTCCGTCTCAAAGTCCCATAAAGGACCAGATGGCGAGCATCTTCATCTTCAATGGGCCTGAGCAGCTACTCATCCCTGCCACTGTAGTGTGAACAGTGGCAGATGATAATACATGAAGGAGCGGGGGCTGTGAACCAATCAAACTTTCTTTTTAAAAGCTGCAGCAGCTGGATATGGCCCTGGAGCCACATTTTGCTCACCCCAGCTCTGTAGCCTCATTGAACAAGCATGGTCCTCCACCTCAGGAGAGCCCCCCAGATACCTCAACTCAGCCTGTGTTTCTCAGAGATGCCTTCAGGCTAAATCACCCTTGGCTCCGCTAATCACTCCTTACAGATGATGCTTCTGTCTGTGTTAGTCCCTGGGCAGGCTTGGGAGCACACGTGTTTGGGAGTTGTGGTCTTCCAAATACCTCCATCTGCCTGGCAGAAAACAACACTAGATGCGGTTATGATGGTTCATGCCTGTAATCCCAGCACTCCACACTTGAGCTACATACAAAGACTCTATCTAAAACTCCAAAGCAAAGCAAAACAGAAAAGAATGCCGGCTACTGTGTATTGCACCCTGACTGTGTGTGTTAGACTCAGTATTAAGATTTGTAGGTGATTTTTATGCCTTATAGTATTGCTAATGTCAGTTCTGTTTTCATTTCCATTTTACAGGTAGAGAAGCTGAGGCTCCCAAAGGTTAAATAATTTATTCAAGGTCACATAAATGGCAAGAATTCAATTCTAGGCAATGTGATTTCAGAACACTTTTGTTTTAAATAAAAATTCCCAGACCACCTGAATACAGGTGACAATGGTGTGGCTTGGGCAGTATATGGGGCCACTGGCAGTGGGACAGGATCTAACTGTAATGCATGAACTGACTTTGTGAGGGCCATTCTCTATGGAGAGATATCTTGCTCAGCCTAGGCACGGCAGGAAGGGCCTTGGTCCTGCCTCTACAGGTGATGGGGACAGACTTAGTTGACCTCCTAGGGGAGGTCTTAACCTCTCTGAGGAGAGGATGAGGGGTGGGGTGGGGGGAAGGGGGAGGAGCAGGAGGAACGGGAGGAGAGGAGGGAGGGAGAACTGAGATCGGTGTGTAAAAAAATAGAAGAAAAGTTTCCTGGGCCAGCAATACGGTTCAGCAGCTAAAGCCATTTGATGAGCAAGCCGGACAGCCTGAGTTTAGTCCCTGGAACACACAGGAGGCGGAGGGAACTCACCCCTCACAGCTGCCCTCTGACGGCCACGTGTGAATCACACACACAGACACCAGTGCTCTTAACACACACACTAATAAGTTAAGATAAGAAAATGAAAAGTAATTCCTACTTACGAAATACACCACATCTAATATCCAATTTGGGCGGAGTCCTGTGCCGCTCTTGCATACACCCTTCCTCACCCAAGGGGGCCCTTGGGGCACTTGCATGTACCTGTCCTAGCTTGCCTTTTAGCTTCCCCCACTCCGCACCATTTAGTTTAACTGTGTAACCGGGATCACTCTGTATTACTCCAAAAGCAGGCCCTTCTGGCTCCATGTTACGTTGTTGCAACGTGTGTGTGGCCGGCTGAGGTCTTCTGAATACACCACCCTCTCTGTTAACTCCTCTGTCCAAGGATACTTGGTGTCCCAGTGCGCTTCTGTTGCTGTGAGAAACACTGACCAACGTAATGTGTGGAGGAAAGAATCGATTTTCACTAACAGGTTAACAGGTTACAATCAGCATCCGAGGAAGACAACACAGAAGCTTGAAGTAAACGCCATGGAGAATACGGATTACTGGCTTGCTTAACAGCCTTAGCCCACTGAGGGATGGCACTGCCCACAGAGGGCTTGGCACTCTTCCATCAATTAGCAATTTTTTAAACAAATGCCTCATTGGACTTGGCTCTAGGCCAATCTGATCTAGACGATTCCTCCATGGAGGTTTTCTCTTCCCAGGTGACTCTGGTTTGTGTCAAGTTCATAGCTGGAGCTAACTATGACCCTTGAGGTGTTCCCAGTGCCTTGGTTGTTCCAGGCAGGACAGCTAGACTTCCCATGCATAGATCCTGGCAAAGATGGAGTGCTCTCCATGGCACAAACCCGGAAATGGAACTGTTGACTCATAGGGCATGCCCCACTCTCTCAGTGAGCCATCGACATTCCCCACAGCAGTAGCTGAGACACCTCACAGCTACACCCGTGCCAGCTTCCAATTTTGCCAGTCTGTGGGTATCTGCTGTCTCACTTCAGTGCATGCGTTCCCGATTACTGGGGAGCGTCTGAGCTTCCTCTTCCACGCAGGTGACTTTGCCCAGATTTTTACTGGGTTGTTTGTCTTTCCCCTATTGATTTATTCAGAGCCCTTCCAGCCACATGGCCAAGCTGAATGAAACATCACCTCCTGCATCCTGCGACTGACTTCCTCTGTGCCGCGGACTGCAGCCCTGTGTTGTGTCATGCAGGACTCACAGTCAGGAAAGGTTGCATACACTTTCATGGTGGCAGGGGACAGGGAAACTCCAAGACAAAGTCCAGCCAATCAGAAGAGAAATGAAGACGTAAACTTGAGGGATGTGGCTTGTGATAAGATAGTGATGCTGAGCTGGACCCACTTGACATGAAGGGAGGACACTCGGAAAGTGAACTTGAGAAGGAGGAGACAAGAATGGAAGCTGGTGAATTTCCCCTTCTGTCATAGGTGGCCTTTAATCGATACCGTCTAAAAATGAACGAGTTGAAAAGCCCAGAGTCTAACCTCACCGCTTTCCAGAATCTTCTGCGACTCTCTGAGAGCAAAGCCAGAAACAAATGTTCACCGTGGTGCTGGCAAAATTGCTTAATGCAGTCCCTTCTACTTTGCATTCTCCCTCTTTGACAGGCGGATGCAGAAGCAGTAACCCTAGTGTAGCAGGCTACAGTAAAGACCTCATGTCCTAAATTCTTCATACCCCCCTCTCTACTTTAATACATGGAGAGATGTCAAGAATGGTGGTCAGGTGATGCTAAATACAGTAAGATTTGGGGGTGACTTTTGTCTTATCTTTCCCATTGGCATTTGTTTCGCTTGAACTTTTTTTAAAAGCACCTGTGACTTTTATACAGACTGAAAGTTTCCTCACTTTGAGACAGGGTCGTATGTAGCCCATGGGGCTGGCTAAGGAAAACCCTGCACTTCTGATCCTCCTGCTTCTGCTTTTCCAGTGCTAGGCTTGCACCACCACACCTGGTTTATGTCCTACTGGGGATCTAGCCCAATGCCTTATGAATGCTAGACAATCACTCTCTGAACTGGGTTACGCCCCCAGCCCCAAGAAAGACATTTCCAAACTAGGAAGCTTTCTCAGCCACTCCCGTCTCTTTCCTGGTCTTCTGCCGTTGGCTTTCTGAACCCGAGGACAGGACTTCATCCTTATCATTGCTAAGTGACGTTAAAAATTAGCGCAGCGTCATGGGCAGCTGAGCAGAGCACATGCTGTATTGACTTGCGATTGCAAGTAATTCATTCAAACACTTTCTGGCCATCCACTAAAGACTAGGAGCTGTCTAGGAAAGAGCGAGCTCACGCACCCTGGAGCGGAATAGATACTCAGTAAAGGGTTACTGGCGTGTTACATTTGAAACAAAGAACAATAATAAATCACATCACGGGCAGCCTTTACATAGCAATTATTTGTGCTTAGCCATCCTAAATGCTTCATATACGGTCTCAATGACACCTCACAACCGGCCATAAGATCACATCCTGTTAGTATCATTATTCTTATAGACGAGGAAACCAAGTCTCAGAGAAGCCGGTCAGCTGCCTAAGGGGTGGCATTCCTGAACACATGCTTCATGGTGTCAGTGTTCTTACCCTCTTCATCTAAAGCACAAAGGGAGGTCCACAGTCCCCAGGTCCCCTGGCGTACTGAGTGTGAGTTTTAGTCACGGAACGTGAGCAAAGGCAAGAAGTGCACCATGCCGGAGTGAGCCAGAGTGTGAGCGAGGAAGAATCCAAGGGCTTAGAAGAAGAGGTGCGCCTGGGATGGAGTCGTAGAAAGACCAGTGGACAGGAGGGGAGGCAGCCCTGACAATCTCCAGCGACTGCGCCTTAAGAGTCCTCCTTAACTTTGGGGATGAGGCCACTCTCTTTCTGAGAGCACCCACTACACAAAGTAGGCATCATAACAGAACACAGACCCCCAATTGTCTGGCCAGTGCAGGAGTCTCCCGTGGGCAGTATTTGAGCTTCGCTGGTCTGTCTGGAACTTTCTCGGGGGCAGTACTGCAGTCCAAGTTTCTCTTTCTAGTCCCCATCTTCAAGGTTTCTAGTCCTGGAGGTCTAGCCCTCCTTACCTGTCTGTTCCTGCTCTCTGCCTCCCACCACAGGCATCTCTCCAGAACCCCCGACTCTGGCCGAACATCCCCCGCCCCAGAGACAATTCTATTTCTCATTGTTTTATTTTCCTGCACTTGGCTGTGGCACAAACGAGAAAGGACCTTAAAACCTACAGATTCTCTAGAGCATAGGGTGTGGTCAGCCAGTCAGATCATATGGACCAATACTAAGCTTCTTTAAGGGCCTGCCATAGCTCTTTAAAGAAATTCAGCACATCTGATAAAGTATTAGAGAAAGCGAAAAGACATTACGGATAGACAAAGGAGGATTTGGGGAAATGGCAGGAAGTCAGAAAGTTTGCCTTGCTCTTGAAAAGCAAACATTCACTATCATTCAGGATGCTGACATCAGCACGAGGCTAAAGGACAGTATTAAAGGAGCCTGCTGTGTGCTGGAGTGTACCATCTCATTCTCCCTTCATCTAGGAAGGACCTGGTCCTGCCCAGGCATCTCAGGCATGCTGGATGAACAGAGCCGTTGCTGTGAAATTGATTCCATCTCCGTTGGTGTGAACACCCTGAAATAAAAGTAGTCGCCTCCAGAGCTCTGTCCCAAGAGCTTATTAACTGCAGCCAGCTTCAGTTTTTCACACCCCGTCCTCAGGGTGATGGACGGGCCATCTGCTTCTCAGTCAAGAAGGAACGGCCGCCATCTTGGATGCCACCGGTTGCCAAGGAAGAGCAGGAGAGGCTCACACAGCCGCCGAGCAGAGCCCCCTGACCAGCTGTCCACCTGGAAGACTGCACCACTGGCGTTTCTGTATTCTCCCCTGAAGCTGTCACTCTGAATTCTTGGCCAGCTGCAGACGGAAGTTACATGAGAAGGATGGAGCCCCACCGCCCAGCTCCCCTCGGCACAGGGAAAGCCAATTACCTGGTTTACAAAATGTTTTTCAGAGCTTGGTAGATACAAACTGCGTTCCCTAATTAGCTGTCGATAAATCTCGCTGCATATGCAGGTGTGACATTTTTTAAAAGTCAGGGTCACAAGCGCGGAGCTTGCCTGGGCTGCCTGTCAGGAGGGGCTGTTCCTTCCTGCACGTCTGTGCAAATATCAGGCATTTTCAGCCCTTTCCCTAGGGATGGGGGGGGGCCCTCAGGTCACCTGCAAAAGAGGGACCAAACTCCTGCTGTGTGACACCGATCATCTCCAGCGCTGAGGGGTGCACGGGGGCCTGAGCAGAGTACTGAGGGGGGAGCTAAGAAGGACATGGCCCTGCCATCAGGGTACTTGTAATCTATAGGGAGTGAAAGATATGGGCATATTTGAGGGAACTGTGATAAGTAACATAATGGAGATTTCAATAAGGACTTATAGAACATTCTTGTGTCTCTTCCCAGACCAGTGCATGATGAGGGGACAGACTGAACCAGGTTTGGGGGATGCAGAAAATATTACTATAGTTCTGGCTAGCAAGAGAGGACACATTCCAAAAAAAAAGAAAAGCCCACATATGAGGCAGGACAGCGTGGGAAAGATTGCAGAGATGCAAGGGGCATTCAATAAATGAATGAATGAATGAATGAATAAATAAATAAATAAAACACTGGAACAGTATGCTGGGATTTCTTGGAGGAGGTGGCATCTCAGCTGAGGCTTGAAAATAGGCAAAGGGTGGTATGGTAGGAAGGAACACCAAGCCAGGTTACTCACAAGATCAAAGGCCTGGCAGTGGGAAGGGGCAGGGCCTGCAGGAATATGGAAGAGGGAAGGAAGGGGTGTGGCAGGAAATAGGGTGGCTGGGGTGAGGCAGGCTTGAACCAGCACCTAGCCAGTGAACTGCAAGCAGGTACTGTTTTCTTTCTTTTAGGAAGGAACAGGCCAGTGGAGAGCAAGAATTGGAGGTGGCTGAGGGGAGCCATGCTTGCCTCACGTACACACCAATGGCAGCTGTCACTCAGTGGGATGGCCCCGGGGAGGAAAGAGGTCCGCTGGGAATGGTAGTGTGGGTAAGAGGAGCTGGCCAGTGGCTTGGTGAGAATACGGCCCAGCGCCTTGGAAGAGACACTTATCATCAGGGAACCTGGGTACTACCAGATGCTGTGGGCTCAAGTGGTTCATGCTATACATGAAATGCATTCAAACACGCAGGAGCCCAGGGATGGGAAGGTAAAAGATGAAGGCACAAGAACAGAGTATGCCATACTACATCAGCATAGGGTTCTAGACCTGCCTTGCTTCCCTCTGTGACCTGCCTGGTCTGCCCTTCACTTTAATAGAAGTTAGTGGATATGTCAGTGAAGAAAGCTGGGCTACGTTGTGGCAACAAACTCCTTCCCCTCTAACACACGCACATACACGCACAGGTACACACATACACACACACACATACACGCACAGGTACACACACACACATACACGCACAGG
>NC_022031.1:41946137-41962473 GCF_000317375.1 Microtus ochrogaster
ACAGGTACACACATACACACACACATACACGCACAGGTACACACATACACATACACACACACATACACGCACAGGTACACACATACACACACACACACGCACAGGTACACACACGCACACGCACACACACACACACACCACCTAAATGAGTCTTCTTGGAGAAGCTGATTGCTTCCTCATCAAAGAAACTTGACACATCATAGATACTCTGTCCACCTAATGGAACAGACACCATCTTGCACCCTGCTGGTTGCAAGGAGAAGGTGACGAGCATGCAGAGGCTCAGCAAGCCCTTGAATGCGACCTCTGACCAGACAGGGTGGTGAGATGCATAGCCACACCCACGTACAGGGGCTAGAGAGCAGCTTACACCCCAGTCATAGGGAATGGAGAAGCAGGTACCAGCAAGCCCACAGATGAGAGTCCTGCTCCTTTCTCGGGCCCCTCCAGCCTTCCCAGTTTGGTTTCTGTTCAGAGCTGAGTTTTGACTCAATTCATACACAGCTTTTCCTTAGCATTGACCTGCATGCCAGCCGCCATGCCGAAGTCTTCCCATGCATTATCTCATTTGCTATTCATAATGTATCTTGTTCAATATTTGCAATGACCCTTTTAGCCCTCACTTAACAGAGGAGGAAATAGAGGTTTGGGGAGCTTCGCTGACAAGCTCAAGGTCACAAGGAGGGAGAGTCATGAAGTCTGTATAAGCTCTTCGGAACAAACGGCTATTTAAAGCTGCCCCAGGTGGGGTACAGTGAGAGAATGGGGGAGCTCTGCGGGAGCACGGCGTGGTAGTGTATTCCAGCCAGACTGCTAATCCTGAGAAGCTGTGAGGAGAGGCAGAGACAGGAACTGTGGAAGTAAGCCTAGAGCAGTGTGATGGGCCTGTGTTGGGGTGCTCACTGGGTAAGTGGAAAGGGATAGACTTCTGAGCCACACTTGCCAGGCTTGCAGCACAGGCCAGGGGCTCCCCTTGTTCTCCAGGCCTTGTTCTTTTAATCATTGTAAGTGGCCGGTTCTGTGGCATTAAGTGCACTCAATGTTATGCAACCACGGCCACTATCTATTTCCAGAACTCTCCATCATCTCAAACAGAAAATCTCTCTGTCTATTAAGCTCTGGAGGTTCTTAAATTGCTCCACTCTGGCAGTGACGTCACCAGAGTTGAGAGCGGGGAAGAGGACCCAGGCAGATGTGTGAAGGCCGTAATGAAGGAGGGGAGGCAGGTGAGACCAGCAGGAGAGGAGCACATCTGTCTAAAGCAGACAGCTGAGGGGAGAGACGGGGAGACTTGGAGAGAGGGAGAAATCCCAACCTCTCCAATTGAACCTGTGAGTTCTGGGTCATCGGGAACTGCAGAAGAGGGTACTTTGGGCCCTGGGGATACCACAAAGTGGGTTAGACTGGCCCACACCTCTGCCCGCCACCTTGGGAAGCTACATCTTGAAACCCAGCCATCACTGGGAGCTGTTCCCGTGGTTCACCCAGAAGCCCAGGATTCCTGCTTGAACATTTGCTAGGCACCTGCTTGAAGACCAAGGATGGTTGCTATGGGAGGTAAACTGCCGCTCCTGCATGCAGCCATGCATCCCTAGTCCCAGAGACAGTTCTTTATGAGCCTCCCTTGTCTTCTGGCTGGGGACAGCAGCCACTCCCCAGCTTCATGGACTAGGGCTGGGTGAGTGCCACATTTCCCTGTGACCATCAATCATTAATCTCTGGGCATCACTATTATGCCATCGGCCTATAAGCCAATCTGATGAAAGCAAGGCTTCGATTGAGATTCTCTCTGCCCAGATATACCTAGATTTGTGTCAAGTTGGCCAAAACAAACCAGCACACTGACTGTGGGTGCCTCACACCCTTGCCACGCTCCCCCTTCCTCCAACCATGACTGATTGTATCCCCTCAAGCAACGAACCAAAAACAAGCCCAAACTCCTTTAAGTTGCTTTTGACAGTATTTGGCTGCAGCAGTGGAGAAAGTAACTGAGCCAAGAATTGGTGGGCTTGGGCTCATCCTTGCTCTCTGCTCAGGGCTGAAGTGGGACCCTTGGCTCCCAAATACACTCATTTCAGTATGCTGCCATCTTCCCCTTTCCTCAGAGGCCAAACCAATGTACCAGGCTCTTGAATTAACTTGAACTGTGAGTCTCCAAAACTATGTGCTAGAAACACTTCTTTAGTTTATAAGTAGCCCGCATCCGGCATTTTGTTACATCAATGGGAAGTCAATCAGTGCAGAAGGCCAACCCATCGGAGGGATATGTGGAGCCAGCCCTGCAGCTCAGCCAGCCATGAGTGCTGTGTTTACTCAGTTTGATGAATTAGAAATCAACAAAGGAGCCCCTTCCAGCAAGCTCTGCCAGGATTTGGGCAAACAGAGGGAAGAAGTCAGAGCCTGTCTTCACAAGTGCATGGGACCAAAGGAGCTAAGGGGTAGCCACAGCATAGTGCAGTGTCTTTGTTTATAGGTACTGGGACAAAATACCACGGACAGGGTGACATATGGACCACAGACACTCCTTTCCCACTTCTGAGTCTACAAAGTCCAAGATAAAAGAGATTCATTGTTTCCTGAAGGCTCCAGTTCCTGGTTCAAAGACAGTGGCTTCTTGTCACAGACTCTTGTGGTGAGAGCAAGTTCCCTTGAGCCTATTTTATAAGGATACAGATTCCATCATGAGGACTCTGCCCTTATGATCTAATCACCTCCCTGAGGCACTACGTTCTAAGGCCATTGTCTTGGGGGTGAAGATCTCAAGGGACACTTTTTTGGGGGTACCACATACATCAATATGATAGTTGATAGGAAGGTACATCATGAATGGGCAAATGTGGGGTCTCGAGAAGGCCCCCCCCCTCCGAGCCAGAGCTAGGAGTGAGGGAGGACTTCGTGCAGCCAAAGGTGCTGGGGTTTGGATGCTCAAAGGGCCATCCAGAAGGGAAGGCGGGGAGGACAGCCCACAGTGAGGAAGACATTCATTCCATCCTTCGTTCGCACTGCAAGAATTTATAGTGTAGCTCTTCCTACAGGCACTGTTCTCAGTACCAGGGACACTGCAGGGAACAAAACCCCTGCCCTTGAGGAGTGGCCGGTCATTCCAGTAGCGGAGGGAGGTCAATGAGCAGGACAGTAAAGAGTGAGTGGGTGGTAGATCATAGAGGAGCGAGTGACGTGGGTGTAACAGGGTGGGGAGCAAGAAGGCAAAGTAAACTGAAGGGAGAGCAAGGAGCCAGTGACACGGGTGCCCAGGTTCACTTTCTGACATTCTTTCTCCGCCCAGATGGGGTGGTGAGTGGCTGGGGCCTTTACAAGACACATGTGCAAGGGAATAGAAGGGAAGGCAGCTCTGGGGAGGAGGGCTTGGGAGCACTCTGGTGAATGAGTGATAACAGTCGGTTACTATTAAGCCACCTCCACTGCTGTCATCCCTAGTTAAAGCAACTTTACAGACCCTGATGATCTGGGGAGAGCTGGCTCCTAATGGAGGTGTGTAAGCCAGAAGAAGGCTGATGAAAACAGTTGCTCAGAATTGCCCGATCTGGAATCTGGAGCCCCCCCCCCATAGGTGGCTCACCTACCTGGTGCAGAACAGCCCAATAGGACGCAGATGTAAAGTCATGCAAGATGGTGGGCATTCAGGTGAGAGCCAGGTGTGTGCTCACATGAGGACTCAGGTGTGCATTCGCAAGTGAACTTGAATATGAACTCAGGTGTGAACTCAGATGGGAGGGCCTGTGGAGTGGGGAGGTCTTGGAGCCTTCATAACAAGTCCCAGGCACCAGAACTGTGGCTTTGTCTGAGTCTGCTAGTGGCAGCATGTCAACCCCGACCTAATGACACCTCCTAGATAGGATGTACCCCTCATGAGCATGCGACAGAAAGTCTCAGAAACTTCTCTTCCTCAGATGCAGACCGTCAATTTGGTGAATTTATAAGAACTTTCATGACCCAAGAGGATCCAGATATTGAGGGACTGTTGTTGCCTGACCTAAAGCCAGATGCTGTTGGGGGACGAATCTGTCATCGGTTGGGGTAAGTGTTTCTCATCACTGAGTCTCAGGATTCTTGTCTCAGGTAGCCTATGGTGTTCTCTGAGCTCCGAGGATTCTGGAAGTTTCCATGAATGTGGTAGAATGATTCTGCCAGAACCACTTTCAAAACTAGGTCTTGGGTGTCATCTTGAAGGACTCAGACTCAGGGGAACTCAACTCCATAAACGCCCATCATAGCCTCCTGGGCCTTTGCCACAGCTGAAGGCAAAGAAACCATGCCTTCATAAACTCTCCAAGGGAATAAGCGGCCACACCAGGATTTCCTCAGCTTACAGAAAATAACAGTGTTTCCCTGAGTATCAACTTTACTCTGAAACTGTTGCATGGTTTTCTTCTTAGGTTCAATATCCATTGCTGAGCTTTGAAACAAATCACTAATTCTTACAACTTAATGGGCGTGGGGGGAGAAAGAAAGAAAAACGATCAGGAAGTGCAATAGGATAAATACAAAAGGGAAGATCTGCACAAGCCCACTCGCACCCAGGCTTTCCAAGTTGAGAAACCTTCAAGAGTGGAGTTTCTGATGGAAAGATGGCTGAGTTGAGGGGACAGATGGTGACGTCATGACACCGGGGTGTGTTGGAGTGCCACTGAATTTATACTCAAAAATAGCTAAGATGCTAAGTCCTGTATGTATTTACCACAGTCTATCAAACACAAGCCGTGGGGTCTGTTCCACCACGTGAAGGATGGGGAGCCATCAGTTCCTCCCGTGTCCTCTGGGGCTGGGAGCACAGGAACACTCTTTGACTCCTCCAGGTGGGGAGAGCAGTTGTCAAATTAGACTTCAGCGCAACAGTAAGGAAAATTGGAACTAGACCCAACTCACTATTACACAGGCACGCCGAACGGATTGCTCTCTGTGCACTGAACCTGAACAAGGAGCCTGGAGCTAGTGACGAAGAGCTGCTGAGAAGGAAGAGATGCCCAGAGCCCACACAGCAAGCCATGGGGGTACACCCCAGGTTCCTGGCACCCGTGGACTCCCCCTAGGCTCCATAGTGGCTTCACTCGGTCCCAGATCCCCAAACTCCTAAGAAAGCGTGTGGCTTCTGCTATGGCAACTGGTTGACTCTGTGTTTGCTCTTTCTCCAGACTTCCTGAGCGGGATGTCCTCCCTGGAGGATACAGCATGACAGTCTTTATCTCTCTCACACTCCATGGGGGAAGAACCAGGCTCTGAGGCAAGTCTCTGAGTTCAAATCCTCCAGCTGAACAACCGTGACAGACTTTTGAGGCTCCCTGCTTCGGTGCCTGGCCACCTCAAGGATTATAAATATGTACCTCATATGGTTGATTGAGGGTTAAAAAAGTTCATTCATTCGATGCTTGGGGGTGAGCTCTACTCTAGGAGTGCTTGAACATGGCAGGCTCTTCCAGTGATTGTCTCAGGACCTCCTGGTCCTGGAACCTTGGATGATAAGTCAGTGTTTACTGCACAGCCCCATGGGAGAAAGGAGGAGTCACCACTAGGCTTTGGGGTGTGACTCACTGCACCCTCCCCACTCACATCTGTACAGTGCCAATCAAGACAAGTGAGAGGGGTCACCCCAGGCACCCCCATCTCCCATTTCATTCCTATGTAAGCCTGGACCAGTTTCGGGAGCAACACTGAAGGAAAGGGCAGTGTGGACTCGACAGGACCATATGGGGACCCGCCCCTTGCTCTTGCTTGCTATTTCAGGACAATCCGTTGGCATGACAACCAGACTTGCCAACCCTGCCACCATCAGTCTCCATTCTTGCGTGCATTTTGCAAGGCACTGGCCTCCATGGTGGGAGGTTTGTTTTCATGGGTTCTGCTGAGATCTGCTTCCCTCAGGAGACAGCAGGTAGTATGTCTGCCCTGGCATCCTGATCAAGATATGGGTGGGGAACCTATAGTTCTTCTTCTCAAAGCAGGTGTGCACAAGTCCTCCACAGGGAGGTGGGGCATTCTACGCTGCTCAGTGCTGATTTGTCTTCTCAACCATAGCTACTGTGGCCACCCCCATGGGTGCCCTATCACTGTGACCCACATCCAAGGAAAAGTCAGTTCAGTCAAGAAGGGATTGTGTAGCCAACTGGGCCAAATGGTGCAATGCTCTGCCAGGAAACCCAAGGAGTCTGGCTAGTCTGAGCCCACACGACAATTCTGTGGGACCAGAATTCAGGACAGTCCACCCTCAATACCCTCATATGCTGTAAAACACACACTTACAGAGGTACTTGGTTCCACACACACTAACGGAGCACTAAACCTAATCCTTAAACCGGGAACTGGGTGGTGACCCATGACACTCTGGGGACAGTACACAAGGACTGAGTGTCTACTAGGGCACAGAGGACAAACTCGCGGATCACAACAGCTCTCCATTCCTGAGGCTTGCTGGGGGGTGTGCCAAACCCGACTTGTGCCCCCCACATCATGTCACTTCCCATGTCTCCGCTCTGCAGGTTCAGAGATACAAGGTCTAGAACGCACATCACCTGCTCAGCATCACGAGGAGTGCCGAGGAGGAGCCAGCATGGAGAGCCGCTATCCACACGCTTCCTCGTGCCCAGGCATCTAGGGACCGAGTATCAAGAATGAAGTAGCAACAAGCATCCTAATCATCTTTGGTCTCTAAAGCCACCTGGGTGATGACACAGACAAGGAAGCCTCCAGAAATACTCTCTGAGGAGGAAGAGCCACAATCTGGGGAGGGGAGGGTGTGTGGGGCAGAGGAGAGCAGGGCCCAGCATGTGCTGCTGGGAACATCGGAGGGTGTGAGGATGTCACAGAGCCAGGCCATGGCGGCGGTCACCTCTGAAGTGGACTGGAGGTCAGAGAGGCTTCGTGGAGGAAGGGGAGGGATGAGGAGATGGAGAAAGAAGTGGGAGGTGATAGGAGGGGGAACAGGACCGCCCCACCATCCTGAGCCAAAACATTAAACACGGTACAGAACTGTGACCGTACGCCCACACGCCATCACCCACCTTCTCCAGAAGCAGAGGGAACACAAAGCCACACAGCGAGCCAGATCACTGATGCGGAGCGTTACATGAGGAAACAAAGGGATTTCGATAGGAGGCTGGCGATGCAGTCAGCCGCAATAAATAAATTAAAATGTGGCATTGTTGTCTCTGTGTATGTTGGTTTTAATTACTATTTACTGGAAAACCGAAACTTTGCATAGGAAAGGAGAAGAAAATCTTCAAAGTTGTGCAAGATCAGCTTGTGTGTAACGGAGCTGACTGGGGCCACCTTCTGAGTTTGGGCAAGCCCGGCCGGAAGCAGCAGGGCGTGGATGTATTTCTGCAGGGCTAGCAGACTGAGGATCTAGAAGGCCACCCAGTGATCAGGAGCACAGTCACCCATAGGACAGTCCCGAGCCCACCATAGGCCATGTGGGTGAACGCAGGGGCCTCCATGTGGGTGAACGCATGGGCCTCCATGTGGGTGAACGCAGGGGCCTCCATGTGGGCTGCACTTTGCCCTTCATTACCAGGTCTTTTTATGTTGCTGGCTCCCTTTCTGCCCCATGCCCGAGAGTGAGTGGGACATATGCGGGTACTTGACCTGGGGCTTTGTGCCATCTTTCCAAACTACACCAGATACAAAGAAGACACCCAGCCATCGTTGTGCCAGTAGGGAGAGATAAATAGGGTCTCGTTCCTGGCTGAGGTCTCTAGTAGCCGAGAAGGTAAGCATTCTAGTTCCCAGGGAACCTCTGACAGCAGACTTAGTCTGAGTCTGTGGGGTGGACTTAGGGTCACCACCACCATCTAACCACACAGGTCCCTTCTGCTGACTTTATACACAGGCTTTGGGGGAGTTAGTGTTAATTGTTAGTGTCACAGAATGACAGAAGAGACCAGCCTCTGGGCAAGCTTATAAGGCATTATCCAGATTAAGTTAACTAAAGTGGGAGGATTTGACCTAAATGCCCCTGAGTAGCGGAGGCACCACTATGCTGGCTGGGATTCTGGGCTGGATTAAAAGGGAAAGTGACCTTTGGGAACCAGGAATATGGTGGTTTGAATAAATATTGCCCCAATAGGTTCACATATTTAAATGCTTAGTCATCAGGTAGTGGAACTATTTTAATGGATTAGAAGTATTACAAGTTATGGCCTTGTTGAGGGAAGTGTGTCACTGGGCTTTGAGATTTTAAAAGCCCATGCCCAGCCCAGTGTCTCTCAACTTGGCTTGTGGATCAAGACTAGAACTCTCAGCTAGGCAATAGTTGTTCAGCCTTTAATCCTAGCACTTGGGAGGCAGAGGCAGGCAAATCTCTGAGTTCAAGGCCAGCCCAGTCTACATAGTGGTTCCAGGACAGCCAGGGCTACACAGAGAAAACCTGTCTTGAAAAATAAAATTAAATGCTTTCTTTTGTAAAAAAAAAAAAAAAAAAAAAAAAAGGAAAGTCACCTGAGCCCCAGCATTCCTCTCTGTCTCCTTTCTGATTGTGGGCCCATGAGCAGATGTCTCGAGCTCCTGCTGCTGTGGGTTCCCCACCATGACGGACAGTACCCTCAAACTGTGAGCCAACACAGACCTGTCCTTCCGTAAGTCACTTTTAGATATTTTGTCACAGCAGCGAGACAAGTAAACAATGCAGGCTTCCAGAATATGCTGCCGAGCAGAACGGTGGATACCTGAAGGTAAGAGCAGTCTGGTATCATCCTCCATGGCATCCGTTCCTTGCTACAGGGCCTTGGGTCCTCTCTACTCCGAATTCTGGGCAGGGCAGGCTCTTCTATACAGGAGAGTTTGTAGAACTGACCATCAATCAACTTAGTAAACATGTACCCTTCCCCCACAAAACCTCCAGACACCAGTACACCCTCCAAGTCTCAGCTCACTGATGTGGGATTCCCCTCTGCATGCTATAAATATGTTTTGTTACCATTGGTTAATAAAAAAGCTACTTTGCCCTATAGCAGGGCAGAATATAGCCAGGCTGGAAGAGATATATATAGAGAGAGTAGGTGGAGTCAGAGACGCCATGTAGCTGCCAAAGGAGACAGATGCCCACCAGTAAGCCACAGCCTCATGCTGATACCCAGATGAATAGAAATGGGTTAATTTAAGATGTAAGAGTTAGTTAATAAGAAGCCTGAGCTAATAGGCCAAGCAGAGCTATAATTAATATAATTTCTGTGTGATTATTTGGGTCTGAGCAGTCGGGAAACAAGCAAGCAGTCATAAGGGACCAGGGTTTTCTCTCTCTCTTCTTAAATGCATCCCACCTTGTTTTTATTTGTTTTGTGTGTTTGTGTGTGTGTGTGTGTCTGTGTCTGTGCCTGTGCCACAGTAGAGGTCAGAGGACAGCCTGTTCCTACGTGTCAGCTCTCTCCTTCTACCATGTGGGTCCCAGGGATCAAACTTCAAGGTGTCAGGCTCTGCAACAAGCTCCTTTACCCACAGAGCCATTTCACTGGCCCTAGAGTTCTCTCTTAAGCCAACTCAAGTTAAATTGCAAACAGCCTTTAAATTGCAAAAACTCAGGGGTCTCTGTGTCCCACAGAGAAAGTGGTCTCTGCACCCCTACCCCGCAGCTTGCAATAGTGTCAACAGGGACCATAGATGCACCACTCAGAGATTCAGTGTAAATCCAGGACACACACCAGACCTGGGACCCTACGCATGAGGCACCAGGAGCGTTTTTCCAAGTGAGAAAGGAAGGATGGTGTTCAGGATTGGAAGATAAGGCAAGAATTCAAAAGGTTGGGGCAGGAGCCAAAGATGCTCCAGGCCCATGGAGCCAAAGCGAATGGAAGGATCTGTGGGGAGATCCCTTAGAATGGAGGGCGCCTACACGTAGGAGGTTCAATGTACGCAGGCCAACCAAGAAAGGAGCACGCTGGTACAGTTTGCCAGAACTGGCAAGGGGCTGGCTGAGGCGGCTTATCCCACTCATCTACTACACCAAAAGAGGGTGAAAAATGGCTTTTTGCCATAAGCAAAAACTCAAGAACGGATAAACAAAAAGAACAAAAGAAGGGCCAGGCATGTTCTAAAAGCTCCGTCAGGCAGGGCAGCTCCCACCTCTCTCCTGTTCTCCGCTGGCAGTGTCTCTAGGCCACTCCACCCTCCTCAGCAGCAGCCACACCCACAGGTCAGTATCTCCAGAAGCTATCCCAGCTGTCTCCTCACAGCTCCAGGTTACAGAGTACCACTGGCCCAAACCTGGATCCTAGCCAGTGTCGCAGAAGATGAGACAACAGGACGCACACAAAGAGGGGCTCCAGACTCAAGCGCGGAGCAGCTTTCTCTGTAGGAGCCCTTCCTCACAGGGAAGACTCTCAGCAAGTGCCCTGGAACCCCATCAGGCCCTTCTGTCATCCTCCTGGTTTGAATTAGCATCAGTATGAACACGCCCCTCCACAAGTTGCCAAGCTAGATAACGGGGGGGGGGAGGGGGGGGGGGGGGGGGGGGCAGCCTTGCATGAGTGGCTGGACCACTCATACCCAGTACAGTCATGGGTTCTCTACAGAGCCTCTTGGCCTCCTCAGCCTTCCTGTTCCCACTGGGTCTGGCCTCATCATGTCCCCAGGGCCAAGGCAGGTGTCTCTGCTTCCAGGCTGCCCCTCCCCTCTGCTGTCCTGCTTCTGTCCGTAGTGATCTCCCGAGCATGAAAAACTGATCCACACTTCTGTTCCCTAGCTAGGACCTCTCCCGTCACACAACCTGGATGCTACTTTCTGCTCCAAATCCTCTCTGATCACGATAGGCCTTGTCCACCCTGCCCACATCCACACGGTGCACCACAGCCAAGGCCAGATTCCAGGCTGTTGGAAAATGCTCACCTTCAGACACAAGGATGCTTGTCATTTTCCCCAAGTGAGGTCATTAGGAAACCAGCATCCTGGCTGTACTCCATTCTCAATATAGCCCCCACTCTATTCATAGGCACTCTGGCGTCTGGGTAACGGTTGCCCCAAGAAACAAACCCTTTGGATTTCTGTGATAAATATTGATGCTGGAGTGGGTAGCATTTGTATCTGGACATTTGGACAGCCTTCCATTATCTGTAAGAGGAATATACTTTTACATAAAAGTGTCTGTGCAACTCTGGAAAACTGGACTTTTCCTTTTTCTTATCTATTATCAAAGTTATTTCAGTATAATTAATGAGTTCACACACACACACATAAGCTTATTATTTTTTTTATTTGAGACAGGCTTTCACTATGTAGCCCTGGGACTCGCTATATAGACCATGCTAGCTTTGAACTCACAGAGATCCCCCTGTCTCTGCCTCCCTAGTGCTGAAACAAAAGGAGTACACCGTCACACCCAGCCTTTGCCTATTCGTTTGTTTGTTTGTTTGTTTATTTATTTATTTATTTATTTTTGAGACAAGGTTTCTCTGTGTAGCATTGGAGCCTGTCCTGGAACTAGTTCTTATAGACCAGGCTGGCCTCAAACTCACAGAGATCCACCTGCCTCTGCCTCCCATGTGCTGGGATTAAAGGTATGTGCCACCACTGCCAGGCTGCCTATTCATTTTTTAAGTGAACAAAACTCTTAGGTTTCATCTCACATTCTTATATTCTTTTTTTTTTCAGATACCGTATTTTAATGAACAAAGTTCTTAAATTTAATGAAGGTTGGTATCAGCTTTCAAAAGCAGTTGAGGAAACCCCAACATTATCTATCACCTCAATTTAATCTTCAGAGGACAGGAAGGGACGGCATGGGAAGGAAGGACACCATTACACTGTGAAGAGACCTTTGAAGCAATCACACCGGCTCTAAGGGAAGTCTCTCTGTTTATCTCATGCTGCCATGGAAGCCAAGGACACTGTGGGATGAGGGCTGATCATTGTCAATGTCCCCTAGGCTGTTGTGTGTCTTGCAGTAAGCTGGGCATGATGCAAAGGTGAGTGCTGTCGGCAAAGCTGGACAAGTGTACACAGCCCACAATGCTGTGTGTTGCTGGTGACCACTTGCCTGAGCAGGGGATCTCATCAAGCCACTCAGCTATCAGGAAAGCTGGGGCTGAGCTACCAAGTGTATTTTGGAAAAAGCTACTTGGATTACTCAGGGCACACATCCAATGAAAATAACAAAAATAGCCAGGTGGTGGTGGCACATGCTTTTAATCCCAGCACTTGGAAGACAGAGGCAGGCGGGTCTGAGTTAGATTCCATCCTGGTCTACCAAGTGAGTTCCAGAGTTCCAGAACAACCATGGCTACACAGAGAAACACGGTCTCAAAAAACCAAAAATAAAAAAAAGAATAAACAAACAAATTAAATTAAACAACAGAAATAACAATCAAGCAAACGTGTACCGGAGAGCAACTCCTTGTGCCTGCCACGAAGTGGGGAGCCACACCTGCAGCAGAGTCTAGGACTCGGCAGGCAGAAGTGGGCACAATCTAGGCGCAGGTGGGTGGCGCCTGGCAAGGGGCTCTGCCTTTCTGGGTAGACTCAGTTCTCCACGTGGTGCTCAGCAAGTCGGACCCCATGCTCGGTGAATTTGGGTTAAGGAAGAAAACTGTGAATGAACATTGCGGTCTCTGGGTCCTGTCTCCTGCAGCGCACCTCATTTTGCTTTCCCAGGCACCCCCTGTTTCCGAGAGACAAACAGGATCCCAGAGGCTGGAAGCAATCCTCCCAGCAGCACCTCCCTCTCTGCTGCACCCAAGATCTGAGCGGCTGTTTTGGAGCGATGGATTTGATCTGGAATCTTTCCACTGTGCTCCCTCAATGGACAGCATTCTCTGATGCTGGCGAGAGGAGGAATTTAATATTTCTAATTACTTTTTAGGGAGCAGTTTGTGCCTAGAAAAAGGATTGCAATTGATTTTCATCCAGTTTCCCCCTGGTTGGTGTTTTTCTCTCGAGACCCTCAGTGGGCCTTGCAAAATCTCCACTCCTTCATATTGAAGATATATATTGGCTATTTTTATTTTCTTCTTCTTTTTTGGGGGGTCCTCCCTCAAGGCAAGAATTGCATCTCTGCAGTTTGCACCCCACTCCGGGGCCTGGCATGACGGTTGGCTGAAGCAAATACACTGCCAACTAACATAAGAAGAAGAAATGATTTTCCCTGAGCATGCCGGCTCCAGCATAGCTTAGAAATCCCAGCCGGTTCAGGAGGAGAAACTGGCCCAAAGCTGATTAATTTTGCAAAAACAGACCTTCCAGGGTAGCACACAAGATCTTCAGAAAGAATATTCTGGGTTTTGCTTCCCACTGAGAGCTTTGGGGAACCATAATTAGAACAGCGAGGAGAAACAGCCTTAGCCCCAGTTCACAAACCACAAGAACCTTCCTTCAATGGTCCTGTTCCGTGGAAAATAGCACTGAGAATTCAGATTGGCATTGTGTTCTGTGAGTGTTTTAAAAACAGCTTTATTGAGACACGGTTCTCATATCATGCAATTCACCCCTCTAAAAGCATAAGAGCATTTAAAACTGTGTCTGGGATAGGTAAGCAGAGAGAGAATGCTGGGGTTTGTGCTTGTTTAAAGGCGATCAGGACAGGTCTTAGGAACTAGAAGCTAGGTCTAAAAGACCCACACAGGACACAGTGTGGCCCTTTCCAAAGGTGTGACCTTCTCCATTGGAGACAGCTCTTTAAAATGTGGCTTCTTAAACTGTATTCCAGACTTACCCCATTGAAATCCCTTCAATGCTCCCTATTGAATAAGCACCTGATGACCAGGTGTGCTCCTGCGCACAGGGAGAGCTCATTGCCACACTAACAAGCTTTGCCTAGCCTGGTTCCCCATCCTGCCCCCCACTTCCCATGTAGCTCCTTCAGGCAGCTCATTCATGATGGTGAGCCTGCCTAAGTCCTCCGGGTCCTGGTCTATAGTCTAGCTGCCCCCCTCAACCCAGCTGAACTGGCAACCAGTCTCCCCTGGCCCCCATTTTGGCTTGCGGTTTCTCCAGGAGGTCAGAGTTTCTTGCTCTGCCCTCTCATTCACCATATAGAGGAGAGACCCCTGCAGACTGCTTGCTGACCCACGTCTTCATGAGTTGCAACTACGTGCTGGAAGATCATCCCTTAGATGTGCACGGCTTGAATGCTATCCGGATGCCAGTCCCAGCAGAAGGGCCTGTCAGTAAATGCCTTCACTCTGCTGGGCCCTGTCTTTTACAGGCACCTCAGTTCATGAGCCAAGGAGTGGCCTGTTTTGGAGAGATAAGTAAGATTCCCCAAAGGCTATAAATTCCCCCAGCTAGCACCAACAACAGTAGTTATCGTACAGCAATATGGTAACAATGCTGCGAGCTCGGCTCTTCCAGTTTATAAAACTACATCACATTCTTCTTCGGACCCTTGCTATCATCTACATCTATAAGTTAGAACAAGCCCTATTCTGCCCACTTTACGAAGGGGCAATATGGCTTACAGAGGTTAAATGGCTTTTTTAATGGACGTGTAGTTGGCCAGTTGAAGACTTAGTGCTTCAGGCCAGAGCTCCCGACTCCCAGGACCTGGACCATGCTTTAAGTGCTGACTACATAATCAGTCATCACCCTGGAGCTGGGGATGGAAGCGCCAAGGCTGATGGGGTGGCTGTCCTCCTGGTCTCCTCCCAGCATCACTGCCCCAAACCAAGCCGTAGCCATTGTCAACAGGAGATGAGGCACATGCTTGGGAAGGCTGCAGACAGTAACAGAGCAGGGCAACATGTGCCGACGGGGCACAGCGTGGGCGGCCATGTCCCCCCTTCTGCCACAAGGGCTGGTGTGCCACAAGGATGTGTAATGCAATGGGCGAGGAGACAGCCTGTGTCACCTTCCTTAAAAGTGCCAGAGACCCAGGAAGCAG
Organism: Microtus ochrogaster; assembly: GCF_000317375.1. Classification (NCBI taxonomy): domain Eukaryota; kingdom Metazoa; phylum Chordata; class Mammalia; order Rodentia; family Cricetidae; genus Microtus; species Microtus ochrogaster. Next base: position 41,960,956 of record NC_022031.1, read on the forward strand.
AGCTGTTCGCGAGAAAGGGGTAGAGAGAGGATTTTTAAAAAAAAAGTGGAACAAGCTGCCACCCACTAGGGCTGTGCTGCACACTTGCTAGGGTGCCACTCTGAACCTCCATCCATATGGACCTCCAATCACCTTCTCTCCCAGGCCTCACAGAGATGCTGCAATGGCTGCCATCATATCCCGGCACAGCTCGAAAGCCCAGCTTTAGGGCCAGGCACCGCTGTGATTCCTAGGCGGTGAAGATCTTTTATCTGTCACAGCTTGTCTTCTCTGTGCCCCAAACTGCTGGTGCCATTTGAAGCTGGGGCAAGGAGGGCCTCTAAGTGCCCTGCCACGTTCAAACTTCCTTTAACTTAAGCTTCAAGCCACGTGAGCCTTGCAGACTAGCCATGAGATGTGGGCTCGTCACCCAACATTGTGCCCCCTTCTTTCTTCTCCCACGAGAGGGAATAATGGGACCTCCTCCCTGAGTTGGTGGGAGGATCAGCTGAAATGAGCAAATATGGATAAACTTGGACCTGTGCCTGGTACATCATCAAACACTAGGGTATCTACTATCATTATTTTTTTTTAATTACCACATTCCTTTTTTTTTTTTAAAGGTGCAAATATCTTTATCAGCAGAGAACTTCTGCAGCTGAAAGATAATTGCGCCTCAGGAAAAAAACCCAATGCTCCCCGCTTCCAGCCTGGGAATCCGGTCCCTTTCTCCTTCCAGCCCCTCCTCCTCAGGCATCCACCTTCCAACCCTTTGCGCTGACACTTATCAGGCAGATTGCATCTTTTCCCATGGACGTGCCTTCACTTTGCTCACCTAACGTTCCTTCTCCCGAGCCCACACAATCCCAAACTTGCCCGTGTTTCAGGTGAGCGTGAAGGAGAGCAGGAATGAGTTTCCTGACATACAATGACGTCGTTTTCATACACCACAGGGCACCTTATCTCTTGCAGCTGTAACCCAGCCTGGTGAGCTGAGTACTAAGCCCCTGGCCAGGAAGAAGTAGATGAGGCAAGGCTTACAGATGGGTGTCTGGCAGTGAGCAGAAACCTAGGGAGGTGTGTGTGTGTGTGTGTGTGTGTGTGTGTGTGTGTGTGTGTGTGTGTGTGTGTAACTGACCTTCTGGTTCCCATGGAAGGAGTGTGGCCTGGGCCAGTGCTGAGCTCCAGGCTCCCTGGGTGGCTCAAGCAGACCCTTACATTCTCAAAGTCCTGATGGTAGTCTTTCAGAAGCCTGCGGGTCCCACTCAATCTGAGAATGGTTGTTATTTCCACACTAACAGGGCGGGGGGGGGGCGCTGGGTGGGAGACCCTGACTTGCAACTGCCGTAACCTTGAAGGGGGAAACAGAATCTGCAGCTCATCATAACCCTACTCCCCTCCCCTCTTCACCCCTTTTGCCTCTCCTCTCCCCTCTTCACCCCTGTGCCTCTCCCCTCCCCTCTGCACTTCTGTGCCTCTCCCCTCCCCTGTGCCTCTCCCCTCCCCTCTGCACCCCTGTGCCTCTCCCCTCCCCCCTGC
>NC_022031.1:41962573-41967573 GCF_000317375.1 Microtus ochrogaster
CTTCTGTGCCTCTCCCCTCCCCTCTGCACCCCTGTGCCTCTCCCCTCCCCTGTGCCTCTCCCCTCCCCTCTGCACTCCTGTGCCTCTCCCCTCCCCTCTGCACCCCTGTGCCTCTCCCGTCCCCTGTGTCTCTCCCCTCCCCTCTGCACCCCTGTGCCTCTCCCCTCCCCTCTTTACCCCTGTGCCTCTCCTCTCCCCTCTTCACCCCTTTGCCTCTCCTCTCTCCTCTTCACCCCTGTGCCTCTCCCCTCCCCTCTACACCCCTGTGCCTCTGGGAGCCACTTATCTCCCTCTAGCTGGCACTGAGGCAGTTGGAAGGAGGAGCAGGGAGCCAGACCATTTATGTCTAAAACCCAGCTCTGCAAATTCCTGGTGTTGTGACAGTGGGTGTGCCCCTCCAAGCTTCGGTTTTCTCGTCTGTCACTAGTGGGCCACACTGGTTCCTGTTTCCTAAGGTGCCCTGAGGATTTTGTGAGTCAGACACCACAGAGTTTGGCCCACAGTTGGCACCATTCAAGGCTGGTAACCAGTCTTCAGTGACAGTGTTGAGTGGGACCCCAGAAATTACGTCCAGGTGCTCATTCCCTTGTAAGAGAGTCAACAGCACCTAAGGGCTTTGAGAGGAGCCTGCTGGACTGTGGGAGTGAGGGGCTGCAACTCCTGAGTGAGGGAGAGAGCAGATGACAGGTTGGGGGGGGCTCTGTTTGACCATAGGTAGCTTTGTAGGCATAAGTCAAGGAAGGTTCAATATCCCCAAAGTTGGAAGAAGCAGAGGTAGACTTTCTAGACCTTTCAGAGGAAGCAGGAGTAGCCACACCTTGACTTCTGTCTTCTAGAAGGAGGAGAGGAAGTGGATGCTGTTTGCAACTTTCCAAGTTTGGGAGGTGCAGCAGTGTATGGGGCCTTCTTGGCATCACCCTCTCCCCCTTCCACTTCTTTCTTGGGGTCCCTCAAGTCCCATTGTTTCTCTCCAGCATCTGGAGTCTGTTAGTTCCTTCCCAGAAAAGTACCTGACCTTTCTCCCTCTGCCCCTAACCTGTCCAGATCTGGGATCAAAATCAACTCCTCCTGTGGCCTTACCAGCTGGCATGGTCTGGCACTGCCACCTCCTCTGCTCACCTTGTGCCATGCTCACCCTGGCTCCAGCCACCACTCTCATATGAACTAGAAACTTCAGGGGGGCAGACATCAGCTGTCTGGAGGGAGCCACCCCTTTCTCCTCAGCAGAAAAATACAAGACACGATGAAGAGGAACAAGCTAGGGACAAGTGTTTACTGGGGGTGTTCAGGCCCAGGATGCCACCTGTGTGCTCCTGAGGGACAGCTGTGCAGGAAGGCCCTCTCCCCCCGCAAGCCTGAACCCATGTTCTCAGGATCACAGTCCTCCACATCCTAACATGCTGTTACACCTCCATCTATTTCTTGCAGAATGTGACAAGCGCTGTTTGTTGTAAACAAAAGATTCCCAGGCAGAGTGTGGCTCAAATTTAGCTCACATTCCTCAGCCTCTTCCTCCCTGCCACACTGAATACACAAGAATGATAGACAAGACGCAAAAGCAGGAAGGCGAAAGACATGACTTTGTTCAAAAATAGGAGCCGAGGAGCTCGAGAGATGGCTCAGCAGTTAAGAGTACAGGGGACCCGAGTTTGAGTCCCTTCACCCACACCTGGTGACTCACAGCTCTAGGAGGATCCCAAATCTCTGGCCTCCACGGATACCTGCACTCATATGCACAAACCCTCACACAGTACACACGAATACACACAATTGTAAAATAATAGAAACAAAACGTTTTAAAAATAGGATTCAATTCTACAGGAAGAAATCTCTGAAATGGAAATTGTTAATGAGGCCGTGGGTCCAATGGGCTTTTGGTGAAACACTGATGTTTGGGCCTAGATTCTAGAGGATAAAGACACCCACGGTACCCCAGTAAAGGCAGAGCCACAGTCTGTGCCAAATAACACTAGGAGAATGCAAAGTGGTGGGTTCTAACTAGACCTACTTCCTGCCCCTGTGGTCCTGGTCATGTGACTTGGTGACTTTTCCCATCATCCTGAATCTGAGCTGGGTGCTGGCCTGATCTGGCTAAAAAGATAAGACAGAGGTCTTAGGATACTCCAAGGCAACGTGCGGGGGTTCATAAGCAGCCAAGAACTGGGTAGATAGCGGATGTTGGGGGGCCCTGCTGGTCAGAGGTTGCAGTCCACCATGGCCTGGCAGCTCTCCTATAGAGTACTCCCTCTCCAGCAAGACTGCCTGCTTTCCCAGAGGCCTGCCCTTATCTGAAGGCTGTCCCCAAGCCCAGATGCCTGATTGGATTATCGCTAGTGTGACTCTTGGCACAGTTCCCTGCTAGAGCTCTGCCCCTGCTGGCCATAAGGCAGATGCTGTGCTAGGAGATTCACAATAGGCCATGCTTCTACACATGATAACTCAGACTTGTACCTGGAGCTTTATGATAGGAGCGTGCTCTTTAATGCAAATTAGGTGAGTCCCCAGTTACCATCCCCAATCCTATGTGTTCCCTAAACTCTGGGATAAAGTGTCCCCAGAAGAGCTATCTCTGCCAACCCACAAGTCATCTGACCCTGCTCACTTGATTCTGCTCCCATCCCCATTGCAGACCAGTGGCCGACGATCCCCCGAGGGAGGAGAACCACAGCAGACTCTTGTGAGCCATCAGAAGTCCAAATAGTGATGTCAGAAGGAAAACAACATTTTCCTGGAGTACTATACCCTGCTAAACTATCACTCCAGGGAAAGAAGTAAACAGAGACAGTTTAAGACATCCAAATACTGAGAGTTGACCACCCTTGACCCTTATTATTCCTACGAGTATAAACTAAGAATGAACTCAGCAAGAGAAAGAGAGAATGCTGAGAAAGGCGTGGGGCACAAAAACGGTGAGCAAAGATACCAGGAAAATCTGTTGGCAATTTTAATTAACTACTGACAGCAAAATAAAAATACTAACAACCAGAAAGTTTGGAACCCAAATTCTAGGACACAATAAGAAATTTAGAGCAAATACAGAGCCTCACTGAACATGGTTACAATGACTGCTTCCTTTTACTCCGGGTCTCTGTAATTCTATATTCTTGGGACACAGGCCTTCTCCCTGCCCACATAGCTCTCTCAGTGTGACACAGCTCTGTCCTGTAGCCTTCTCTGTCACAGCCTTCTCCCCATTTGGGCTTGGCTGACAAACCTTGCTCGGTGCTTCCAGCAAGATAACCTATGCTTATCCCTCAAACCAGGTACAGGTGGGCAGCCACCTCTGTCTGTCTCGTCTGGTGACTACCAGGGATTCTGTCCTTGTCCTCTCTAATCTCCCGTCCCCAAAAGGGAACTACAGGCATCTGGGCAGGTGCTGGTGAAAAACAGCTCTCACCTCAAAGGGAGCAAGAGACAATTTATTCTGGAGTCAAGTATGAGTGACCGTGGCCCAGGAGCCCAGCTTCAGATTGCCCCAAATAACATGTTTCAATGTAGAAATGGCTTCACGGAGTTCTTATAGTTTCGGAATAGAAGAAAGTAATAAGTCACTCTTTTAGAGACATCAGTGGGACATCAAATAGAATCCCACTGGTCGGTCTCAGGTGCTTTCTCGTGACACTTTCAGCTTTGGGGTTAGGGTTTCACAAGGAAGTCAAGGGGACATTAAGTCAGACACTGATGTCAGTTATTCAGGGTGTGAAGGGGAAAAGCTAGCCTCAGATGGCTTGGCTCTGGATCTGCAACATTCCAACTCCGCAATGGCAGACTTCTAATCAGCTAATCTGTGGAGCTTTTAAGACGCATGTGGCATATTTTGCTAGGAGCTTTCAGTTCACACAGGAGAACTGGGTGATCCATCCACTCCTCAGGGGCAAAGAGAGTCACTCCTAGAGCAAGAGGCACCAGAACGAGGACAGACAGAACCCCATCTGTGCACAGTCAGCCATGTTCAGAGTGGGGCCTGTGACCTGCTGCTAACTGAAGAGAAGCATATCGTGAGTAGAGCATGCAGGTTTAAATGCACCTACACAGGGAACTTTCCTAGGCTCCTTCTAAAAAGCAATATACACTGAGGGGTGGTGGGGGAAACAGAAAAACAAGCAGTATGCATTTATGCTGTCTGTAGATTTTGCCCACGTCCACGTTGTTTATGATTGTTTTTTCCAAGAACATCTTTCATTGTTGTTATTATTGTTCTGATGGTTATTATTGTTACTTGGGTCTTGGGACAGGTTTTCACCATTTAGCGCAGCCTGGCCTTGAACTCATAGTCCTCCTACTTCAGTCTTCCCAGTGCTAAGATCACAGTCATTCAACCCAAGAATATGTTGGGAATTGCTAATATGTTTGTAGAAAAACACAATATCCTAGCAACATATGAAAAAGACAATGACGGTCCCTCATTCCTGCTTGTCTTCTAGCGTTAGGGGTTCTGACCACAGCCCAGACCTTGTTATTCCAGTCACACGGCACTCGGGCATGCCCAGAAGCATGCATTTAATTTACCCATGTGAAGTGTTCTATATATTAAGGCTAGTACGGCCAATGTGGAGAAGGTGCCCGGGACCAGGCTGCAGCACCTGGAACTAGGTTGACATTCTCCATGGTGACCTCAGGAAGGTTTGCACACGGCTCCGGCCCAACTTCTTGGTGTTCAGAGACAGTGCTTCCTTCACAGCAGATGCTAAGTGCGATGGGATGTGCAAAAGCCAGGACAGCACCTGACACATGGAAACCTAAGACAGGGCATGGTCTATCTCACACACAAAGGCAGGGCCCACCAGGGAAAAGTGATTCTCGAGTCCAGCAGACGGCTATGAAAGGGAAGCCATGGACGCCGCCCCCTACCCAGGACTGAAGAAGGCCCTATGGAGCTGCCATGGACATCTGGACTGTTCCACATAATCAAGGCCTGGCCCCCAACCTCAGTGCTCCTGGAGAGTGGTAGAACCTTCAGGGGAGGAAATGAGGTCGTGTGTGTCCTTGAAGGAAATGCT
>NC_022031.1:41969102-42014096 GCF_000317375.1 Microtus ochrogaster
ACACACACACACACACACACACACACACACACACACACACACACACACGGCCCTTGTCTATGCCTGTCAGAGGCCTGTGTCCCCAAGGCAATCACCTTGGCTAATTACTACAGATCTACACTCTGAGCTCAGGCGTTACAAAAGGCCCTATCTTTATCACACAGTATCCTCCAATGTCTTAATAACAGAGGCCTCAGAACAGGAGCTACTTGGTGGGTAATTACTGGGTTTGCTCCTTCCTACTGCAGTCATGACTTTGGGGAGATATATCACAGTCATTGGGGCTGTGTACAGTATTTAATTAAGCAGACAAAAGCAAATTTCAGAAAAACATGGCATCCTGAAGCCACAGCACACAGCAAAAGACTCTTCCTTCTGAGGGGAGCCCCCTTCCTGAAGTCTGTTGAACACAGTCCCACCTTACCACCACAGTGAGTGGGCAAGCCATGTCTTCCGCATTTTGTTTCTTGAATCTTGAACCTGAATCAAAGAGGAAGAGCAGAAGAAGAAAGTGTGGTACCTGGGGTCCCCAACTTTGACCTGGGCCCCTAATTCTGACCTCTTCTATTCATACCACTTTCCTAGCTTATGAAGAAAGAGTCTGACTCTTTCAAGGAAGACATTAGCTAGGCATTGTGCCACAGAGACAAGATGCACGAGAGACTCACAAACCTGATCCGTTGAAGATGGGCTCATGGAAAACAACAGATGTGATGTCCAGTAAAGCAGAGCCCGACAGAGACGTCAGCAGGAAACGTGGTGATCACGGAGGCCCCGGCTAGCTCAGAAATCATATTATTTGAATGCTGTGCTGGAAAATGCCAACATTTGCCCAAGTCAATAAACATCAAACTGATATCTCTTTGGAATCCAAGTCCGACTCTTCAATATTGATTTCTGTGGAGTCAATTTTGGTTGGAAGTGCCTTTCCACACGGCTGCTCCTGTGGCATCGAATGGCAACACTTGGTTTTTTAGAACTTTCCTTTCTGTTAGGGTCTCTGGGTCACCCTACTTGGGGTTCCCAGTTTTGCTTGTTTCTCTCTGAGGGCCTTGATTTCGAATGTGAAATGTGTATCTCTGGGTCTTTAGGATTCCTGTTGGATTGCAAGCAAGATTTCTGTATGCATCCCCTGTATGAGAACTTCAGGAGATGAAGGGTCGCCCTGTAGGTAAAGGAAGACTGTAATGGCATTTCACTGTGTTATAATAAATAAAGTTTGCCTGAAGATCAGAGAGTAAAATAGCCCCATTGGTCAGCCTTACAGACCAGGTAGTGTGACCCACACCTTTAATTCCAGTAGCCACACTAGTTGCCATAGAAACTGGGTGGTGCACGCCTTTAATCCCAGTCCCAGAGAGGATCCTATCCAGATCCAACCTGCACTTCAGTTTTACATCTGAGTTCCCAAGAAATCCCCACTGCTCTTGCCTTCCCGTTTGGTACTGCTTTGGGGTACCACATGGGACTGGCTGGCTCCCCAAATCTTTGTACACTAGTTTCCCAAGTGAGTCCCCAAAGCCACAGCTGTCTCTGATCACACTAGCAGGGAATGGAGGTAATGAAATAACTGTGCAGTAATATCAAGAGGTGGGTGACTGGAACTGGAGAGATGAGTGGTTAAGAGCACTGGCTGCTCCTCCACAGGATCTGAGTTCAAGTCCCAGCACCTTCATGGAGGCTCACAACCATCTCTTAACTCTAGTTGTAGGGGTATAATGACCTATTCTGGTCTCCAAGGATGCCAGGCACACAAGTGGTTCACAGACATACATGTAGACAAAATACCCATGCACATAAACTTTAAAGAAATTCTTAAGAGGTGTATTTGGGAGAGCTGGTCCTCCAAGCTTAGCTTGACCATCACCATCCTAAGACATGCGTTGCCATGGTGACTGAGAAGAGACCCCAGCTTGCGACTGGGACATAGCAGAACTTAAATAAAATTGAGAAGATAATTAATTGGAAAAAAAAAAGATGGAAGGAGACAGCTCTCAATCTCAGTTTCATTCTGAGACTCCTGGAGGCAGAATCACCATTTTGGACTGAGGTAGAGATAAGAGCCAGGGGTTGGCCTTTTTGCTCTTCTGACCTTCAGGTTGAACCTCAATTTCTGTCTCTGAGTTTTTATTAATTGTGCTCCAGAAGATGGTTCACTGGGATGTAGCTAAAAGTTTCCCAAGCCAGAAACAGAATTGCACAGTAACCCAGCTCACAGTTCAAGTGCTGTGTGACCTTTACGAGCCATTTATTTCTCCACGTTTTGCTGGGTCCATGTGTAAAATGGGGACATCTGCGCAAAGTCAGATTACAAGAAACAAGGGTACGTGAGCAGCCTGGCCTAGTTCCCAGTGGTGGTCTGCCAATGTCAGTCTCTCCCCAGACCCCTGGTCTGGTGCCACTTCTCGGATTGAATTTTATAGAGAACATTTCAAAGTCACAGCAAAGTATAAAGAATGATACAATTAAAACTCATATATCAGGCTGGTAGTAGTGGCACACACCTTTAATCCCGAACTCATGAGGCAGAAGCAGGAAGATCTCTGGGTTTGAGTCCAGCCTGGTCTACAGAATGAGTTCTAAGACAGCCAAGGCTACACAGAGAAACCCTGTCTCAAAAAAATAAAAACCTCTCCCAAAACAAAACAAACAAAAGATTCATTTATCAGGCCTGGAGAGACAGCGGGGAAGAATGTTTGCCCTGTAAGCATGGAGATCAGAGTTCAAATCCCAGCATTCAAGTAAAAAGCCAGGCATGCCCATGGATGTCAGCCAGCATTGTTCTGGCAGAGACGGGATCACAAGGGCTTGCTGGCCACCATGTTAGCTCTGTGTTCTATGAGAGACTCTGCCTATGTGAGTAAGTGAATGAGGTAGGGAGCCATAGAGCAGGATACCCCATATACTCCTCTGGCTTTTGTGTGCACGCACGGATGGGGACACGCTCACACACAAATGTTCACATATACCACATACTGCAAACACACACACGGATGAAACAAGAAGAAATAATTTTAAATCCCTCATACACCTGTTACATACTCAGCTATTATTAATATGCCCCCGTGCTTGCCTCCTCTCGCCCCCATGTTGAATGCAGCAACATGGGACCACTTGCCTCTCTAACAGCTGAGCACTGTCTCTGGATCTGTGACATCCTCCTCTGTGTACACATTCCCTTCACATTGCTTTAAGGCAGCAATATTACTAAAACACGCTTCAAAATAAGCCTACATTTAAATTTCCCCAATTTTTGATGCATATATTTTATGCTTGTTGTTTAATCTCAGATTTAAAAAAAAAAACCCCAGATTCTATTGAGCAGCCAACCTGAGCCCAGAGTTTTGAATGGTTTGGGGGAGAGGACATTCCTCCAGGGCAAACCAGAAAGAACCTGGCAACCTCAGAGGGAAAGGAGCCCTGGGGGTTTGGGTTCTGGGCCTTGCTCCCCTTTCTTCCGGTGTTTCCACATCTTCAGGGGAGAGCTTGCACTGCAACCCTGGTGGAGAGAGCTGAGTTGAGCCTGTCAACCTCTGAAGTCATACAATAGTCAGGTGGAATTGCTCTGGTTCTGACTCTCCGCAGACTACCTGACCTCTCTGAGCCTCAGCTTCCATGTCTGCAGAATGGGTGTGTGAAATGAGTGCCTAACTCCTAGGGCTACAATTAGAGGTAAGTGTTATATCCTTGGGAAAGCTGAGGCCCAACAGCAAGCACACAGTAGTGACAGACAAAAGCCCTTGTTGTTACTCGGGAAATTGCAGACTCCAATGTCAGCCCTCATCTGCACGGCAATTAACCCAAGCGTATGAAGAGCCCTTCACAGTCAATGAAGTGCTTTCTCCATTATCTCTTGGGGAAGACACAGCAATCCCAGGAGGTGGGCCACGTGGGACAATTATCCCCACTTGAGAGAGGAGACCCTAAGGCTCAGAAAGGCTGGGCAGGTTGACGGAGGTTACCGGCTGACTAGCAGAAGTTTCCAGCTCCCGCCCTGTTGCCATGGCATCTTGTAGCATGGCTCCTCATCCGTCCAGTCCTTGATGATACTCATCTTGAATTGTTTCAGTCCATTGAGTGTCCAGCCGAATCTGGGCAGTTCTGGGTCCAGTGTGATTGTGGGAAAGAGACAGTTTCGGGAACTTGATCCCCACATTTCAATGACACACGGGCCCTCCCGCTGGTGGGGTAGCAATGCTGCAAACCAGGCAGGTGAGAACTGCGCATGTCCATCACGTGTCCGTGAGCCTGCTATGGGCCCCTTCAGCACAAACTGCCCTGTCACATGGAGCCAAAGGAGTCACTGAAAATTAGGGTCGCATTTCCTAGGGCTCACTTTTTAAAACAAACGGCAAAGTCAGTGTGAAAACGGTTTCTATTTGTCAGGATTTTCATTTCCTCAAGCAGAAGGCTTCTGATGCTCAGCGAAACCCATGCTGCTCCGTAATCACGTGCCCACAGACATGCTGCACCGAGAGCCTCGTGGATGCTGCAGCGGCCACGCTGAGAACGGGAAAGTCGGTGTCCCATGGGCTTGCGAGGAAAATGCACCATGTTAATGTCCAAAAGCAAAACAACTAAGAAGTTTTAAGATACTCAGTGGTGGGGCAAGCCTTTAACTCGAGAGGCAGAGGCAGGTGGATCGCTGTCAGTATGAGGCAAGCCTGGTTTACATAGCTAGTTCTAGTACAGCCAAGGCTACACAAAGAAGCCCTGTCTCAAAAAACAAAACAAAAAAAGTTTTAAGGCGTAAAGCATCTTGCCACATATACAAAGGGAAAGTTTGTATGTATCCCAAATAAGGACTGTGTTCTCTGTCTGTCTGTCTGTCTGTCTGTCTGTCTCTCTCTCTCTCTGTCTCCTTTCTCCCACCTTTTCTGTGTGTGTGTGTGTGTGTGTGTGTGTGTGTGTGTGTGTGTGTGTTTGCATGTGTTTGACTGAGCCTGTGGACATATGCATTTGTACATGTATGTGTTCTCAGTCACTCTCCATCTTACCTTTGGAAACAAGGTCTCTCACTGGACCTAGAGCTCACTGATTTCGCTAGGCTGGCTGTCTCTCCGCATTAGCTCCGAGGTTCCGGATGTGGACTGCCACACCCGGTGTTCACATGGGTGCTGGGCTCTGAACTCAGGCTGGCACAGCCGGTGCTTCACCATTTGGGCTACCTCTCTAGCCCCCAAGATTGTATTATTTTAGTTTTTTATATTTTTTATTTAGTGGATGATCAGAAGACAGCCCGTGGGAGTTGGTTCTCTCCTTCCTTTACGTGGGTCCAAGGAGTCAAACTCAGGTTGTCAGCCTTGGCAGCACCTTTACCCAGAAAGTCCTCTTGCCAGTCTAATGTGTTTGTTTAACAGCCCCGAACACAGTGTTCTAGGACTAGTCACTCCTCTCTCGTCTTCCCGACTGCTCTTGTATTTCAAGCTGTCAATATCGTTCACAGCTGTGACGGGAAGTATAAAGGTAGGACCTGTGAACTCTGGGCTAGCCACGGGCCACGATGCTGTCCTGGGAACCAGGAAGGTCAAGATTAGCCCTGTACTCAAGATGTGTGGATCAGGCAACTGCCAACCCACGCAGGTCTTGACTCTTCCCCAAGGCCTCAGGAAGTGCCTGCCCCGCCGGGCAGGGGGGCGGGGATCCTCTTACTGTCTCTCCTTCTCGCTTGTCCTTCAGCATATTAGTCCTGGCCTTACAGATGACCCGGATAGAGGTGCTTAGCGGTGGAAATGTCTTCTCTCGCCGTTCTGGAAGTTAGACCAAGACCAAGATGTGGACAGGCCCTCCCCTCTCTGAGGCACTAGGGCTGAGTGGTCAGACCTTTCTTTGGCTTCCAGTGACTTCTGGCAGTTCTGGATGTCCCTTGGCTTCAGTCTCAGATTCTGTGCTATACCCAGTGGGTCTCTGTCTCTGTTTCCCCCCGACACACACCTTAGGGGATGTCCGAGGACTCTTGTCTCCAAACAAGGCACATAGTCAAGTACCACATGCTTGGGTATCTTTTAGAGACCACTGCTCAGTCTACAGTAAACCTGGAGCCTTAGGCTGTGTGCACATGCCTTTTGCTGGGCCTCTTGGGCTCCTCCTCTGGATGTCTGCAATGCCTCGCTCCTTTGTCACCTCTAGGTCATTGCACAATATAGTCTTGTTGGGGAGATCTTCATTCTCCTCCATCAGACAAAAACTTCCCGCTGGATGCTCCCTGCCTATAGCCTACTCCTCACTTTTCTTTATTACCTCTCCCTTAACTGACTGTAATTTACCCATTTATTTGCTTGTCTGCCTCCCTTGCTAGAACCGAAAGGACTCTTCATGAGTTCAGAGATTTCTGCTTGTCTTGTAAGATTCATCTCCTGTGCTAAGAACTGGTTCAAGCAGGCTGTAAAGAGCTTCTTGTGGGGCGAAGGTAGGACCTAATGTGGGAACAGGGCAAAGTCAGGATGCGAAGCAACACACCCAGGTATACGCAGGTTTCTGGAAAAATTGTTTGAGTGTGAGGAGGGAGGAGTCAGGTGGCTGCCTGGAGAAGGGTACCTGCAGTGTCAGCAAGAGAGCAGGTCACCCCAGGGATGCGGGTATGGAGGGTGAGAGCTGAGGTGTGGGTTTCAGATGGGAGACTCCAAATCTAATAATAGATGATAGTGATGATGGTGGTGATGATGATGGTGGTGGTGGTGGTGGTGGTGGTGATGTAGTAAAGGATGGTGATGATGGTGATGGTGATTAGGGCTGGTTGTAATGGTGGTGGTGATGGTAATGATGATGATGATAATGGTGGTGGTGATGATGATGATGATGGTGGTGGTGGTGGTGATGGTTATGGTGATGGAGTGATGGTGGTGATGTGAGGGATGGTGATGGTAATGATGGTGACGAGGGATGATGGTGATGGGGGGGTGGTGGTGGTGATAATGATGACGATGATGATGATATTGAGAATGACTTTTAGTGTTGCTTTGAGCAAACATGCAGAAGCCACTCCTCAAGAAACTGTTGTAACACACTGAATCCTTGCAATCACCTGGGATATAGGACTTCTATCGGTTTCCTAATAATAACTGTGTCACAAACCATCCCAACTCAGTGACCTAGAACAAAGCAAGTGGCACGCACAGAACCTACAGGGGAAGGACAGTACTTTGCGTGATGCTGTTGTGCTGGGCCGTGCCACATACGTGCCTTTGTTCAAATCCATACAACGCCCGGCCCCAGGAGTGAACCCCATGGGAACTGCAGACTTCAGGGACAGTGTGGACACAGGATCATTGCTTGCCATGGATGCAAAGGCAGAGGATGCTGCTCACGGGTGTAGGGTGGCACATGCTTCCTTCCTCTCGATTCTGCTGTGAATCAAAAGCTGCTCTAAATGAGCCTCTATGATTAAGGTCTTTTTATAGACAGAGCCTATGACTATCTTACAGTTCTGCATGTCTGAAGCCCCATGCTGGTCTCATTGGCTAAAACACAGGTGTTAGCAAGCGCTATCTCTGGAGAGATTCAGTTCCCTGAGTCTCCCAGCTTCTAGAAGCTACAGGTAAGCCTTGCCTTGCAGGCAGCCCCTCCATCCCTTTTCACAGAACCCAACACAGCGGTCCTCTATACTGGCCCTGCCTTCTGCTGTTACCACCCTCCTGGACTCAACCCTCCCAACTCCTTCCCCAGGAGCCTGGACATCATGGAGCTCACCCAATCCAGTTCCCTAACTCTATCACTCCCACACCGTCCTTTTCCTGTGGGAGATAACAGAGCCACAGATCTGGAATCAGGATGGAGCCATCTCTAGGGGCCATTATTCTGTCTGCCACATTTGTCATATGAGGAACCAGAGGCACCATGGGGTCTAAGTTTCCTGGCCTGACAAGGAAACAGATGACCAGAATCCAGAGATATACTTAGTCTTGGAGGCCAAGCCCATCTTCACTGTGAGAGTGAGAAACACAGAAAATGTAGAGTTGTGTGAGCTGTTCCATCTGGCTGCGGAGCTGGAGAGGATGGGGAACTAGCAAGATCTGAGGGCAGGGGATGGAGATGGAGGCTCAGTGGGAGGAGGTGGACTTGATCTCAGAGTACTGAGATCACCTGGTCTGGTCTTGCCTTAGAATATTTCAGGTGGCATGCACGGGACAGTCAGCTGCAGGCCAGGCCCAGTCCTGCTGGTCTCAAACCACACGACCTGTGAAGATGGGGGGCTGAGCAAAGACACCTGACCCAGGAGAACTTAGCTTCTTCTGGGATGCGGATGTTCTGTGTGTTCTGCTCCAGTTCCAGGAAAGGTTGGTATATTTTGGCCAGAATTGTGGGAGAGAAAAACTGCAATTATCCTAATTGTTCAAATACTGTCTTCTAGTAGAAAAGAAACGAGATGTTAAACACAAGGTAGGCGGGCGGTTGTAACACAGACAGAGAGAGTTGGGGTGGGAGGCAGGGCAGACAGGAAGGGAGGTGCTGGGAACAGGAAGAGGAGGCAATGCAGAAGCCACAGGGCAGGGAGGCTGGGCAGAGGATAAACTGCAGTCTGGGGAAGGAGACCCTCAGGAAGACAGGCCTAGTCCAGTCAGCCTCTCTCTCTCTGGAACTCAGTTCCCCATGCACAGGGAGAAACCAGAGAGAAGGGGTTGACCTGCTGTCCTACAGGATTTTCTGGTACGTGTAACCAGAACATCCTCCTGTCATCATTCAGCCTGAAGTGAGTAGCAGGAAGGCCTCCTTGCTAGTGACTTACAATGCTGGCCTAAGAAACTCCTCTGGAATTCGAGGCCAGGATGAGATAAACCAAATCCACCGTCTTTTGGGCCCACGGGCCAGTCACAGGCTGGAGGGACATTCTCCAGCCCTTTCCGCTAATCCTCAGGCTCACATCAAGAAGCAGGGGGCTGGACCCATTTCACAGAATACAAATCTGCGCATCAGAGGAGCACTGGCTTGTGGAAGGACACACAACATATAGTGGCTTGGATTGCATCAGGAGTCCCGAAACCTGAGCAGTGGGTCGACCTGACACAGGAAAGCTGGAGCCCAGAGACTAGAGCCTGTGGAAGAACAATTGGAAGGGGGTACTCGCTGCAAACCCAGTTGAAGGGACGGTGCAGACAAAGGGCAAGAAAATGAACCTTTAAGACACGATGAGGGGAAGAAGCCAGTCACAGGGGACTGTATTGCCTCGCTCTGTTTATAGGAATTATCAAGAATGGGCAGACCCAGAATGGAGAGCGGCGGATGCCAGGGCTGGAGTGGTCACAGGATTGCACAGTGACTGTTGATGGCTGCCGTGACTGGAGGAGCACAGAGGGAGTGTAAATGGCCATGTGTGTGTGTGCGCGCGTGTGTGTGTGCAGGATGATGAAAATGTAAGCTGACAATGATGGCAACAGTTGCCCTGATCAGTGAAATACTAGATCTATTAATTAGTTCATACTCTTGAAGCAAGTGAATTTTGCTGGGTGTGATGGTGTATGCCAACTCTTGGGAGCCAGAGGCAGGAGGATGACCACACAAACTACACAGGGAATTCTGGGCTAGTCAGGGCTACACAGAGTGACATCATCTCCAAAATGGAAGGGAGGAAAAAGAGAGTAAGTGAATTATAACCCAAAGGACTGTTTTGACTTCCAGGTACCTTAAAGGTGGAGTTTCAGTAGCTAAAAGCCTTGGTTCAAATCTTCTACTAGTTTCTATCTGTGTAATGTGGGGGCATGTTGCATAATTCTGAGCCTCAGTTTCCCTTTCTACATATTAGGGGAATACCAGACTTAGCTTGAGTTGCATGATACAGATGCCTGCACTTCAAAGTCTCGGTCATTGAAAACTTCATAAGTGCTGCTGTTTCCAAGTGAAAAACACCGACCGACTGTGAGGCCTCTGGCCCCATCTCCCTGTTACCCAGTTATAGCTGCACCCATAGCTCACTGAGCAGGGACATAAGTGTTCCCTGTGCGGAGGACAGGTTTTCACACACTGCTTTCTGGAGAGAGGGCATCTCAAGGGCCCACTGCACTCACCTATCAGTGCACAGGCTCCTCTCCTGGATAGAGACAGTAAGAATGTCTGGCTTTTCTCACATACTTCTGTCTATGATTCCTGAGAGTCACTTCACTGAACAAACTGAGGTGCTGTGGCTGCTTGCATGATGTGGCTCTGAATAGGTAATCATGACCACTGATGGGCTGGCGGTGGGAGGAGAGCCCAATTCCAGAGGCCCACATTGTATTCTGAGCCCAGCGGGACTCCCTGGCTTCTTCCCTGGGTAAACTACGGAGATGGAGGCCAGGCATTGGCTGAGGCCTGCCTTTGCCACCCCAAGGAAGGCGCTCTGACTCAGCTGAGGTTATCTTCCAAACTCAGAGGCAAGAGGCTGGGAGAGCAGTTCTGTGCACCCAAGACAAAGGTATGACCTTTAGGGACCGGGGCTATCAGTGAGGTTGGAAGGTTTGGGACTCATTCTAAGCCATCCTGGTTAGTCAGGAATCCCCTGGGCCAACCATGAGAAGTACTGCATTCCAGGGGCCTGTACCCACTTGCCGGTCTCTCAGCCTCATCAGAGACACCTGACCACGCATGACTGGCTGGTCAGAGAGGTCTAGGGAGGCGGTGTCTGAACTATCATTCAAAGACATTTACACAGGGCAGATGTGCAAAACATCACCAAGGGATCCAGCGGAGATTCAGTCCCAGCCTGGTGATGGATGGAGTCCACTGCCATTTTCCGTGCTTTTATTGTCCTCTTAACCCATGGCTCTATCAAACTCCCCAGTCCAGCCTCCTATTTTACCCAGGAAAAAATAGATTTCACAGATGATAACTTCACTTGCTCAAGGTCAGACATCTATTCAAGGAAGAGCCTGGAGTCTTCAACTGCTGTGTTCAATGGGGCCTGAAGTCGGACGCTGATGGCCAGACTTGCAGCTGAAAACATCCTGTGTCAAGACACTGTTTCCAAGAGTAGCCAAACAAATGCCTTTTATGTGAGAGAGAGAGAGAGAGAGAGAGAGAGAGAGAGAGAGAGAGAGAGAGAGAGAGAGAGAGAGAGGAGAGTGTTGGATGTGTTGTGTGGAGCTTGAAAACAGCGTTGTGGAGTTAGCTCTATCCGACTTTTATGTGGATCAAACCCTAGCCCTGGGCTTGTGCAGCAAGCACCTCTACCCACTGAGTCATCTTGCCTGCCCTCACTGGCAAGATAGTAACTCTCCCTAAAACCAACACTAATCAGCTCAGCTAGGTTAGTCGGTCAATGAGCTCCAGGAGTCCTCCTGTCTCTGCCTTCTGGCACTGGGGTTCTAGCCACACACTCAGCTCAGCGTTTACTTGAGTGCTAAGAATCCAGACTGAGTTCGGCCAGAGCAGGCGCTTTCTCACCGGGAGCCCTCTCCTCGGATCCAAAGCAAATGGCTTTTCGTCAGAAAGAGATGTGCGGTGAGCCCTAAAGAAGACCCTTAAACCCAGAGCAAGCAGCAACCAGGACAGACTTCCTTGACTAATTGCAAGGCATCCAAGTAGCCCTCTCTGTAGACCCAACAAGAAAGTGTCTTCATTTTAGCCTTGCTGTATAAACAAAGAGGGTAAATGGTAGGAAACTTCTAAAGCTGGGCTGACTTTAAACCTGCTGCCCCCATGGGATTTTGTTTCTACCCCAGGTGTCCTGAAGGCAAGTGCTTAAATAAAATTTAAAACAACAGTAGCTGATCATATGGCTCACTGGCTACAAAGTGCCCAAGTTAGAGCCTTCTGCGGCATTGGCTGGGTCCCTTTGAGTCACACCTTTCTGCTTTCCCTTTAGGTGAAAAGCACAGTTGTTTCCCTTTCAAAGCCTGCCTGTCCCCCACACTGCTGTATTTGGCTTCTCTCTGAGCAGCTGCACCTTGTTGTCTGCCGTGTGAGCGATCCAAGCTGAGAAGGAACTGAATGTCACCTCTTGCCACCTACTTTCCCAAGCATCATTCCCGGAGACCAAAGAGCAAGGGACTTGCACAGCAGTGAGGGTCTCCCACTAACCAGTTCCTCAAACCTGCGGGCCTCCCAGCTCTCTCCTGCGCAAATGGAAAGGATGCATGTTTACGGGTTTAAAGCGCATATATGCACGCCTGCATGTCCAACCATGCACACACACACTGGAACCTGCTGCAGGCCCTCAACTGCTATGTTCTAATCTCTAACTGTGTCCACCCCCTGCCTTAATCAAAATTGAATTTATTACCAAATGTGAAGCAGTCTATCTCAGAGTGAGGAATAAAATGCTTGAGGTCTCAGATGTGAAGAAATCAGGTCTGGTGAGGGAAGGGTAAACTGACCCAAATCACCGTCGACACTAAAGTCCATATAAAAACACACTGACGAGGCCAGGCTTCACGACCGGAAGTGCTCAGATGATAAGTTTAAACTTCCTGTTAGTTCTGACTTACACCTGAGGAGATGACAAACATTTAGCCTAAATGAGCATATTGCTCCTTACAGCACAAGCCCTTTCCTTGTTCACAGGATGCAGGTCTAGAAGGCAGATCCACAGGGTCTTCTCCCCCACCCAGCAGCTCCAGTGATCCCTACTGCCACCGCTTGAGCTGGGCAGAGCCCCACTGATGGCCTTCCAGTTCCTCTGTCGAATTTCAGACAGACTGTGAATTCCATGGTGCTCACCTTCCCATTGAATGGGAGCCCTGCTGCCTGGGAGGTGGGTGCATTATCCCAGCCAATCATGTCAGTCCATTTTCCTTAACTGTGATTGGTTTTAAAATAAGCCAATGATAATACACAATTCCTGAAACACTCATACTTAGAAAATTTGGGTCAATGAACTCTACAAATGAAACTGTTTAAAGAGGGTCATATTATAACAAGTGGTTTAAGACATTTTGCCTTCCTGGGGCCTTTCATACACACACACTCACACACACACACACACACACACACAGAGAGAGAGAGAGAGAGAGAGAGAGAGAGAGAGAGAGAATAATCTTCATAATATAAATGTATTTATTAATATAAATATATAATTATATTTTAGTACTGAGTTGGTATAAAGATTAATATTATATATCAAAATATTTTCCAACCTACAAGCTCTTCTTATTTTAAAATGTATTAAAACATTTTTGTGGCCCATGGACAGGTAGGCCCCATGTTGACCTGGTTCCCGTCCTTCTTCAGGACTTCTCCTTGCGAGCCACGAAGCTGATGGTTTCTGCTGCTTTGAGATAGGCATTCCTGTGACCGACAGGCAGGGCCTTCAGTCCCGTCAGGAGCAATAAGCCACCCAGAAGCAGCCTCCACAGAAGGCAAATGGGCCCAGACGTGCATTCAGTCAGAATTTAGCGTCTGTTCCCTCCACACTGATCCTTCTAGGTCGGCACTGTGGCATGTGAGTGGAGATAACATCCCTTCACAGACAAGATGGCTTCGTGGGAGCCGTGCCGGGCAGGGAGGGAGCTTATTACTCAATGGTGCCTGCTAAGGCAGTCAGCTTGCTTGGCAACATAGAGGCACGGTGTGGGTCCCTAGCAACAGCCAAATGTTGAGCTAAAGTGGTGGTGCCCAGGCCACCAAAGCAGGACACACTTAACTTGACTCCCTTCTTGAGCTTTCTTTCTTTGGTTCAGCAGTGAGGTCAAAGAGATGATGTAAACATGATCAAATGTGAAAAGAGAAGAGAGAAGAGAAGTGTGTGTGTGTGTGTGTGTGTGTGTGTCAGTTGGTAGGCTGTTGGGAGCTGGAGAATAAGGCAACAAAAACGAGAAAGAGAGAGAGGTGGGGGCAGTATGGGAAGCAGGCCCTGGTCCTAGCCTAGGCCTAGGAGCCATTAGTTTGGCCCTTGGGAAGTTTTTTTCCTCTTTTTTTTTTTTTCCTCTTGGGCCTGAAGATTTTGTAAAAATAAAAGGAATTGTCTTTAAGGATTGAATAAAAATGATTAAGGGGCCAGTGTTTTGCTTAATCTCTTTAAGCCATAGAACTGCAACGTCCAGCAAGAGGCCACCAGCTACACATGGCTGCTGTCCATACTAAGATGAATTCAATCGCTTAAGCAAAAAAGCACGTTCTGGGTTGCACTATGCCTCTCTCAGGTCCTCGCCAGCCACAGGGACAGTTCCCTCCCTAGGCTGTCTTCCTGTACAGAGCTACTTCAGGGTGAGCGGACCTGGTCCTCTTCATCTTCATTTAGATATCTTAGTCTCAAAACTATCACTAGCCCCATCAGGTCAGACTGAGCGGATTCTCAGCTCATTATCACCTCTGAGCTTTCGTGTTGAGTCTACAGACCAACAACGGAAAGTCACAGAGCAGCGTCTTGAGATCTGGGTTTAGGCTGGGGAGATGGCGCCATGGGTAAAGTTCTCGCCTCACATGAGGACGTGAGTTTGGATCCCCAGACTCAGCCAGCTG
The DNA here is from genome assembly GCF_000317375.1 of Microtus ochrogaster. Classification (NCBI taxonomy): domain Eukaryota; kingdom Metazoa; phylum Chordata; class Mammalia; order Rodentia; family Cricetidae; genus Microtus; species Microtus ochrogaster. The sequence continues at coordinate 41,983,473 of NC_022031.1, forward strand.
TTCTGTATCCCCAGTGCTGAGGACATGGGAGGCAGGAGCAGATCTGGAAGCACAAGGATCAGGTAGCAGGGCACATGCAGTGGCAGACAGCAAAGAGATTGTCTCAAGCAAGTCAGAAGGCGTGAATCAACACCTGAGGTAGTCTTCTTCACTCCATACGTGTGACACACTCATGCACCATGTGCGCGCGCGCACACACACACACACACACACACATACACACACGTGCACACACTTAGTTTTTTATATTTGTGGGCTACAGAGATGACTAAGCAGTTATGAAGTTACTGCTCTTCCAGGAGACCTGAGTTCAGTCCCTGGAACCCATATTGAGAGACTCACAACCATCTCTGACTCCAGCTCCAGGGGGCTCTGATGTCTCTCTGATGTCTCTGGCCTCGGCAGGTACACGCACTCACACGGGCGTACCACCACCCAACACATGTGACTTAAAAGTAATGTTTTTTTGTTAATGTGTACTCAAGTCCTGACTGTCACACGTCTGGATTGTGGACCACTTGGAAGGACAACTGGCGTCCCTCAACTTAACTTCCTGACCTCCCAGGTAGAACAGTCGGTCCATTCTGTGAGGCTGCTCTTATAATTGCATTCGCTAATGAAGACACTCAACGGATACTGGCTGAGCACCCACTGTGTGCTGCCCGCCATTTGTTCCCCATAGTGAGACAAAAGCAGTCTGGGAACAGACAGCTGTCCCTGTCTTCAGGAAACTCACCTTCTAAGGGATTTTAGCTAACAAAGCTGTTAACACTGATACTACTACCCACCGACAGGACAACACTACAAATCATTGTTCCCATCAACAGAGGGTCCGGTCATCTTTCAGGTAGTAAAAACCCATTTCAATGTAGCAATATTGACTCCCCCAGCTCATCCCACTTCCTTGCAAAGATGATCTCAGCAGCAGCTCTTGAAGCTGCTGTGCAGCGCTGGGTTGCATCATCACACCAAAGCCGTCCTATGACACTTGAATCTAATTCAAGAAAAAAAGATCTGATTTCAGCAGCTTTTAGTCCAGACTTTGGAAAAATTAATTATGCATGCATTCAAGTTGCAATGAGCAAACTTGATAATTTAGGCAGTTTAGCAATTGAGTTGAAATTGTATTGCTAATTTAAAGTACTCTGCACTACTGGCTTCAGACTCGAGGTTATGAAGCAGAATTAGCCTGGACCAGAGCAGTGACTCAGCGCTTGCAGTCCCAGCCGCCTTGACTGACTTTTAGGAACAGAGACAGGAAGGTTAGCCTGGCCCAGATGCCGAGCTCTAGGGTGCACCAGGGGTAGGCATGAGCCAGCTTGAGTGTATTGCCTTAGCTGTTTCTCCCCTCGGGCCAACAAAAGCCACAATGCCCTCGACATACGTCCTGGTAGGAGAATCACAATAAATGAGGGTTTGGGGTTTTAGGGACATTTCTTAGCCTCTGTGTTTCTTTATCTGCAAAGCGAGCATGGCCGCAGTACCTTCAAGATAGCAAGGAAGAAGTTGAGATAATGTATGTCAAATACCTTGTACACAGGAAGTGCTCAATAAATGCAGCTTCTTGGCTTGCTTATTTGATGTGGTGGGTTTCAAATGGGACATAAACCCTTCATGGCTTTGCTCCTTGACCAGAGAGGTCATTATAGGTCATTATAGGCCAAGCTCAATGGTAGGTCTTCACTAAGCTCAGCCTTGAGTCCCCCAGCCTATTCTGCCTGGAATTCCAATCCAAGGAGCTCTGGGCATTAAAAAAAAAGATGGCTTGTTACATAAAGTCAGTACCTGGAACACTCAGCAGGAGCCATTCATTCCTTCTACATTCCTTGGACGTCTCTGAACAAACTAACGGAGTACAAGGGAGCTCCAGGATGCTCCTTCCTGTTTATTATATCCATGCCAGCACACGACTGTAAACAGCAGTGTCTTTGGGGGCAAGACGAGCCCAGCTTGCTGTGTTCTCCTACCTAGGCCATCAGTACTCCAGGCATGGGCAGCTTCCGTCTCCCCATGCAAGGTGGTCCAGCTTGAACCCTTAGAAGTTAGCCTGGCTCTCAGGAGCCAGTATGAGCTGGCACCAAAATTTCACAGACTACAATACATTCTAGTGTGAAACTTTCTAAGAAAGAGGCACTGTGAACAGGTCTGGGTGGGCAGAGCAATGGTAACTATTTAAGTCCCAACCTCCCAATTATCTTCTCAAAAAAAAGGAACATCAGCCGGGCGGTGGTGGCGCATGCCTTTAATCCCAGCACTCGGGAGGCAGAGGCAGGCGGATCTCTGTGAGTTCGAGGCCCGCCTGGTCTACAAGAGCTAGTTCCAGGACAGGAACCAAAAGCTACGGAGAAACCCTGTCTCAAAAATTAAAAAAAAAAGGAACATCAACAAATAACACACACACACACACACCCTTGTTGTACCATCAAGCTAGAACTACCCCCAAGCCTCCAGCAATGAAGAATAAAAAAAGTGAAGTTATTTTGAGTGAGAACAGGTACAGTTTGTAGGAAACGGCAGGGAGACAGCAGGAGCTGATGACATGGTATGGGTCGAGCCCATCCCAGATCACATTGGATGGAGGAAGTTCAAGTTTACCCTAAATAAGAACATAGTGAAGAGAAATAATTGCCTCGAGCTTGGGTTTGATGGGAGTGAGATGAGAGGCAAGCTTGGATAGGGGATGCTGAGATGGGGAGGAGAGAGGGGATGAAGTGGAAGGGGAGGAGGAATCAGAATCCACACTGAAGGGAGGAAGAAACAAGAGAGCAACCTATGATATAGGACAAAGGACTAAAGGAGTTAAGTTGGCACAACCCCTCTCCCTGGAAGATAGCCTGCATCTCCCTGGAGTCAATGGTGTCCCATCTGGAGCGTGAGGTTGCGCCCTGTGTCTAGATCTGCATTTTTATGACTCATATTCTAATTAGCATCATGTCACTTAAGAGGGCATCCACAGTGCCTCTAAAAAGGCTCTTTGCTGTGTCTGTTTGGGTTCCCCTACAAGCAGAGAGAGCTTGAGGGCATGGGGGTGACCCCAGGTCACAGCAGAGAAGGCAGGAAGAGAAGCAGCAGGGAGGACGGGTGAAGGGAAGAACAGACCAAGAACAGTCTAGAATGCTTCTTGGAGTGGTCCCTGTGAAGACCAAGAGGGTGAGATGGATTTATCCTCAGCTTGGTCCAGATGGGTAAAGACGGTATTAGCAGAACAAAAGACGCCAGGAGCCTATGAGAACTGTGGTGGAGAGAGGGCAGCTACAGTCAGACCGGGAGGGGGTAGTGTAGCTCCAGGGTGCTCAGCTAGGTAGATGGGAGTCTTCCTTCAGGTGATTTCCTACACACCCAGGAACAGGCCTGACTTCCTGTCCAGTTCTTCTGCTCAGTACTAGATGGGCACTGTCCACTGGAAGCTCAGAGGTGATAGACTTCTTGGGTCACATGCAGGGCTAGCCAAGAGGCAGGGACCTAGCAGAAGACCCTTGAGTAGGGACACCCACAGTACAAAAGGTGTAGTCAATCTCCAGGGGAGCCTAGAGCATATATAGAGGCAGAAGGCGACAGTTCACCTCTGTTAGGTTTCAGTGTAGAGGGATCCCCATATGCTCTTGTTCTAAGCACTAGGTACCAAGGTAGTAGCTCTGTTTGCAGGGTTCCTGAGTCCTGTAGAGGGCGCACGCGCACACACACACAGACCAGAGACCACTGGAGGCTGAACCTCGAGGGCTAGAGTCGAGTCCTGTTTCTAGTTTTGTTCTCTGCTTCTTGGTCTGGCCACGACGTCAGGAAACAGGCTACGAGCTCCTGCTAGCACGAACTCTGCCTTGCCTTCTCCACCGTGATGGACTGAAACCATGAGCAAAAACAAGTCTTTTTTCTCTCAAGCTGCTTCTTCGGGGCTCTTTGTCACAGTAAAGAAAAGAATAATGGATGCAGCCCCTCCTCTGTGTCCTCCGTGAGGACATTCTCTGGAACACTCCCTCTCAGTGCATGAGGAGCCACGGCCAAAGGAGAATCAGTGTTAGACTAGGAACCCACTCTTGGCGAAATTCTTATGCCTATCTATAGTGGGCTGGAGAGTGTCCCCCCAGAATCCATGTACATGGAAACCTCGGGGCTTTATTTAGAAATAGAGTGTTTGCTGTGAGTTCCAGGCCAGCCTGGTCTACAAGAGCTAGTTCCAGGTCAGGCTCCAAAGCTACAGAAAAACCGTGTCTTGAAAACCCGCCTCCACCCCCAAAAAAGGATAGAATAGGGCATGGACATATAGGCAGGTCATGTGAAGATGTAAAGTCTGGGCAGAGGCCATAGTGGTAGAGTCATGTGCCAAGCAGACCAGCAGCCACTAGAAGCTAAAGATGCAGGAAGGATCCTCAATCCTTCGAGTTCCTTAGTTTCAGATTTCAAGCTTCCAGAACACGAGGCAACACATTTCTGTCACTCAGACCACCTAGAGCATAGTGGTTTGTTCTAGCAGATGTGAAAGCTAATGGACTATTCTATCCTGGAGGAAACTAATAGATTATTCGATACCCATGGAAAGTGTAAGCGGGGTGGGCAGGAGGAAAGCACTACCCAAGCCAGCAAGAGTGGGGTGGCTCTGGAATGGGACCGCAGGAGACTCTGCTGCCTTCCTAACATGCCTCCAGGTGGGAGCTCACTGTGAGCTTATTCGGTTTCCCCTCGCATGCCACCTCTGCTGGGTAGCTTACCACCTCCAGGGGAAATGGGGGCTGTTCCAGGTAGCTGAGAAAGCCCAGGCCTTCCTATGCTGACCTAAAGTATCAGCTTCCGGCTTGATTCTCCGGGTCCTGGCCTGCTCTTTGACGGCCCATCTTCTGCTACATCTTCCCGTAAGCCACTTGGCCCCAGTTCCTTTAAGGAATAATGTAACTTACTCGAAATCCAACAATGAAACGGAATATGCAAATCATCTTATCAGCTGTACTCCATAAAGACAATCTTCCCCTGATTAGCATACTGCTCTGACTATTTTCATCTGGGATTCACAGAACTGGCACACCCAGAGCTTCTAGCAACCATAGGGCATTTAGGGACAGCCACGAAGACTGAGCGGATGCGGCAGACCCAAGGCCCAGGAAGAGAGGTCCCTTGGTCATACAGACGGCTAGGGTGTGACCCCTAGACTCAAGAAATCAGGCTGGCCATGGGGGTGGGCTGGGATGATGTCAAGGTAAAGGCAGGGCAGAAGCAGCCACCAGAGAAGGATGACAGTAATTGCCATCAAGGGACTCCCAGATCGACAGTGAGAGCGCCAGAGCCAGGAATGTCACCTAGGGCTCAGCGTGACTCAATTAAAACTGCCACACTGTGGCTTAAACAAAGGAAGACACAAGCAGAGAGAAAGCCTCCTGCCGAGCAATCAGGGCAGGCTTCCAGAAGGAGGTTCAGGGAGTATGAGGATGAGCTACGCCAGCCAAGCCAAGGCTTGAGGACAAGACGATATGTCTAGGGACAAAGGAAATGTGCCCGTCAGAAGAATACACGATGGCAGGTCTCTCTCTTTGGTTGATGGTTCCTTATTGAATTGAGTTTACAGTGGTTCTTGGGCTTCCACGGGCACAGGGAGTGACCTGGAGTCTGCTTAGCATTCAGCATCGCCGCCCCAGCGTCCTGTGGCCCAGATCTTCAGCACATCTTCCCTCATTCTGATTCATGAGTCAATGAGCAGAGACCAGGTTTCTGCCTCTGCAACATGTTCCTGAGATAGTTCCTGCCATGTATGAAGTCGGGGGTTCAACCCCAGCACTGCATAAACCTCACCTGGGAAACAATCCCACGTCTCGCCTTTCTATATTATGGAAAATAGTGTGGGAGGCAGACAACACATTAGGTTATGCCAGAAATACTGGCAGTTTAAGTTGATTGGGAGGATGCACCTGGGAAAGAAAACCAATTTCAAGTCTCCATCGGTGTGATTGGTGAAAATGAATGGCCAAGGTTTTCTCAGCAATTACCTGCATGGGTGGAGCAGTGACTTCTGGGAGTGCCCTGCTTCTCACTGACCCTCAGAGCCTGCCCACACTTTACAAAGAAAAAACCCTCAATGATTTCAGGGCCTCCACCAGTTTCAGCCCTGAGACCTTACTGGATACAGAGGCCCGCCTTTACAGCTCCTTCCCAAAGGAGCCACAAGGATTGAGAGGGGGATTGAAGAAGCAAACATGAACGTTTAGAAGGAAACAAATTCTAGGGCTAGGAATGTGGCTGAGTTGCTAGAGTTCTGGTCCTAGCATGTGTAAAGTCTTGGGTTCAACGCCCAGCATTGCATTAATAGAGGACAGTGGTGCACACCGAGATACCAGAACTCAGGAAGTGTAGGCAGAAAGATCAACACACCACGCGTGCACATGCATGAGCGTGCGCATACGTGCACACACCATCACTAAGGCAGACTCTTGTTCCTCTATCGCTGTATTGTTGTCCTCTTTCCAGAAGAATTGATGCCGATTCCTGAGCAGCTAAAATGTATGAGTCACTACTGTAGCCTGGGCTGTGACCGAGAGCGAGCTGGACCCCTGTACAAGGGGAGGTCTCAAAACAGTGCCCCTCTACCTGGCCTCTCATTCCCATCTACTCAATGCTGTAAGCAAGCCACGTGAAGATGCTGCTGCAGGTATCCTGGCAGGTACAAAGATAATCTAAAGAAAGACACCCTCTCCATCATAGACCCCAAGGCACCGGGACTCACCTAGGGATCTCCTTCTGGGGGAAGGAAGAGGTTGAAGTCCAGTGCCAGCCAGAAAAGGAATTTGTCCAGGGTGAAAGAGATTTCAAACAGTCTGACCACTTGTCAGGCTGTACTTGGGAGGTTGGAGGCAACGATGGGTCACTGACAAGCAGGGCCACACCCTGAGCAGGACTGGCAAGTTCTGCATACCTTTTGTCCTCCATTTAAACCTAAACTTCATGTCAGTGCCTTTTAGGAAGATGGCTTGAAGGGGGTGGTCCCTCGATCCCTCGATCCCTTTACCTGGCCCTCTTCCCAATGTGGCCACCATGAAAAATTCTCCATTCTCTGCCTTTTCGTATTTCTTGTCTCTTTAATTGAGGACAGGCTGCCAAGCCTAGGCTGTGAGGGATGCCAGGGTCAAGGCTCTGTCCCCTAAAGGTCTTAACAATTCTAGGAGGCTGGCACTGGCCTGGAAGTGGACTTAGGGGCCCAGCCCAACCCCTTCCCCAGAGGAAGAGCACACTTAAAGTGACACACTTTCCTACAAGCACAACTTAATTAGCCTGGCACATATTTCAGCCTCAGATCTTATCGCTGCTCTCACACATGTGTATGAAGAGAGAAAAAATCCAAACAGAGACCCGCATAGGAGGAATCAAGAAATCCTGGCTTCTGGACTCTCAAGCTAACTTAGCTGGGAAAGACACTTGACACCAAGCCCAATGATATCAGTTCCATAGAGGAAAGAGAGAATCTAACCCGCGGACAACAACCCTACACACCAAAAACAAATAAGCACAAAGTAAAAGAGTATTTTAAATTCTGTTTATTTACAAAAGCAGGAAGGAACCCGGGCTTTCCACACTGGGCTTGCAGAGGGCCTTGCCCCTCCCCCTAGAGCGTTCCTAGAGATAGATACATCTCCTGCTGGACCACTGTCAGGTCCCATGGTCTCTGTGGTCCCTTCCAACCAGACTGGACTTGGAGGCTTCAGGTCCTGCCCTGATGAGCCTGAGGACACATCAGAGACTTCCTGTCACTCAGTTTTTCTCTCTCGGTCAGAAAGAGCCATCAGGATGGCAGCTGGCCAGGTATCCTCCATCCTTGGGATGGCTCTACCTCTTCCCTGGGGATCACCTCGTCTGCATTTAAAGGGGATCCTTGGCTGAATTCCACTACTTCAGCCCTTTAAGTCCACCATGCCAGACCCGGTGCTCAGCTGGGGAATCCCAACTACTCAGGGGACCAAGACACAGGGTCGTAAATCTAAGGCCAACCTAGGCAGCTTAGCCAGACTCTGCCTGGAATACAAAGTAAAAATATGGCTAGGGATGGGGGTCAGTGGTAGAGCACTTGCCTAACATCGTAAGGCCCAGAGTTCAAACCTCAGTGCTAAGAAGAAATGACTTCCATTTTTAACCTGGAACCTCTGTAAAGCCTCTATATCATCTATCTGTCCATCTGTCTGTCTGTCTGTCTGTTCGTCCACCTGCCCATCCATCCATCCATCCATCCATCCATCCATCCATCCATCCATCCATCTATCCTATCTATCTATCTATCTATCTATCTATCTATCTATCTATCTATCTATCTATCTATCTATCATCTATCATATCTATCCATCCATCCATCATCTATCATATCTATCTATCCATCCATCTATCATCTATCTATCTCTGACTTAAACAGTCTGATAGTAATCAATGTTCTCAAAATGGCTGGAAGTGCCCTTGTTAAGGGAGGGGCATATTCACCGTTGAGCCCACTGCCCCTGTGCACACTGTAGATGAAGAAATAATTCCTGCTGAGCTGAACTCCATCTCAAACTGTGAGTGCTACTGACTTGCACTGCTTTCCACGCAGGGCTGTGAGCTATGGGAGCACAGGGGGAAGCTGCTGGCAGCCTCAAGGGGTATGTTACCATTGCTTTCTCTCCCTTCTGCAGGAGACCCTCAGCGTCCACTTCCTGTCTAACAGAACCTGCCACTCTTCAAGTAATATCAAGTGATCCAGCAAAGGCCAGATACTGGGCTCACAGAGCAAGAATCAGAAAGTTCCACAGATAGACAAGAGTCGTTCTAGGCTAAGGGGGAGAGAGCCTCGAGAAGCAGAAGCACAGAAGAGGCTGTGCAGGCCTCTAGGTGAGGCTCAGTCCGGCTGAGTGCTGTGGAAGGAAGCCCTATGGAAGCTCGGAGATGCGGAGGAAGTCAGCGGGGTCTCTGAGGAAATACTGGCAGATCAGGAGTCTGGTGGGCAGGATTTGGAGGTAGGCGTGAACAGACTGAGCTGGGTGGAGTTCCTAGAGTGTCCTCAATTGGCTCATCTGTAAAGTGGGGAAGTAAGCTCTGCCTCCTCACTGCTCCGCACACATTAGCTTATGGAAGCAAACAGCTCAGCTTTCCTCTCTATCCCTCCCTGTACAAACATTACAGCCCAAGTTGAAGAAAGAACCTGACACTGCCTTAATAAACACCATCACTCCATGGCCACACACAGAGGTCATGCTCATCAAAGTGGTGGTGGGAGGGAGTCTACGGACCCATGAATGCAATGGCAGTTTCAGTAACTGCAATCCAATGGGCATAAAGAAATTAACGCATATCTGATAGAGTTGCTGCTGATAGTTCCGTGGATGTGTTTTGCCTTTGAAGTTGGAACCTCATTAGGGAGGTGTCCGTGAGAAGACAGGGCCACTGCATACGCTGCCCAGACGGCTGCAGTAAGTAGGTCGATGAGCTGGGGGAACCCGGAATGGCCTCGCCCAAGGGAGGACCAGGGCGCTCCGAGGAGTCGTGAGGATGAAATTCATCAAGAAGCAGGACTCCTCGGCACAGCCGCTTGGCACTCACGGCAGCCCTGGGAACAGTTCGGCTTCCTGGGCGCGTTAAGTGCCGGCCGCTTGACCACTCAACAAGTCCTTTATGCAGCTTTCCAACTCTCACACCGGAATAATATTAATGAAAGTTTCATGCCTGGAGAAGTCGTTCATCATGAACCAAGAGGGTGATGGTCAGGGTTCCTTTCAGCTCCAACCCGGATCTCCAAGCTTCCGGTTTCCTTCCCTCCTCCAATCAGCCACCTAGCCATCAAGGCCCAGCACCCCCCCCCCCCAAGCCTAACTACTCCTCCGGCCCCTGCTCAGACACCTAGATAGACCCCGTAGCTTCTCACTCAGCAGGACCAGACAACTGATTCCTCTGGGTCTCCATGCCTCCTCCAGGCAGCTTCCGCCTCCCACTTTCCTGCTTGGGCCCAAGAGTCTCCTGGAAGCTCAGTTAGGAACATATCAGACGCTTACTCAGACCTGAAATGGCTCCCACGGCTCTGGGGTCAAGTGCAAATACAGCTGCCCCACAGCCAAGCTCCCCTGAGGTCCAGCCTAAGCCCGGCATCCTCCTGTTCTCCCACCTCTCTGCTTCCAATGCTCTTTCTTCCTGCTAGCCCAGAGGTCTCCAAACTGGAGATCCGGCCCTGCTGGAGGCACATAAAATTAATGTAGCAAGTAGAACAAGAGTTTTTTTTTTTTTTTTTTTTAATGAAACAGCAGTGCTGTGTGCATAGAAAATGTTCGCTTCATGGAAATTCTGTCGTGTCTGTGTGTGTCTGTGTGTGTCTGTGTCTGTCTGTCTCCAGCTGCCACTGTTCATCCAAACACACATATTCTCCAAGCCTGTCCTGGCTGCTCTTCCAGAAGCAGACCTTGGGAGGAAGGTAACTTAGGAACTGACCCCATAAAGCATGGTGAGGACAAGGAAGTGAGAGGGAGAGCTGGCCCAGGTGTGCAGCTGGGCAGGCTCCCGGGAGTTCAGTCCCTCTGGGATCCTTTGTCTATAGACTCCTATCAGGCACTGGGGGAGATTTTATAGTTGGAGAGGTTCAGGACGCTGCTGGCTCTCCCTTGGCCACCAAGAGAAGAAGAAAATGTTAGAGAACAGTCAACACAGAAGGGGAAAGGGAGGGGATGAAGCCCTGGTAAGGATGCAAGCTACCTGAACCCTTGGGCCAGTTGTCCCCCAGACCCAAAAAGAACCTGTTCTGAGACAGGCAGATTTTTTTTCCCTCTGAAGTTAGCTTGGCCCCAATTTCAGGCTCACATCCCAGAATCCCTGGTGGTTGCCCAGTTCTGCGCTGTTCATGGAGGGTACATGAACCCTCTGTGCTGCCTGGCTCTCAACACATTCCACCCAACATATTTTCCAGGACACTTCCATTCCTGGCATAGACACAGTGTCACCAATCCTGACCTGACCAAGATCTCCAGACTCCAAAGCAGAGATGTCCACACAGTGTGGTGACAGAGGAACAGAGGGTCCGAGGCTGAGAAAGGAGGCCAGGAGCCAGGTCGGCACTGTCTGGGTCAGTCTAAAAGGAATCCCAGGCTTCAACATAGGGACCTCAGAACATAACAGCGTATTAACCCAGTTTCAGCTCCAGAAAGGGCCCCTCATGCAGGATGGTTCTCCAGGTAGCGCTGGCTGACCCAGTTCTGCCCTCTTCCTTGATCCCTTTCTCAAAAATAGCTGTAGAATGTTCTGGAATATGGCATCCTGAGGAGGGAAGAGCTGTCAGAAGAGCCAAAACTGCAGTCCAGTATGCCGTGTTGCTCCATCAGGGAGAACTAAGATGCCTCAGCTAACAAACAGGATGAGCATGCTCCAATGACATCCCATCCAGCCTGGCCTCGGGAAACTCAGTGAAGTCCCAGACTTCCACCATTCCTGCCACTTCTATAGAAAACCCTTTTCTGTAACCCTAGTACCCTCACACTTGAATGGGGTGAGCACAAAAGTGCTCAGAGCGCTGAGGGTACCCGACACAGAGCTGCAACTGAGAACATTGTTGCCAACTCTGAGGAGGGGTAGGGCTGACCTGCCACTGGCTATAGTGGCCCTGTGATCATCTCACTGCACAGAGATGAAGCTAGTGGTGGCACCCACCCTGCTACTGTGGGGCGGCTCAGCTGGAGGGCTCCCCGCACCCTCCGGCCTCCCTGGGGAGGTGTTCTTATATTTATTTAGCATGTTAACCACAGATATGATTGAAGAGGTCCACCTCCCTGGGCCATCCTAATTAGGATGTTCTCCACCGGTGTGTTATCCAGTGCTCAAGAGACCCTCACCTACTCCAAAGGTTTTCAGTGCTCCTGGGTACAACAAAGGCATGTTGCAGTCTTGTTTGGACCAAGCCTGGGGTGAACGTGATGCCTGGGTGCCTTGTGGAGTTCTTCTTGCTGCAACTAAGCATGTATCTTTAGTGTCACGGAACCTTAAATTATGTCCACAGCAGTAATAATAACAGCAGATATGCTAGTAAATATTGCACAGCCCCATCCTTCCACAGACTAGATCTGGGAGGTGGACACCATTATCATCCTTAGTTGACAGATGAAGAATGGCAACAGAAGAGTCAAGAACTCAAGCTGTGTGCAGTGTGCATGTCTGTAACCCACACATTTTGGAGGTGGAAGCAGTAAGGTCATGAGGTCGGGACTAACCTTGGCTACTCAGAGAGCTCAAGGCTAGCCCTAGGACACATGAGGGCCTGTCTCAAATAAACAACAACAACAACAACACATATCTTCCCCCCGCAAATGAGTAGATTCAGTCTAGTGAATTGATGACTGCAATAGTTCCCCCTGAGCAGGAAAGGGTTAACACAGCATGTCTGAAGTTGTAAGCTGTATCTATAGGAAGACTTGTGGGAAAGGCTTCAACCCCAGAACGTGGATTTAAGATTCCTCTTGCTCCCGGTAATACAGACAGCATGGTTTAACCTAAGCACCTCCTTCCTTCTGCTCAGGTAGAATACTGCAGCAGGCTAAGCAGAGAGCACCTTGGTGACCAGCCCTGGTGGACACCCAGGATACTGGACCTCTAATGAGCTTTCCCAGGAGGACACACGGGGCATGTTTTGTCACAGTATGTTGCTAGGGGAACTACATGTGTCCCGTGTGATTCCTCCAGGAGAGGCCTTGCACCTGGACTCCTCTGGATTCTGCCACAAGTCTGTCCCTATGGCTCATCTTCCTCTGTGCCTTTTTCCTGTCATGCATTGCAGATGTAAAACACAAGCAGATGCTTATCTCTGAGTCCCCCTGGAAAAATATGAAACCTGGACATGGCCTTGGGGACCTTGACATATCCCCAGACATGCTAAAGCTGACATGTGAAAGACTCTCTCTCTCTCTCTCTCTCTCTCTCTCTCTCTCTCTCTCTCTCTCTCTCTCTCTGTGTGTGTGTGTGTGTGTGTGTGTGTGTACATGCCCACTAGGAATCCAAACTAGGCCTCAAGTGTACTAGGCAAGTCCCGTGCCACCAAGCTGTATCTCCAGCGCTCTGTCACTCTTCACTGAGGCAGGGCTCTCTAAATTTCCTCAGATGGCCTTGAACCAGTAATTCTGCTTTGGTCCCAGAGTATCTGGGATTATAGGCACGTGCCTCCTCATGCAGCTGGCCCTGAGATGACATTTTCCTCAGATTCTTGCTCAGAGGTTATATAAAATTACCTCTCTGGTATGGCAGTGTACCTTGAAGTGGGCTGCCTAGCACTGGGTTGGGTCAGGAGTTGAGGGACACGGGGTTCCTGGGAAAGCCTTCAGGAGGGTTCCCTCAAACCCCTCCAGTCACAGGCAGCAGAAATAGCCCCTCCTCCACCAGCCAGACCTGCAGTGCTGTATTTACTCATAGGCTGGTCGGCCTAGTTCACTTGACATCACTTCCGGAACTCACCATTGACCTATGCCCGATACTACAGTCTGAGGAGATACAAAAACCTCCAGTGACAGGGGACAAACACAGGCCAGAGGCTTAGTTGTAAGTAATATCAGAAGAATCAGGTACGGTCCTTATTCTGTGGTACCTACACCTAGGAGAAAGCTTAGGGACTGAACTGACCATCCTGGAAATGCTTAGCATGCAGGGTGGTTTCCCGCTGGGCGCCCCTGCCTTCCAGCACCTGCCATGAACCTGACCACGCAGGGCAAGCATCCTCCAGCTCTATTCCTTCTGCAGCTTCCCTCTCTGCTCGATCGTTCTTCAGAGAAAGCACATCCCAGGAGGACGTAATGGCTCTGGAAACAGACGGCCTCGGTCCTGATCTCAGCTCTACCCACTAGCTCTGGGTTTCTGGCGAGTTCTGTGAGCCTGCTGTTCTCATGTGTGCATTTTAGGGGTCTGGAGACGACCTGAATCTGCACCTGTCCCTAGCCTGGCACAGTGGGTTGTGCCCTGCGCCCTGGATGCTGAGGGCTGACTGTACCACTTATGAATAGGCCACCTACTTTCCACCAACAGGAGGGAGAACGAGGTTAATTACACCGGGAAGAAGTACAAGAGGGTAATAAGGTCTCCGGTCGCATCTTTTGTTCACAAGTTAAATAAATGTAAAAGCTATTGCCCAGGAGATGGGAAGATATTTGACCTCCTTACCTTGAATGCATGGTGCTTAGTCACCAAAAAGACCCAGCTACTCATGCACCGCTCCGCTTAGGCAAGAATAAAAATCATTTTTACATATCAATGCGAACCTACATTATTGAATGTTGGGGTTTTTGTTTTTTCCTCAGGTAAATTCAGAGCAATGGAGAATACCACTCCCGACAGTTGGGCACCCAAATCCAAGACTCTTTTCTGAGGCCTCCAGAGCTGTTTCTGTCCTGCAGGATGTCATTCCAACACTCAGCTGAGTGGCAAGATGCATCTGTTGGTCTCCACATTGCCCTCATGGTTGCTGCTGCAGGGAAGGGGACAACGGTGACCTCTCCTCACCCTCACCCAGGTGGTCCTCCTCCGCCCCCTGTCTGGATCTCAGTCTCCTCCTCTGTAAGCAGTATGTAGGCCATCAGGCGTTAACCCTGAATTAATTAGCATCATTATAGATGGTGTGTTTTTCAACCCCCAGATTCCCAGACTTCACCCAAACTGTGCTGGCTAGTCTTATGTCAGTTTGACACAAGCTGAAGTCATCTGAAAGGAAGGAACCTGAATTGAGAAAACGTCTCTGTAAGACCCAGCTGTAAGGCATTTTCTTAATTAGTTATTGATGGGGCAGGGCTCAGTCCATGGTGGGTGGAGCCATCCCTGGGCTGGTGGCCCTGAGTTCTATAAGAAAGCAGGCTGATCAAGCTATGTAGAGCAGGCTGGTAAACAGCACCTTTCCGTGACCTCTGCATCAGCCCCTGCCTCCAGGTTCCTGCCCTGCATGAGTTCCTGCCCCGACTTCCTTTAATGGTTAACCGTGATACGGAAGTGTAAGTCCAATAAACCCTTTCCTCCCCAACTTACATTTTAGTCACTGTTTCATCACAGCAATAGTGATCCTAAGTAAGACACCAGCCTACAGCATGGTGCCATTGGGAGCAGGGCCTTGAAGTCTGAGTTTAGCAAGATCACTCTCCCCACTAGACTTCTTCTGGTATCCGGACATAGACCGGCTAGTTCAGACCAGCTCTAACCTCTTTCAAGAGTTGCTGCATAGACAGGCTAGTTCAGACCAGCTCTAACCTCTTTCGAGAGCTGCTGCTCTACTTTCTGGATGATGGGCCTCAGCCAATGGACATCGAAATCATTCCCCAACCTCCAGGCCCTCGGTTCTTTTCTGTTTTCGTCTGTGTGGGTCTTTTCAAAAGGGTCCCATAGCCCTATCTGCTCACATGCATCAGCAGAGGAAGGGTTGGGAGAGCAAAGCAAAGTCCACCTCTACCCGCAAGGGTCCAGGAAAAGTGATGGATGTCTCAGAATCCAGGTCAATTTCAAAGGCAGATTTCTCCTGATTCATCTCTCGGTGAGGAGAGGGCAGGGCTGGGAGGGTTTCATTTAAATCTCAGCGACTTAGCTCATCAGTCAGGAGGACTCAATTTGACCAATTTTTCTCCAACAAAAGATGTGTTCTTTTTCCAGAAATATAACCTGAAAGCCTCCTTTATAGCTCAGAGTCAAATGTAGATCTTTTTTGTTGTTGTTAAAGGAAAAGAAGGTGATTTTTTATTAGAATTCAAGCATCCTGAAAATTCAAAGCTGAAAGCCTCAGTGATCATCTAATGCTCCACAATCAGGCCCCCCAGAGGCAGCAAGTGACCTTCTGAGGTCACCCTGAGAGGGTGGGTAGGCAGGAGACACCTACTCCAGGCCCCAAGACAGTCTTTTTTACCCCCACCCAACTGCTTCATTCTGTCCTACCTAGAATCCCGCAGCCCTGGCAGAACCCTGACCACACCTCATTGTCCTATTACCCAAGAGCACCTGGGATGCACAGACAGCAAACAGGCCACTCAAGATCCCCAGCCCATGACTGAGGTTCCCTTTACTTGGCCATAAGACTCTCAGCCTAAAAGTGCAACAAGAAACACAGACAGAGCCACAGAGAGTCTGGATTCCTAGCCTCCAGCTCTGCTCTGCTAAAAGGTACGGTGGTATTTCAAAAGCACGTACAAACTTTACAACCAAAAGAATGCGTGAAGCCCTTGGCAAAGGTCATGTTGAGGTTGAAAGAAAAGACAGGGCAGTCATTCTCCTTGCTCTGTTTCTGCTAAATATCCGCTACTGGTGTTTTCTAACAATGAGCGTCTTGGACACATTAATAAAAGTACAAACATGAGAGGAATTCACACACATCTGTATCTTTACTGACGTCATCAAGCACTCTGGGGGCCTCACCTGCTGTCACCTCTGGAAGTCCACAGGTGTGCCCCACAGCATCACCTCTTTCAGTAGAGTTTCATTTTTTTTCCCCTTTTTCCGGTAGTAAGGATTGAACCTGGGGCCTTATGAATGCCAGGAAAGTGTTCTACCACTGAGTTCCATCCCTAACTCTTTCTTGGAAATTCCGTTTTGAAGCAGGGGCTCACTAAGTAGCCCAGGCTGGCCTCAAACTTGCAATCTGCCTGCCTCAGCCCCCTAAATAGCTGGATGACAAAAATGGTACCCCTAAAACCGGTGATGGTGGAGGCGGTTTCCAGCTTCATTTTTTTCACTTAAATTTGCTCACTTTCTGGATTTCACATGCATGAGTTCTACCTCCCCGTGAATCACAACCGCTACATCTTTCTTGAAGAACAAGCACCCAGCTGGAGGGACAGCATAGAACTATGACCCCAGGCTGCGTGGGAAGGGTTTTCCTTCTACCACCTTCTTTCTGGGCTGCTGAGACTCTCTTCGGTGAACCTGCCTCCTGCCTTACATAGAGATTCAAAGGACAGTCCCCCCCTCATAGGGTTAACCCGGTTTCTAGTTTTTTTTTAAGAACTTAGATTCATACCTAGCGCCAAATGAGCACAATATAATTGACAAATTTTAAAATCCCATTGTTAGCTTGGAAGCTAATGAGGTCACCAATAAAATCCCAGAGAGAGGGACACTACAAGATGGATGACCCGGTTTCATCAACAAATAGATTACAAGGAGGAAGAAAAAGAGCGGGAGAAGGAAGGAGGTGAGGAGGGAACCTTTAGACTAGAGGATGCTCAAGAGAAGTGTGTGCTCTGTGCTCACAGAGACGTTAGTCACAAAAGCCAAGAGGGAAGAACGACAGAAGTGCCTGTCGACAGATGAGAGGGTGAGCGGGAGGTGACGCGTACACACCACGGAATACCGTTGCGTCTTTAAAAGACAGGACTGTGTGTTTGCACGGTGAATGTGTGTGTTCACCGCTGTGTGCGTTCACCGCTGTGTGCTCAGGTGGGAGCCAGAGGTCAAAGACTCCACCTCATTTTTTTGACACAGGGTCTCTTACTGAACATTAATCTTGCATTTTGACAAGCCCGACTGGCCA
Source organism: Microtus ochrogaster (assembly GCF_000317375.1). Lineage (NCBI taxonomy): Eukaryota > Metazoa > Chordata > Mammalia > Rodentia > Cricetidae > Microtus > Microtus ochrogaster. The sequence goes on from NC_022031.1 coordinate 42,000,931, forward strand.
GCAAGCCCCTGGGATCCACTGTGACAGCACTGGGAATATCGGCACACATGACCACCACAGCCGCCTTTTCTGTGGGAACTCAAATCCTCATGTGCATGTAGTGGGTGCTTTACCCACTGAGCCGTTATCCTACCCCAAGAGGAGGGAATTCTGAAACACACCACACCGTCTAAACCTGCTATTTATCTGCTTGCTTATTTTGTTTTGTTTCTGTTTTCTCGAGACATGGTTTCTCTGCACAACGGCTCTGACTGTCCTAGAACTCACTTTGTAGACCAGGCTTCAAAGTCACAGAGATTCTCCTGCTTCTGCCTCCCAAGTGCTGGAATGAAAGACATGCATCACCACCGCGTGGCATGACCTTGCTATATTAAGGAGGTCTTGGTTTACAGAAAGTGTTGAAATAGTCAAGTCATAGAGACAGAAGTGGAAAGGGGGCTGCCCTGCTGTGGCAGGGGGCAGGTGGGGTGAAGAATGGGGTGTTAGTCTGGTGCTGTGGGGATGAAGCATTGGAAGTTAGCACACAGAGAGTACAGGGTTTCAGACTGAAATGATGGACGTTCTAGAGACCGGAGACAGTGACGGTGGCACAATAATATGAATGGACTTAATGGCCATCATTAATGGAACTCACTAGAGTGATTAAAATCGTAAACTTTATGTTCGTGAATTTTACCTTAATTTTTTTGAAAGATGCTTAAAACGTCTATCAACTACCCCACAAGGTGTGGATTTGAGTCAAGAAGCTAACTTAAGAAAGTGTGGCCTGTTTGAGACAACCGGAAATTCGAACCTTGACTGGCCATTTTATCATAGTAAAGACCAGTGTGGATTTTTCTGCAAGATGTCATGGTGGTTTTTAAGAGGCCCATATCTTCTGGGGATACACATGGAAATATCCACAGACAAAATAGTATCGAGTGTGGCACCGACTTCAGGATAAAAAGGGTGTGCAGGAAGCAGGAGACATGAGATTAACGGGGAATTGATGTTGCAACTGGCTCATGAGCACCTGGAGGGTCCTTCTGCTGTTCTATTGCTTGTGGGTTTCTCCAACAAAATAAAGGCAGACTGTAACCATTGCAGAAAAGGCTGTTAGAGGAAATGTATAGTATCTGTGCTCTGCGGCTGAGTTCAGATGCTGACAAACGCTGATAGCTACTTCTCAGCTCGGCCTGTTCTGTTCCCCTCCCTTCCCTCTCATCCCTCTGCACACTCCTGCATCCAGTGCAGACTGCTCTCCTATTGCTCAGGTGTTGGAGCAGACTGCCTCACCCTGACAGCCAATGTCTCGGCAGAACCACCTGTTATTCCGTCAGTGGCTGAAGTCAAGAGCAATAGACCGGAACTTCCCCCATGAACCTGTGGACCTGTGGGGAGAGTTCTCCTCTTCCTCCTCTGGAGGCAGACCTGGAGGGAATGTGACAGAGGCAGGCACCAGGTGCAGAGGGATCCAGGACAAGGATACTCTACATGGTACCTGGCTGTTTGTTTCTATCAGGCCCACCACAGTACCTGGTAAGGATGGGCACCAGCTGCTTGTGGATATTCATGCATGTTACACACACACACACACACACACACACACACACACACGCACTGTTGGTCGGCATCCCTCAGGAGCAACCACACCAATCCTGAGTGACTGTGCAAGAGAAGTGGGCATTAGACAGAAGGACACTACAAACCAGGGTGCAATGTGACCTGAGCAAGCCACTTACTCCCTAGGTGCCTCAGGCCACTCACAGATGAAACAGGAATAAGAAGAGACACACCCCACTGGAGGGTGGGGGGACAAAGCACAGGAATTATGCAGACAGTGTCTGACACACCACATGAACACAGGGACTGGCCTCAGTTTCTCCAGGTACTAAAGGTTGGTGCTGTGCGCTGATTGCCTTCCCTTCTCATTTGCTAGAAAGATGCTGCTAGCTATTCATGATGCTGGTCATTATCATGTCCTATGGCTTCTGCCATGCTGTGAGAAGACATAGAGAGACTTGAAGTACATGTGTGTGTGTGCTCATTCTCACGTGCTCGTGTAAACTTGTATATATGTCTGCCCCTATAGTGAAAGCCTCTAGGGACTCTCTTTGGCATGTCAGCGAGAGGTTGTGTTTCAGCTGTATGGACAGGGAGGAATGTATGGACAGGGGAAGTTAGAGACCTCTCTATTTCTATGCCAAGCTCTCCCCACCCCAAGACAGTGTCTCACAATGTAGCCCTACCTGGCTTGGAACTTGCCATGCGGAGAGGCTGACCTGGGAATTTGGGAACTTACATTTCTGTATACCATGCTTTCTCATTGAATTTGTCTTTTCAACCAGCGTGCAAGGTGGGTTCTGTTGATGTGCTGCATTAGTACCAATGTCCATTGCTCTCATTGCATTTAAAAAAGAAGTTCCAGGTGGTATCCCTGAGGCTGAAGGCCTGGTACACTTTAGAAGAAGCAGAGGAATTCGGCAGTGGTCCATGCAGCAGCTGCCCCAGTCCACCCTAGTCAGCATCCCTGGGCCCTGCCCTGGTGGCTTCTGAAGGCACCTAGGCTTGGGAAACTCAGCTCCTGGAAAACACAAAGGTAAACCCAGACCCTGAGCTCCTGGCTGTACTGTAAAGGTCAAAGAGTGGCTGCTCTTCTGATCTCTGGGGCTGAGAGAGGACCCTCCACCCAGCCCATGCAGCTGAGGAGAGAGTAAGAATCACATTCAGGATGCCCTTCGTAGATAAATAAGTAAATTAATAACCACGGTACATCCAGATGGTAGAATATTAGTCAATGTTTGAAAGGAATAAACTAGGGGCTGGAGAGCTGGTTCAGTGGTTAAGGGAACTTCCAGAGGACCTGGGTTCTGTTCCCAACACCTACAGGGTGGCTCATAACCATCTGCAACTCCAGTTCCAGGGGACTTGATGCCCTCTTCTGGCTTTCATGGGCACTGCACACATATGGGATGCAGATTATTGGGAAGGTAAACTGTCTACACATATAATAAAAATAAATAAATCTTTTAAAAGGGGATGAACTGTAAAGAAATCAGTATGGAAGTGGATCATAAAATTTCCATACATTGATACCATCTTTACCATTCCTAAGCATATAACAGAAGGAATCTAAGTCAGCATGCTGCAGAGACGATACTTGTACATCCATGTTTAATATGGCACTGCTCACAGTCTGCAAGTTAGGGAATCAGCCTTTGTCCCCAAAGAGATGAATAAGATAAGAAAAGGGAATATGTATATGGAATATATATACATATATCATATAAATATCCATATATAAGTATATATGGTGTATATATATAAAGGAAGGAGGAAGGGAAGAAATAAAGAAAAAAGGAAAAAGAAATAAAGAATAGGAAGAAAAAGAAAAGAAGGAAGGAAGGATGAAAGAAAGAAGGAAGGAAGGAAGAGCAAGTAAGCCAAACCCCAAATCAGAAAAAAAAAAAAAAAGATCAGGGCAGAAGTTAATAAAATGAAAACTAAAAATGTTAAAATAATCAACAAGACAAGGTTGGTTCTTTAAAAGGGTAAGATAGACAAACTCAGCCAAATTAACTAAGAGGAGAGAGAGGACCCAAATTATAAAATTAGAGATAAAAAAGTGACCACTGCAAGACAACAATGAAATTCAGTAAATTAGTAGAATATGCCTTAAAAGTATATATCCCATCAAACCAAAAGATCCAAAAGAAGTGGATAAGTCCAGGTCCTGATGGATGCTCTGTGGGAAGCTACCAGGCCCTTAAAGAAAACACAACAACACTTCTCTCACTATTCTGTACCAGGAAAGGAAAGAACACACCAAGCTCTTCTCCTGGGGCCAGAGTCAGCTTAGTCCCCCACACAGGTGAGGATACAGAAAACAAAAAGAATTATGGACCAATCTCCCCGATACACAGATGCAGAAGCTCCCAATAATATAATCACAAACTGAATTCAAGAATACATCAAAAGATCATTCATAACGATCCAACTGGCTTTATTCCAGAGATGCATAAATGGCTCAACATATGCAAATCAATAAATGGATACATCACATAAACGAACTCAAGGAACGAAACCACGTGATCTTCTCCACAGTTACCGAAAAGGCTGTTGACAAATCTAGCATCCTTTTGTGATGAAGGCCCTGACAAAACTAGGAGTGGAGGAGACATATCTCAACATGATCAAAGTTGCATACAACAATAACTAATTTATGCTCCGTGAGGGGAAACTGAAAGTATTTCCATTAAATTCATGAACAAGACACAGGCGTCCACTCTCTATACTCTTATTCAATCTGGTGCTGGCAGGAAGTCTTAGCCAAGCACTAAGTCAAGAAATATGCCGATAGAAAAGGAAAGAGCCAGGGCATCTTTATTTGCAGATGATGATTCTATCCATGAGAGACCCTGCAGACTCCACCAGCAAACTTAGAGCTGGTGATGAACAGTTTCAGCGAAGAGGCAGGGAACAAAATTAACATACAAATGAGTATCCTTCATGAACAACACTGACAAACATACTGAGAGAGAAACCAGGGACACGGTCCCATGCACAATTGCTTCAAAACATAATAATAAAACAGAATTCTTGCAAATAAATCTAACCAAGGGAGTAAAAGACCTGAGCAATTAAAACTTTCAAGTATTCAAGAAAGACTGGGTCTGGAGGTGCACATCTTCAATCCCAGCACTTGGGAGGCAGAAAGTCATCTGTGAGTTTGAGACCAACCTGGTCCATGTACGGTGAACTCCAGACCAGCCAGGGCTACATAGTACATAGTAGGGGGGAAAAAACAACAAGAAAAAATTAGAAGACACTAGAAGATTAAAGACTTCCCATGCTTATGAATGGAAGAATTAATTGTGAAAAAAGCTATCTTACCAAAAGCAATCTATAGATTCAAGACAATCCCCATCAAAATTTCTATGTCATCTTCTAGGAAATGAGAAAATAAAGTTCATATACAAGCACTAAAGACCTTGAATAGACAAAGTAGTCCCTAGTGGCAGTGGTGACGATGATGATGATACCAGAGGTGTCACTGTAGCTGATTTCAAGTTATGATAAGGGCCTGGGAACAAAGGGTGAAGCTGGCTCAAGACAGACATGTAGATCAATGGACCAAACAGAAGAGCCAGATCTAAACCCATGGTGCTCCAGACACCTGACTTTTCACAAAGCTGCTATCAGTATACATTACAGAAAGGACAGCTTCTTCAACACAAGGTGCCAGGAAACCTAAGTATCTGAGGATAGTAAAATGAAACTAAATCCCTGTCTCTCGCCCTGCATAAAACCCAACTCCACACGGATCCAAGACCTTCATATAAGACCCGGAACTCTGAAACCATTAGAGGAAAAATATGAATTCTTCAAGATGTTGGCGTAACCAAGGACCTCCAGTACAGAGCCCCAGCATTCAGGAAATGAAACCAGCAGCCGACAAATGGGATCTTGAGAAATTATGAAGTGTCAGGACAGCAAAGGAAACCATTAAGTGCAGAAACCGCCTCCAATCTAATATTTGCCGGCGACTGATACCTAGAGGATATACGTATCAAACAATCAAGCCAAACAATAAATTGCTAATTAAACAAACAGGCAGTGAAAGATGAAATACAGGGTTAGACGTTACTAGTTACTTGAGAAATGCAAATTAAAACTACTTTGAGATTCTACGACATCCCGGTTAGAATGGAAGTCATTCAGAACAAAAACCAAGCAAATTCTGGTGAGGATGTAGACAAAAGGGGAGCCTACTACCCTTTTGCAAATTTTCCAACCTCTGTGGAAATCACGATGGATGTTCCTCAAGAAACTAGACCTAGACCTACCATGTGACCCAAATCCACCACTCCTGGGCGATTGTTCACCCTGAGGCTCCAAGTCAACACATTACAGACTTGCACAACTGTGTTCACTGCAGAGTGTTCACAAAGCGAAGTTACAGAACCAGCCTAGGCGTCCATCAGCAGAGGAAGGAATGCTGGAAATGTGGTGTATATACACTCTGGCCTGTTTTTCAGCCATAAAAAAGAAGTCATGCTATTTGTAAGGGAAATGAGTATAACTGGAGATCATCATATAAACAATTAGGCAAGTCTCAGAAAGACAACTATTGTATGTTCCTCTTGTTTGTGATCCCTAGATTTTGTATAGTCACGTAAAATCATATATATATAGTGGCATTTCTATTGTATTTTAATAAATAAAGCTTGCCTGGGGATCGGGAGAGTAAAACAGCCACACTGGTCAGCCTTACTACCAGGCAGTGGTAACACACACCTTTAATCCCAGTAGCCACACTAGTTGCCATAGAAACCAGATGATAGGTCTACAAGAGCTAGTTCCAGGACAGACTCCAAAGCTACAGAGACACCCTGTCTCAAAAAACCAAAAAAAAAAAAAGAAAGAAAAAAAGAAACCAGATGATACATGACTTTAATCCCAATGGTGCACGCCTTTAATCCCAGAACTAGAGAAGATTATAAAATGGGAGGAGACAGCTCTCACACACAGTCTCATTCCGAGATTCCTGGAGGCAGGATCGTCTTTTTTGGTCTGAGGTTGAGGTAAGAGCCAGGGGTTGTCTGCCTTACTTTTTGGATCTTCAAGTTGAACCCCAATTTCTCTCTCTGAGTTTTCATTGATCATGCTTCATATATATGTGTGTGTGTGTGTATACATATATATACACACATATATATTTGACATGAAGATTCATATTTGACATGAAGATTCATGTGAAACTCCCTAGGGAACAAGGACTCATGGAAGGGGGGGGATATGACCAGCACATAATATATACCTATAAGAAAATCTAAAATTAAAAAAAGCTGTGGGTTCAACAGCCTAAAAGACAAGTGTACATTTTCCCTCACTGTGGATTCTAGATGTTTTAATAAGTAAGATATGAAGGTAGAGGAAAGACTAAGTGGGAAGAAGAAGGGAGCAGCGGGAAGATGTTGGGGGTGAAAGAGGGTAACAGGAAGAATATGACTTACATATGTCATATAGGTTTGTGGTGATGTCACAGTGAAACCCATTGTACTATATAACACATGCTAATTTTTAAATAGAAGATAGACATGATGGTGCAGTCCTGTGATGCTGGGACTCAGGAAGCGGAAGCAGGAAGATCACAAGTTTAAGCCCTATCTGGGCTACGGAATGGGCACAAGACTAGCCAGCCTAGGCAACTTAGCTGGACCCTGTCCTAAAATTGAAGGGTTCTGGCAATGCAGTGATAGCTTGGTAGTAAAGCGTTTACCTAACATGAGGAAGGTCCTGGGTTAAATCCCCAGCCCTGTAAATGACAATAATACATAATGACACATAAGCCGTGAGTCACAGGCAGACACAGAAGGCATCACTTGCCACCTACAAGGTGAAGGGAACCAGGCTGAAGCCCACCTACACGGGATTCCAGCTGTGCTACTTTACGGAAGAGGCCAAACTCTGGATTCAGTGGAGGACCAGTGGCTTCCAGAGTTGGACATAGGCATATGGGAGCAGGGAAGCTCTCAAGCGTGATGCTGTGACAGCAAGGAGATATCCTAATGCTTTGGTCCAAGCCCACGGAATGTGGAGTGGGAAAGTGACCTTGATCACTAACTATGGGCATTGGGGATAAAGGGAGTGTCAAAGGAGGGTCCTCGTTACTAATATACCGCTCTGGTCCTGATGTTAAAGATGCAGAAGCATGAAGAGGAGGCACGTGGCCCTCTCTCAGTGTTTCTGTGAGTAACCTCTGCACGGAAAACGAATTTTAAACGGGGAGGGAGATCCAGAGGCAAGCGCCCAGAGAGCAGGGGCTGGCCGGAAGAGGTGACAGTGACATCTAAGCATGCTGGAGCATACATGAAGACTTGGATCTGTGGTCTGAGGACAGTAGGAAGGCATGGGGTTCTGAACATTAGGAAGAGCACAAATCCAGCCCAGGAGAGGACAGAGAAGTGGGATTGGGTACAGGGACACTGGGAAATTGGTGCAGTTCCAGAAGGCTGGCTGAGTGGGATGATGGTGGACCAGCCAGGCTGAGGGTGGAGGCCAGAGGACTCAGATTCAGGAGGTACAAGGGTGGGTATGGCGGCAGGCAGGTCCAGGGGTGGCGTTTGACCTCTAGGTCTCTGGCTGGCAGAAATGCATGGGTGACAGGAACACAGGCTGAGAGGAGGAGCCCCGGAGCAAGTGTAGGACCTGGAACAGAGCTCACGCCTCAGGAGCCACACCCAAATGGTGTCGCTGAGGGCTAAGCCCAGCCTGGTGTGCCGTCTTATTATAAAGTGTGGTGGTGGGGGCAGTTGAGTTGATATTTTGAGTAATAAGTGGGCAAGTGCTTCAACATTTAATTTGTATGTCAGTAGTTTCAAAACTCATTTTAAAACCTCTCTATAATTTTACCAGGTTTATGTACACTGACATTATAACACCCGAATTATTTCTGATCTAAAAATAATCATCCCGTATGTTGCTTTGCCTGAAAAAGTATTGAGAGAAGTTACTGGCAAAGAATCTTTTCTTCACTGCCAGGGCGCTGTGAGCCAGTTACCAGTTGTGCCTCCCTTGTCCTACCTGATTTTAAGCCCAGAAACAGGACCACTCTGCTAGCCGTTTAGGAACAGGGCAGAGGGTGAGGCAGGAGTGTCACCCTCTGATGGTGGTAGGATGACCTGTGAAACAGTTCAGATGAGAAGAGCACGGTCTGTGTGAGCTAGCAGCTGTGTGAGCGGGCAGGCAAGAGCCAAGTCCCTAAATGGGAACCAGAGGCCACAAACTGCTGGCCCTAGCAGATTCAACCTTACCATATATTTCATTTGATACACACAGAGATTTTTTTTTTCTTTCAACTAAACCAATATTAAAAACATAAGATCCTGGCTTCAGTGGCTCTAGGCGGGTGGGCCGCCTCTCACTGTGGTCAGCTGAGCCACCGTGGTCCGCTTTTGGTGGGAAGGTCTGTCTCCCCCACCCCCCACGTCTCATGCCTCCAGCTCTACAATCCACCAGCGCAGCGCCATCTGATTTGGGTCACTGCAGCCATTGAAGGTTTGTTTTTCTTATGGTGAGGAAATATTTCTCTCTGGCCATGTCTCCAGAGGAGAAAAGTAACACCCAAATCAAGATCTGTATCTCTAAGAGAAAGCGAGCATATTCCATACGGCACTAAAACCTTCTTCAACTGGTGTCCCACATAAAGTCCGGGCCAGCTCTCTGCATGCCCACATATGATCCGCCTGGCCCCACCTCCCCAGATGCCCTGGGTGCTGCAGGTTCTCAAGGTACTCAGTCAGCCCCGGGGCCAACACGAGAGGGCCCAGTTCAGGGATAAGGGGTATGAACGAGACATAGCCACAGCTAAGGACCACATTTCAGAACTGGAAACAGGTTCCAGGATGAGGCCAGCTGGGCAGAATGGACAGTAATAGCTCTGATAGTGACAGTCACGAGCAACCTTGACTATGCAGACTGTGACCAAGCGGCAAGCCAGATGCTTTACACACACACATCTCACAGATCTGAGGCTCAGACTTCAGTCATTCACCCCATAGAAAGTGGGGGTGCAAAGGCCAGGACTCCAAGCGCACACCCATAGTGGTTTCTACCAGAGATGCATGTAACAATCAAGAAGATAATTATAGACATATCTGGTCAGAGGCAGAGGCAGAGGCAGAGGCAGATGGATCTCTGTGAGTTCAAGGCTACCCTGGGCTACACTAGATTGATCCAGTCTCAAAGAGAAACAGAGCCGGGTGGTGGTGGCTCACACCTTTAATCCCAGTATTTGGGAGTCCCCTGCCCTTAATCCCAACACTAGGGAGGTGGAGACAGGAAGGAATATGGTTGTGTGGAGACAGGAATCTAAGGCGGGAGGAGACAGGAGCGCAAGGCATTCCATCTGGGGACTTACAGAGACAGGACGCCCCATTCGGTCCGAGGATTTCACAGAGGTAAGAACTAGTGACTGGCTGCTCTGCTTCTCTGATCTTTCAACTTTCACACTAATATCTGACTCTGGGCTTTTATTGATTACGACTAATTAGATTCAGGCTACGCTCATAATACATGCCTCCACACCCATGCCACTCCTCTGTCACCACACTTGGCAGCCCTCCAGCTGACCTGTTCATCGGAAGCACTGTCCTATGGCATGTTTATAATGTTCCGTTTGTTTGTTTTACACGTTCGCATTGTTTTAGTTACTAAAAAAAAATTGGGTCAGCAAACTCTTTTTCTGTAAAGGCCCAGATCGTAATATTTTATCCTTTGCAGAACATATGGTCCCCAGCACATATTCCTTTTTTTTTTTTTAACCATCCTTTTAAAACTTGTTTTAAAACCATTCTCAGCTTTCAGGCTTAAAAAAAAAAAAAAAAAAAAAACAGGTGCTATCGTTTGCTGCTGTGTGGTAAAGATTGAAAATCATATTAAACTGAAACTTACCAGAAATAACCACTACGAAAGTTATGGAATATATTTTCCAAGACATTTTGATATGCCTATTTTGGATAATATTTCAGATTCTATTATACATGCAGTTTTGTGACTTGTTTTTTTAAAGTTAATTATTCACCAATAATTTTACATATATACATATATATGTATACACACACACACACACACACACACACACACATATATAGAGAGAGAGGGGGGGGGAGGCTGGAGCGATGACTCAGCATATAGAAGCACCTGCTTTACTTCCAGAGAACCCATGCTGGGTGGCTCACAACTACCTGTGACTCTAGTTCCAGGGATGTGATACCCTTCTCTGGCCTCCATGAGAGCATTTACATGTGTGCGCACACACAAATGAAACTTAAAGGAAGTATTATATGAACACAACATGGCTGTATCAATCCTTTCTCTATCAACAGTTAGGCCATTTCCTGGTTTCCACCGTTATAAATAATGCTCCAACTACCACAGTAGGATAAAGTCCTAAAAAGGGATTTTATAGACCAGAAGATACACAGCTCAAAGTCGGTCGGTGACATCCCAGGTCACCCTCTAGAGAGAGCTGTGCAGACTCAGTCAATAACCCTCTGCAAGAGACAAACACTTCTTAAGCCTCACCAGTAATGGGGACTGCTGTTCATTTTCACCATCCAGACAGATGGCCTCTTACTGCTCTCAAGGGCCCCTTCTGCACCCACCCCACACAGCTCCCTGTGATTCCTTCCTCGGCTGCTGGTCTGGGGTTCTATGGCTCTCCTTTCACTCAGTGTCAGGGCTGTAATGAAACACCTTAAGGATGCTCATCCAACTTTGAGTTCCCTAGACACACGACTCCCAGAAACAAGGCCCACATTGGTTTTCTGGCCTGGAAAGCAAGGGTTTCCATCATGAGCAAAGCCATGCAAAAGCTTGCCAAGAGAGTAAGTCCAGAGCCATATGGCAGCCTGGGAAGGGACAGAAAGAGAATGGTGGAAGACCCCAACCAAGTCCCACTTCACTCCTCAGTGTTTCTCCTTCAATAACCAGACAGACACCAATGAGTGACAGTCAGCTGCTGCAACCAGGACTAGAGGGTGTCCTTGAGACTGGATTAAAGGCTTCAGGGATTGGTGAATCATCCTGGCAGTCCTGGAAGAAGGAGGGGACAAAGGCTGTTTGCACACAAATGGAACATGGGGAATATATATCTTTGGTCTGTGTTGATGCTCTCTCTCCCTTGGCAACAGTCTGCAAGGACCTGACGGAGCAAGTACCACCCTGGTGTTTGACCTCAGGGACTCAGTATTAGACCAGAGTGGTAAGGACAAGAAGGGACAAATACATCCCAGGGACACCTATCGTTCAGAGGGAGCTAGACAGAGTCCCAGAAGAGACAGAAGTGTTGGGGGAGGAGGGGAGACAGGGCAAGATGGTTCCTGTTGTGCATAGCACTCATTTCGTAACTTGCCCCTCCCAACACTAAGAGGGCTCTTTTGGTTCCCAAAGCATTGTGGTCCACATTTAATGGCCGATAGGATGCTGCCGGTGGGTCCCAGGGCAGGGAAGGTCTGCAGCAAGTCCAACCATATGACACAGCAGACCCCCAAGTCTTAGCAGGAGCTTGAGGGGGAGAAATTCCTTGTGGAGTGTGTGTCAAGCCAGACGAGGAAAATCAAAACACAGACCCCGGGGTTCTGGAGCAAGGCCACACCATCTGCAGCAGGGAACGGAGCATCCGAATGGAGCACTTAATGTGCTACTGAGCCCTGGCGGTGATGGCATGTGGCCTCCCACTCAGTGGGGCTCGTCGACCATCTCCCGTCACTGAGCACCCAGCCTGCTAGGAGAGGAAGCCAAAGCTCCGTCCCATATGGCATGGAGCCTCGCGGAGTCCAACGAGCCTCCCAGGGATGAGTTGATTCTGTGATCAACCTCCAACTTCAGAAGGTGAGCGGCCGATCTTGACAGTAATCGAAACATGCTGTGGGTTCAGGCTGACCTATCACCTTGCCGAAGGCCCTTGCCAGCACCATCCTTACAGAAGACTCGACCACTGACTTGGGATGCTGTATGCCACCACCTCAAATCAGAGTAACTAATAGTGACTATGCCAGAGGACCTGCTGGTCCTGCCACAGCCTTTCATAGGCACAGATGAGGGATCAGAGCAGGGATGAGCCCATGTATGGTGGACAGAAGTCAGTGAACCATCAGTGGACAGTGCCACACCCCCATATCTGAAGGGGGTCTCCTGGCGGCGGCACCCCATGGCATCTACAGAAGCCTCTGATGCCACCATGTGCTTTGTGCCCCTCCCCTTCACATTGTTGTCCTCAGCCCGTCTCTCTCCCTAAAAGATGTCCTAGAGAACACTCCAGCAAGAGGACTCAGCAGATAAAAACACTTGCTGTGCAATCCTGTTGACCCAAGTTTGATCCCCAGGACCCAGATCTGCAAGCCCAACACTCCTATAGTGAGATGGGAGGCAAGACAAGGGATTCCCAGAACTCACAGGCCAGGTAGAGTTCACAGTGTGGTAGAAGGGGGGCCTGACCCAACAAGATGGAAGGAGAGAGCCCCAAAGTTGTCCTCCAACCTCCACATAGGTACTGTAGCACTCTGCATTCACATACACCACACACACACACACACACATACATTACACACACACATACATTACACATACGCACACACACATTACACACACACGTACATTACACATACACACACACATACACA
>NC_022031.1:42014211-42048549 GCF_000317375.1 Microtus ochrogaster
TGCATGCACACACCCGCACATACACACACATACACCACACACACACACATACATTACACACACATACATTACACACACACGTACATTACACATACGCACACACACATATACACAGACACATGCGTGCACACACCCGCACATAGACACACATCACACACACATACATTACACATACGCACACACACATACACACAGACACGTGCATGCACACACCCGCACATAGACACAAACATCACACACACACATACATTACACATAGGCACACACACATACACACAGACACATGCATGCACACACCTGCACACACACACACATACATCACACACACGTACATTACACATACGCACACACACATACTCACAGACACATGCATGCACACACCCGCACATACGCACACATACATCACACACACAGACATATGCATGCACTCACCCACACATACACACAGACACGTGCATGCACACACCCGCACATACGCACACAGACATCACACACACAGACATATGCATGCACGCACCCACACATACACACATATACATTACACACACACATACATTACACATATGCACACACACATGCACACAGACACGTGCATGCACACACCCGCACATACACACACATACATCACACACACAGACATATGCATGCATACACCCACAACCCACACATACACACACATACATTACACACACACGTACATTACACATATGCACACACACATACACACAGACACGTGCATGCACACATACATCACACATACACACTTACACACACCACATATGCACACACACACACTTAGGAATAAATTAAAAGCCTACATTAAGAGAGAGAGAACATGCTGCCATGTGCCTTCTTGCACACACACACACACACACACACACACACACCTCTACTTAGACCATTTCTTAAGACACGGAATCTGAGACGCTTCTGTTGTGTGTGTTTGTTCTGGTTGTGTTTATTGCTATCGTGAATATTGTGGGCTCCATCCCATTTCCAGTCACTAAGAGCTCACAACTGGGACCCTCCCCGGTTGGAGCTTGTCCTCATGCCTGGGGACCTGCCTCACACCTCACCTCAAAGTCATACTGGATCAGTAAATGAGCTTAAGGCTCTGGACACTGCTTCTTCAGAACGGCTAAACTGGCAACATTTTACATTATGTCCATTTTTATTATAAAATAAAAAGCATCCCTGTAATCCCAGCATTTGGGAGGCAGAGGCATGGAGATCTGGAGTTTGAGGCCAGCCTGGGCTACACAATGAGGCTCTGTCTCTGAAAACAAACAAATAAATAAAGTAAGACCAGTTAACATGTTTGCTTTCTACCTCACAGTTCATGATTTTACTGCAGGGTGGCACTGTGCGAAGTCATCAGCAGTGGCTAGGACGTGGCCACCGGGAGCTGTCAGGCTGCTGATCCTGATACCCCAGGGAAGCAACATGGAAGCTAACACTGGTATATGGGATTGGGACTATAACACTTAAATGTGTCTGAAGATCAAAACTATGGTTTTGCTGAGCTCGACTCCCAGGGAGGAGAACCTGCACAGCGCTCCTTGGAGAGCCGTGGTGACAAGATTGGACAGATCTGACCACTGACAGCATTGTAGTTTCACTTCTCACGGCAGCTGTGCGCCAGAGGCTCCCTAAGCTATTCAAAGATGTCCCTGAGGTAGTGGACGAGGCCATGGCTCACCTCTGGCATGAGGCAGGTCCTTGAGCGTGAGGACAAGCTTCATCCAGGAAGGGACCTAGTTTGGGGGCTACATTCAAGGAAAAGGCAGAGAGCTAGTGGGAGATGGGCGCAGTTTCCAGTGGAGATGAGCCCTGGGGGCTTACGGCTGACCAAAGGATTGTCTCTGAAAGGCAGTAGGAGAGTCACCAAAGAGCTCTTTACACACAACACAGTTCAGGATTTCACATGTCTATGCAAGTGCCACCATGTTCGATTTTAGAAGGCCGTGGTCACCTTAGAGGGTAACCCAGATACTACCTCATGTTTGTCTGGGCAGCTACGCTCAAAGAAACAAAATGCAGAAAATAACGGCTCTGGTGAGGATGTGAAGAAAGGGTAACGCCATGCATGGTGGGAATGAGAACGGAGCAGCCGCTGCAGAAATCAGTGTGCAGTGTGCAGTATAACGCCATGCATGGCTGGTGGGAATGAGAACGGAGCAGCCGCTGCAGAAATCAGTGTGCAATATAACGTCATTCATGGCTGGTGAGAACGGAGCAGCCGCTGCAGAAATCAGTGTGTAGTTCTGTAGAAACACGGACAGCAAAATATCATCTAACCCAGCAGTGACTCTGTCGGTGTAAAAGCCCCTAGAGATGTGAAGGTGAGGTCCCAGGAAGTATCCGTCCATCCATGCTCCAGCAGATTCACAACAGCTAGAGAGGGTGGGAGCAACACAGCACCCACCAACAGATGGATGATGCACACACACAAGGAGTACCATTCAGCCTTGAAAATGAAGGCAATTCTGATTCTTGCCCCAACATGAATGAACCTTCAGGATGCTCGGTTAGGTTTATTGAGCCTGTCCTAAAAAGACAAGCACTATAGGATTCTGCTTATGTTGGCCCTTTAATTTTTATTTTTAATAAAACCATAGAGGGAGAAAGCGGCAGTGTCTTCAGGGTCTAGAGTGCAGCTGTTATTTGATGTGCTGGATCGTGGAGATGGATGCATATGTGCTTGGTACCACCGAACTGTCTGTCTGGAGGAAGGTGTGGTGGTGCTGGGAGAAAAGGGGCTGAAGCTTGAATTTCCTTTTTGGATATCTGCAGGGTCATTTGCTCTTGAATTATGCATGGACCGAAACTAAATAGTTTATCTTAAAAATCATTCTGAGGCTCTTAATAAAGCTTGGTATTTCTTTATGCCAGGAAAGTTGGTCATGCGCACTGCCCTGACTTCTGAGCATTCTGTGATCTGGTCCAAAAGACCTGGCAATTTCTACCACTTTTAATCATCCTGCCAGGCTCGTGACAGGCCATCTCAAACATTGGCGATGATTTTATTACTTCATTACAGGGTAATCTTTCAGAACACATCATGAGTAATAATTTAGGTGTCTGAATGTTTGTTAAAATTCAAGTGAGTGTGAGTTCGCCCAGAAAATAAATGCCCACAGCAATGGGTGGACGAAAGATGAAACCCGGCCTATGCACGATAGAGGACTCACTTCACTGTGAAGCTCTCCTTTGAGCCCTAGCAAGATGGTTTCAGAAGCATTGAAGTGTTGAGAGGCTGAGGGAGACACATATCTTAGGATAGGGAAGGTGTGTCTGCTGAGGGCAAAGGGACTTATGCACACTGGCGGCAGGTGCCCGTAAATCCTGGCCTCTGGCCTCCATTTTTTGGAGGCCCCACCCCTGTGCCCGTTGAACCTTGAACCCTCCCCAAGGAGGGTCAAGGTAGCCCGCCAAACCTTGACCCCTCCCTAGGAAAGGCCAAGACCGCTCCCCCAGGCTATTTAAACTGCTCCCCAAAAAATAAACACGTGGTTTTCCCTCTTTCTCCCAATGGTCAAGTTGGCGGCTTTCTGGTTGCCCTCTGGGCCACCCGAGAGCACAGGAGTCCAATTAAGCCTGAATATCTTTTAATTTGGTCCGATTTGATTTGATTGGGATTATTTTGCGTCGGCAGAGAGCTCATGTTAGAAAATATTCCTAACAGTGCCAACAGGAACCAAGACAATAAGAACCCAAGCTAAAGAGATGGGAGCCACACAAGTACTTCCCATACTTCCCATACTCTGGACACAGAGCAGGAGCCAAAAGTCCCACATGGTCGTAAAGGACAGCTAGTGAACCAGTTGAAGAGCTTTAATGCCTCTCTCTCTCTCTCTCTCTCTCTCTCTCTCTCTCTCTCTCTCTCTCCCCCCCCCCCTCTCGGACAACTGCAGGAATCAGTCTTTACCTTCTCCCTTGTTTGAGACAGTCTCTTGTCCATCAGTGTGTATAACAGGTTGGCTGGTACAAGGGTTTGGGGGAATTCTCATGTCTCTGCCCCTCCCCCAATCTCAATAGGAACATCAGAGTCACAGTGTGTGCTTTCTGGAGTCTGGCTTTAGTAAGTGCTGGGGGGGGGGGGGGTCTGAGCTCCTGCCTCATTTGCTTCACCCAGTGGGCCATCTCCCCAGCCTGGAGATAAGAACTTGAAGCATCCATCGATGAGTCATTAATTAAAACTCTCCTCTCTTAGAAGGTGGGATGCTAGGCCTGTGACCTCCCAAGACAGCAGGTGGAGGGAGGGAGGGCTTTGGCTGTTTGTAAGCCGCTTCCTGTTTGTCTTCCGTGCAACAGACACGTAGATGAAAAAGACTTCACACATTAGCAAAACAGAAGCGCAGCTGGAGAGATGGCTGTGTCAGTAAAGTGTTTGCCTTCAGGTGTGAAAAACGCTCTTCCAATCCCACCAATGGGGAGGCAGGAGGCAGAGACAGCAAGATTGCTGGGGCTGACTGGCCCACCAGGACAGTGGGAGACCCTGACTCAGAAAAGAAGGGAGGGAGGGAGGGAGGGAGGGAGGGAGGGAGGGAGGGAAGGAGGGAGAGAGGGGATGGAGGGAGAGAAGGAGGGAGGGAGGGACGGAGGGACGGAGTAAGAGAGGGGATGGAGGGAGGGGGGATTGGCAGGGCATGAAGAACAGACACCTAAAGTGGTCCTCCTGCTCCCTCAGGTACATGCATTCACACACTCACTGAAAACAAACAAAAGCCCAAGCATTCTAAAAAGCAATACAAAATGCCTGATCTCTGAAAAGAAAACACTTTTGACACTGACATGCAGAAACCGTCGTTCAAGAGAAATAAGCAGCATAATGCAAAGCCTGCCGGAAGAGCCTGAGTTAAGCGGGGCAAAGTGAGCATAAAACCCTGGCGAAATCACCAGTGCTGCCTCGAGTTTGCTATAGAGTGCAGGGCGGGCAGCCCTGGTCTGCTGCTGTGGGTGCTATCTCTGAAGGTCACGAGAAGCCCTGTTGAGGATGAGATAGATGGTAATGGCTTTTTTAAGGATGAAGCCTTGGCAGGGGCCCATCAGTCACTGCACGCCCCATCCCTGCAGCCCACATCAATCTTCCAGGGAGGGAGCAGAGGTTTATAAACTTTATTTAACGAGGGAGCACCTGCTCCTCCAGTCTTGTAGCCACTGGGACTGCTGGGTTTCTTCCTTCTCCGCCATCCTCCAAGGAAGAACCAGAGGAGTTTGTTAACTTCCCTTTTCAATTCTTCCCTTAAGTCTCAGGATACCTAGGAGCCTGGAGCACCAAGGGGGCACACAGTACATAGAAAGCAGATGCTCAGCCTCCTGATCCCTGAGTCTGCAAAGTTGCCTCCTGTTACACATTGTCAGAGACCTACACACATAGTCAGAGGCCATTCCTCTTAGGCTGCCAAGAGAGCCCACGAGAACATGTGGGACCTTCTCCTTGCTCATTTCCATGCCTTTGCTAGTGCTAGCCCCTGTTTGGGAAGCCCTGGGGCTGGTGCCTGGTGGGTGGATGAGTGTAGATTGGAAGGACCAGCAGTGGGTTAACAGGAAGCTCCTGAAGCCATGTCCAATCTAACAAATGACCAAGGAGCAGCACCCTGTGTGTGGCCAGCAGTGGGACCGGGCTCATCATTGGTTGTGACAGGTGGATATGAAGAGTCACCTGTGCAGATTAGATTGGAAGAGAGGGTGAGTCAAGAGCTCTACAGTATAGTGCTTGGTATGCAGGCATAAGGGCCTGAGTTCGGATCCCTATAACCCATGGAAGTATATGCATGGCTATAATCCCAGTCCTGGGGAAGCAGAGACAAGAGAATCCCTGAGGCTTGTTTGCCAGTCAATTTAGTTGAATCATTGAGTTCCAGAAAAAAAAAAACTAAAGTGGAGAGTCACTGAAGAGACCAAATGTTCTTTCCCCCAACACACACACATGCACACATGCATGCACATACGCACACACACATGCACTCATTCAAGCAAATGTATGCACATACACATGTATACACCATCATATACTGCACACACACACATGCATGCATATGCACTCATGCAAGCACATATATGCATATACACATGGATACACCAGCAAACACTGCACACACATACACACACAAATGAGAGGCTAAAAGATGACATGCCCTCTAAAAAGAGTCAAATTGCCACACCCTCCCTAATACAGGCCAAAGCAACTCCATGAGCAGAAAGAAAAAAAAACAGAAGAGAACATCGGGACACTGAAGACACAGAGGGAAGGGTGGGATCAAAACCTTCAAGTGAGCAGAGAGGGGGTTATGAGCCAAGGACTACAAGTGACCTGTATAAATTAAAAAGGGTTGAAGGACTTGCCTGAAGACCCTCTGGAAGCAATCAGCCTGTCAGCATATTGACTGGGGCTCAGTTAGACCATTATGGACTCCTGACTTCCAGAAAAGAAAGGTGATACATTTGTGTGATTTTAAGCTCCCAAACTCATGGGTTTTTTTTGTTACAGTAGCAGTAGTAAACAAATATTGTATGTCACTCATTTTAAGGTGATACTATCCATCAAGAGATTGAATTTAACCAGCCTCCCTTGCAGCTATGTATGACTATGTGACTCATCTCTGGCAATGCATTTGAACAGCAGCAGTGTGTACAGCTCCTGGGCCAGCTGCAGCTTTAATACAAGCAACTTGCTCTTAACTTCTGCACTTTCTTCTCTCCATCTTCCATTTCTGGGGGACAACAGTACAGATATGAAAAAACACCATTCTAACTATGTCTATGAGGGTAAAGATATACAGCATGAGGGATAGGGAATTTGGGTCCTTGAATGACTCTGGAGTAGAGACTGCTGGCTCACTAGCCAAGACCAGTCAGATCATTACCTGAGGGATAAATGTGTTTGTGGTGAGTGTTTTTTTGTGTGTGGGGGGGTTCGTGTGGGTGTACACGTGTGTGTTCACATGTGCATGCCAGAGGTAAACCATGGGTGTTGTTCCTTAGGAGTTATTGTTTTTTGGAAACAAGCTCTCTCACTGGGACCTAGGGCTAGTTGATCAGGCTAAGCCGGATAGACACTGAGCCCTAGGGACCTATCTGTCTCCACCAAGAAATACATTTTCAATTTATTTTAGCCACAGTCATAGCAGCTATCATGGCAGCTTACCTGTAGTGAAAACACACTATTGACAGAAGAACCAATGTGTGTGTGTGTGTGTGTGTGTGTGTGTGTGTGTGTGTGTGTGTTGTAGATAGCTAAACCGATAATATGTACACTGTACAACCATGAGGACCTAGCTTTGGTCCCCAGCTAACTTGAAGCTGCATGCCAGCAGATCTTGCTGCTGGGTGAGAGAAAGGACGAGCCTTTGGGATTGTTGACCAGCCAGTCTAGCCAAATCTGTGATCTCTAGACGCAGTAAGAGACTGTGCCTCAAAGCAATAAGATGGAGAACATTGACCTCTGACCTCTGTGTGCATGTGCACACATGTGTATGTAAACACATGAACGCATTCACAAACCCACATACCCAAGGCCGAATTTATCTGGACAAATGTGTCCAGACACAAATGCTCACACTCAATTGGGATGAGTGCATGGCCAGCCACCCTGAAAGCACAGCCTCCCCTGACACAGGGAAAGAATTCTAAATTGACAGAGAGGCCATTCACACCGCATGTCCTCAGTACCTCCCTCCTTGCCTCCTACGTCTATAAAACAGCAGACATCCATCACCAAGGGAACGGTCGTCCCACATGGCCACAAAGACTAGAGCTTCTTCAGTTCTCAGTGTGCAGATCACCCAGGTCCCCCAGGTCCCCCATCTATGGTAGCTCAAGATGAGCTGGCCTCATGCCTGCTTCCAGACCCAGGCTCTTGACCAGAAAAAATGGTGCTGGCCAGTCCCAGACAGCTTCAGCCTTGACCCAGACAACAGCTGTGGAAGACAAAATCTTCTTGCCCATTGGCTTTGTGCTTTTAACAACTTAAGGGCCCCTTAGACTGGCTCCCTGGGTCTTAGGGGACTTAAACAGGCTTCCAATGTTTCATCATTTTTTTCTGTGTGGTTGTTTTTTTTTTCCTGGTGGTAGTTGGCTATATTCTCTATCATATTTGGTATCTCTTATTTTCAGCCAATTATGCCTGATATATATATATATATATATATATATATATATATATATATATATATATATATATATATATATATATATATATATATATATATATGAAAAATGAACCAAAAACCACTTAAAGGCATACTGGAAAGTGTCACAGGGCCATCACACTATTTCCCTGCTCCAAATCCTCCAAAGTCCTCTACCACAGAATCCCGAGGGATGGTGCCCCACCCTCTAAGTTGATCCCACTCTCCTCCAGTCCACAGGCTCCCTACTGTCCTCAACCCCAGCAAAGCTCTCATTTCCTCTTGACAGCCCCCTCTAGTACCATCGCAGAGACTGCTGGAACAGTCCAAAGAGAACACTCCTACCATACACCATGCTCACACACACACACACACACACACACACGACTCTCCCTTACTTCTTTTCCTGGTTCATCCCTAATCCAAACATCCCAAATCCCAAATATTCCAAAATATGAAAATTCAGAACCTGGACTGATGCCACAGACTGTCCCGCAGTGACAGAGACACTTGTTTCCCAGTGGTTTGATGTTCAAAACTTCATTTAATAGACAAAATTACTTAAAATATTGTGTGAAATTATCTTTAGCATATACATATGGGGGTATAGAAAGCACACCTGAATCTCACGTTCAGATTTGGGTCCCCACAAGGTATTTCACAACATGTAAGTAAATAGTCCAAACCCCAAAGGGGTGTGCCGTGTTTTCTGACTAGCTCTAGCTAGGTTAAGATGGCGTTAATTTATGCATTGATTGTCCCTTGACCGCCCACCTGAGACCCCTTACTGCTTACACCAGTCCCGGCGCACAGGGAGGTAGATGGGGAATATTTGTTCAATCAAGAGTGTGGTGACATCAGCAATGGGAATATGGTGACACAGACTACTCATCTTTATTTTCATTTTTTTTTGACAGCTCACCCCCTCGGAAACTCATTCCCACCTTGAATACACAGCTTTTGGCTAAACTGCAACAGACAACCTGTTTCCAACACCTGCTGCCCTCCCAGGGGCACCTCAGCTCTCCCACACTGCCCTCCTCTCCACGCACCTACTTAGCCCAGGTCTGATCTCCAACTAAACCAACGGAACCCATCCACCCCAGCCAGGCACACCTTTCCTGCAAGGCACATGGCACTGCCAGGCAGGCGGCAGCTGGCATAATCACGAGGTTTGTAATGTGCGCCTCGGCAAGCCTGCAATTAGCACTTGACAAGCTCTTTATGGCCCGCAATTGAAATGTCTGTGGTGGTGTAATTCAGTTCCTTCTTGGGGTGAACATGCTACTAACCTCATCTAGAAAACTAGATGAGACGCCTCCTCACAACCCTGTCCTCCTAACGAGGGCACGTGGGACACGGCACTTCTCTGTCACTCCACCTCCAAATTTCCACCATTTTTTTTCCTTCACCATTCCTGACACCGGTACCAAGGACTGGGGAGCACACGCCGGCGGAATTCTTGCAGACAAGGGGCACATTGAAGAAGATGAGGGTAAAGCTTCAGGTAGATGTCTTCATGTCTCCTCACTCCTCCAGACAGTTGAGAATGAATGTCCTTGATCTTCAAGACATCCCCATCCCCAGACATCCAAGGCTCTAAGGGATGTCTGGCCTACTGGTCTACCTCAAGAAAGGAAGCCCACCTGTTTGCTGAACTAAGTCTTCAGAATGAAAAGGAAGTATGGAAACTTCACCAGTCATTTCTAATCTAGGACAAAACCCTTTCAGCAAATGATCCCGGGGACACCTCTGGAACACAACCACAACTGTCACAAAGAGCAGACAGCATCCACACATTCATCAAACAGCCATCACGTTCAAACTCAGAATGCAGTCAAGAAAGCTGCTTAGACCTCTGCTTAGTCCCATCCTCAAAGCAGATCGGGGACATTTTAATCCATGGGCAAAAGAGGCTGACAAACTCAAGACAATAAGGAGGAAGGGGCACGGATAGCTGCAGATCATTTGTCTGTCTACATGAGAAACTCAAAGAACCTCGTGGGAAACTAATAGAATTGGGGGGAAAAATGTGTGGTTGGGCCTCTGGTTCTGAGAGTGGTACATTCACAGAGTAAGGTTTTCTGCACACAGAAACGGTGAGTGAGACACCCCTGGGGACCAGGAGTGACTCCAGCAGCAGATTATCCACGCTGCAGCGAAAAGGAAATACTACTGATTAATTAACGCAGCAAACTCTCTCAATTGGATGCATGTGGAAAGGACTCTCAGGGCTACAGGCGCTCCAGCAACACTGGCTGATGGTGTTCATCCTTAGGGAATCTTCAGTCTCAAATACTGATTTTAAACAGGCCATGGTAGCTCTTACCAGTAGCCCCAGCACTTGGGGGGGCCAAAGCAGAATTATCCTGACTTCAAAGCCCTGGACTACAGGCAAAAAACAGTTTCAAATATCAAACAAACAAAAAAATCAATTCCAGTAAAATTCAGTGCTCTTTCAAGTAAATGCAGAGAGTCTCAAATTGCCAAGTGTGGGTCTTTGGACTGCCCTCCCCAGTGTTTTATGTTTGCCGCACTGAAGCTTGAAGCCTGGCTTCCTGAATGCTATTCTAGCTACAACCCAGCCTTTCCCTGTTTTTACCTCAAGACAAGGTCTCATGAAGTGTGGCTCTGAACACATGGTCTGCTTTGTCACTGTTATGATGCTTCACAATTCAGGAGCCTCAGTAATGCCACTGTCTTGATTAGGATGCTACTGTCGTGATTGCTAGACCACAATCTCCATCACTATCATGATTACAACGTGAAGATCATGGTGTCAATGCCACTGTCGTGATTGCTAGGCCACGATCTCGATCACTATCATGATTACAACGTCAAGATCATGGTGTCAATGCCACTGTTGTGATTGCTAGGCCACGATCTCGATCACTAAGGCGTGGGTTGTTGCAACCACGACTACCATGCCACTGTCGTGATCTCTTTCGACCACTGTCATGACTGCACGCCCCTGTCGTGATCACGATGCTGCTATCACAATCAGCACACGCGATTTTGATCACTATGCTGCCATCAGCGTTCTAATGCTGCTTTCATGGTTATGATGCCACTGTCTAGAATCGAAGGCAACTGTGGATTTGGAGCAGTGATTGGAACCCTCCTAGGACATCAGCAGTGTAAAGGATGACAGTTTATGTCCCTGCAAATTTTGACAGATACATTTAAATATCTAAGATATCAACCTGAAGGTATGAGCCAGAATATGATCTGACCCAAAGTGCCTTCTCCCATGAACATGATGACGATAAAATCCAGAGACTTACCAGTGCTACACAAATGCTTGGACCACTGAGTGACATCCATATCCCCAAAGCTTTATGGAAAAGCCACAGATGCAAAATGAAAGTAGATGCCAAGTTTTATTGTGCTTTTAGCTCAAGTAAAGAGTCAGTGCTTTTAGCCAAGAGCTTTCTTGATGCCCACTGTACGAACATGGAAAGGATTCCTGTACAAGATCCTAAAATGCATTATGAGATCAGGGCAATTTCACTACCAAGGCAAGAATCCGGAAAGTGTCAGCCTGATCGACTATAAGGTAGGTGGAGAAGGAAGTCATTCAGCAAATGGTACTGGGGCCTTGGTTTACCTGTTCATAAAGACAATTACCAAAAGACTTTCATTCTATTAAAAAGCTCTGGGAGCTGGTGGGTAAAGTGATTGCTGCTTAAGAGGGAGGAGCTGAGTGAGTTAGGACTCCTAGAATCTACATAAAACCTGGGTGAATGCCTGCAAACCCAGTGCAGGCGGGTCCCTGGAGCTTCGTGGTCAACTTGGTTGCATCAGTGAGATCTAACTTCAGTGAGAGATTTTGACTCAAACAGTATAAGGTGGTTAATACAAGAATGGTTGAGGAAGACACCAACATCCCCTACTCTTGCCATGGCATGCATGTGCACACAACTTTTCCCCTCCCCCTTCACACATATCACACATGCATACAAAATTCTACATGTGTTAAAGTTAAATATTAAAGTGAAACCAGTAAGAAACCAAAAATAGGAACAAAAAAATAAGAAACAAAATAGGGGTTAATTCTAAAGCCATGGAGCACTGCAGGGGTTCCTAGGCTCGAGTCCAAGGGCAGGAAACATGAAGATGTGAATCTTGTATGAAATGTAAGGATCTCCTATGTCGAAAGGAGTAGAAAACTAAGAGGCAGGAGTAAAAACTGGAAGCACATTTACCGCCGGCATGGGACAGGGGCCACATGCCTCTAATGCAGTTCACAAATCAGTAGCAGAAAGTACTGCATATTCATAAAAATAGGCAAGAGCTATGACAAGTCCATTCACAAAAACGGAAGGGCTCATTAAGCATCTAAATACATTCAACTTTTATTTTTCAGTGCGGAGAATGGAACCCAAGGGCCTCATGCATGTTCAGCAAATGTTCCACTGCTAAGCCATATTCCTAGCCCAACCTTACTAACAAAGAAATGCAAATCAAAATTTATTAACTATCCAAGGGGTAAGCCATTTGATTTAATTTTTATTTAGTGCTAATTCCCAGTCAGGGGCTCCAGCAAAAGGTCCCCCCACCTATCATTGGCTATCCACCTAGACAGGACATCTAGGGCAGGATACCACTGCAGGGACCTGCAGGTGACTCTGTGTGTGGGCTTCCTCCCTCCTGTCACCTCCCAGTTCTGAGGCTTGGGGTAATTGCCAGCACTTCCCAAGCCTCACAGTTTTATCTTGAAAGAGGAATAAAAACTATTACGGGGGATGGTGCATCTCGAGCCATAATGCCAGAGATAAGGATTCATCAAAAGGCACCAGTCTTCCATCCTCTTTGTTCTATCCAATACTAAAACCTAAGAAACAAATAGCAGAGGTGGAAAAGATGGCTCATCGGTTGAGAGCACTTGCTGCTCTTGCAAAGGACCAAGATTTGGTTCCCAGCACTCACATTAGGTAGCTCACAACTCCAGCTTCAGGAGATCTGACACTCTCCTCTGACCCCCATCGACACCTGTACACACATGGTGCACAGACACACATGCAGGCACACATACAGAAAAAATTAAATAAAGACACAAATAATCTTTTTAAGATTGAAGAAGAGAGAAACCAATCTCTGGGAAGCAGACATACTTTGAAGGCCATGTACTGCAGCACCATTTAAGACCATATGTGCACACACACACACACACACACTCATGTGCATACACACTCATGCACAAACACTCCCACAACTACAAGTCACTCGCATAGTCAACAACTGATTATTCAAATAAAACAACAGCCTAGTGGAATAGTGGGAAGTCTTGTACACATGTGCAAAGGACTCCTAAAAGGCCTAGAAGGCTCTTGACAAAGAATTAAAGTGTGGGGTGAGAGCATATTTTGCCATGTTTAAAAACAGAACCCCCCCTAAAAAAAACCAATGTGGGGGAGATTAGATGCAGCGGGCAGCAGATGAGCGTGATTTGTGTTTCTAGATACATGATGCTAGCAATGTGACATCAGCAGGCATGCGTGAGAGAGCGGGGTTATGCGTGATTTGTGCTTTCTTCTTTTTATGTGCGCCTTCCTAATTCTGTATAATAAACACAGGCCACGTCTATAAGGTGAAATCATAAATTAGCTTTCTAAATGCAAATTCTCCAAGTGTGAAAGTACAAGCGTCCTGGCTAGCTTTTCTGTTGCTATAACAAAACACCGAGACAAAAACCCGTGCGGGGAAGGGCAGCGTTTACTTGACTTATCCTTCCCCGTCCCTGTCCATCACTGAAGGAACCCAAGGCAGCAGCTCAAGGCAGGAGCCTGGAAGTGGGAACTGAAGCAGAGACCATGAAGGAACACTGCTAAAGGACTGTCCAGCTAGCTTTCTTACACATCCCAGGACTACCTGCCCAGGGGTGGCATCACTCACAGTGGCCTGGGCTCTCCCACACCAATCATTAATCAAGTCAAGAAAATGCCCTCAAACCAATCTAATGGAGAGAATTCCTTAATTGATGTTCCCTCTTCCCAGGTGACTCAGTTTGTGTCAAGCTGACAGAAACTAACCAGCACAACTCACTTAGTATCGGGATTTTGTTTTTCGTTTTCTTTTTGTCTATCTGTGTTGGGGTAGGGTGGGAATGTGCAGGCAGTTCTGTGCTCATGTGCATGCGTGAGGGCATATGTGCCAGAGCCTAGGAACACAGGTCAGATGGCATCCTTGATACTGGTCCTCAGTATCATCATCCTAGAGACGGGGTCTCATATTCACCACTGTATATGCCAGGCTAGCTGCTCCTCCTGTCTTCCCTGCTCCTGTATGATGTTGGAATTACAGGTATGCTACCAAATCTGTTATTACATGGGTTCTGGGAAACTCATTTCACATAGCAGGTACTTTATCCTTGAGCCATCCCCCAGCCTAGATGCTTTGCAAATATGCAAGTGATGTCATACAAGTGTGCTTCCTTTTCTGACTAGGGAATGTCCAAAGTAGATACACAATGACCCATAGTATGGCCTTGGCAAATGTCTCCAGAGAGCCACTATAATGACACCCTACCATTCTTTTTTATTGTTTTTATTGAGTTATATATTTTCCCCTGCTCCTCTCCCATCCTCTCCCCTCCCCTTCTACCCTCCCCCATGGTCCCCATGCTCCCAATTTACTCAGGAGATCTTGTCTTTTTCTACTTCCCATGTAGATTAGATCTATGTATGTCTCTCTTAAGGTCCTCTTTATTGTCTAGGTTTTCTGGGATTGTGAATTGTAGGCTGGTTTTTCTTTGCTTTATGTCTATAAACCACTTGTGAGTGGGTACATATGATATTTGTCTTTCTGGGTTACCTCACTCAATATGATGTTTTCTAGCTCCATCCATTTTCCCACAAATTTCAAGATGTCATTTTTTTTTCTGCTGTGTAGTACTCCATTGTGTAAATGTACCACATTGTCCTTATCTATTCTTTGGTTGAGGGGCATTTAGGTTGTTTCTAGGTTCTGGCTATGACAAACAATGCTGCTATGAACATAGTTGAGCACACATCATTGTGATACAATTGAGCATCTTTTGGGTATATACCCAAAAGTGGTATCGCTGGGTCTTGAGGACACCCATTCTTATGTGATTGATCCTTGTTCTGGAAAGGGACTCATGATGCCAAGATGGCATGCAGGTCTGCCTTCAAAGATCAAACCCAAACATGTGAGTGATGCTCTCCAATAACTCAGCTTCTGGTAGAGTCCACCTGCCCTGGCAAAGTATCTTTTGGTGGCTCTGTTTTGTCTCCATAGTGATCTCTGTTTGAATTCCCTGCCTCAAAGACTAAAGTCAGTGTCTTCCTCCAGGCTAGGAACTGCATCACCACCCTGTCTCTAAACTGCCTCTGAGGTCCTTATGGGCAAGGATTCCATTTAGATTCTCCCATCTGTCCAGGCAAAAGGCCTCCTTGACCATATTCAAGTCATCCTCATCTGAGTATTCTTCTTCCCTGGGCCTTTGGGCTTTGAAGTCTGTCAAAATTGTACTTCCCAGGTTTACTGTAATCAATTGCCAATATTCTGAGAAAGCTTCCCATCACCTTCTGTCCACCCCTCTTCCTGTATCCTCCCTACACATTGTCTGCTCACCTAGCCTGCCTTGTTAGCATCCTAACTGGTCAGCTTAGTCACAGCCCCATGGATGTTCCCTCTTAGTAACATCCCCAGACCCTCAGCCAGTCCCTTGCCTATGAATCCCCACTGGTCCCCACTGGAGTCTCTGTCCATGTCCTGGACAGAGCCCGGTTCCATGCTGAGGTATCTTTGCCCCTGTAGCCATAGACCATAAGTCAGAAGTACTTTTGTCTTACTTTAGTTATTACCCAGCCCTGGATTTCTTTAGCAGCCACTGCCTCTCCTCTGGGGCTCCCAGTCTCATGGGTGAAGGGTCCCCCATGGGCCTGCAGCTCTTAGCTGTCTTCCTTTCTGCCACCTTCACAGCCTATCAGATTGGGGGTGGATGGGAGAAAGCATCTCCAAAGTTCTCCTGGCCACTTCTCCCCTACTCTCTGCCTCTAACTCTGAGCTCAGGTTGCATCCTTGGGTGGTTCACAGCTTCCAAAGAAGAGAAATGTTCCTTCCATGCACATCTAACTTTGTCCCTTCTCTGTGGTTGGCATGGTTTCCTTCCCTCCTGTCCTACACGATGTTTCACTGCCAGCTGTTAAAGCAGAGCATGGGGGCTGAGGGTGCAGCTCAGTAGAGTGCTAACCTAGATGTATGCAGCCCTGAGTTTGGTCCCCAGCGTTATATAATCTGGGCACGGTGCCACACATCTATGATCCAAGCATTCTGGAAGTAGAGGCAAGAAGGTCAAGAATTCCCCACTCCTGATATTTCCTCTTAGTGATTTCCCATCTCTCAACTCCCACCCTGCTCTGGGGCTATGACCTTGTTCCATTCAAATTGAGGCCAGTTCTGCACAGAGGCCTCTCTCCTCTGATGGCCACTTTCCTCAGTCTGATCTATTTCTCCCATGTTAGGCTACTGCCTAACTCCATGCTTCTCTTTCCATGTCCTTTCTCCTCCTCCTCCATCTCCTCACCCCTCTGATACAGGGTCTAAACTCTGACTAGGGTGACCTTGAACTTCTGATCCTCTTCCCTCTACTACAGACGTGAGGGACACACTGAGGAGGTGTGGAAGAACCTGACTCATTATGAATGGTGGGAATCCGCCACACACTGACTTAGCAGACTCTTGGGCAAAGGTCAAGGCTGAAGTGGAGAGCGCTCCGAGCAGCTGAGAGCTGGATGATTGGATACTGTCTGTGCTTTCTCACTGCTCAGCACGGTGCTCAAGATTCACACACAGCCCTTCAGCTCCTGACACCACAGCTGCCCACCTCAGGGTAACTAACTAGACATCCTGATTGACATCCTGAGACTCCGTCCCATAGACCCTGAACACCTGTCATCTATGAATGGTACAGGAGGAACTGGCCCATATACTCCAGGGATGAGGACTGGGCCTGATGACACCAGCATCAGCTAGTGCTGGTCCACAGTGGTCTCTCAGTTATTGCGGAAGGGGAGGGGGAGGGCCTTCAAGGAGTTCAAGGTCAGTGGAAGAGGTTCTCTTAGAATGCCTGGGTCACAAGTGGCTGGGACTCTTCTCAGTCCCCTAAGGCTCATTGACTTCTTCTTGTCCTCACACAGTTGGCTTCTGGGGCCAAGCGGTAGATAATACATCACACCGTAAGAAAAGAATCTTGAGAAATGAGGCAAATTTGTTTTCTAGCTCTGACATCTGCAATGCTAATCCTGCAAGCTTAGCATTAGTAGCAAAATCTGGCTAGCTACACACACACACACACACACACACACACACACACACACACACACACGAGAGATACACACACACAAACCTTAAAGGATCAGGCGAGAGACCCAGAGTCCTTATGGACAATCTCTACTGAACACTTGCAGCTTAACATCTTCTGACCCGAAGAGTCCAAGAATCAGCAAGCATCCCTAAATGGTCCATCACAAGACCTAAGCTAGTTAGAATAGGATATTTGTACTTATTGTATATAATTTCATAGTAGGTTTAGAACTCTCTTACTTAAACAAAAGAGGGAGGTGTTGCGGGAGGTCCTTCCGCTCCTCCAGCCTATAGCCGCTGAGATACCAGCCCATTGGGGCGTGGTCTGTCTCCCTTTAAAAAAAAGCGGCTACTTCCCTCCTCACGCTCTCTTTGCTTCCTGCTCCTGTTCTGGCGACTAGACTTCTTCCTGATTGCGCAGAGGGCTGTTGTCTGGGAAGGTGATCTGTAAGTTTTTCCCCTTTAAATAAATACCACCCTATTAATCATAATTCCAAACTGGTGTGCGATTGTTTATGACTTACGCCTTCATCTGGCGCCCAACGAAGTCACTGAGATTTTTGCAAAGTAACCTTTACAGAATCTATATAGTCCCTAGGTCCCAGCTCACCTTACCTACCCAATTTAGCCATTGCTCAATGCAGCAAGCAAGGTCAGCTCTATATACCTTGCTCTTCATGAACTCAGAGGAAACCCAGGGATTCTCACTTTTACATTTGAAGGTCCCATCCCCACTCTGAGCATGCATATGTGGGACTCACAAGTGATCAAGTTTCCTAACAACCTACGGGAGCATGGCCAACCCTCTACAGACAGCAGGGAATGACATACCAGAAAAGGACATTGTCTGGCTATGTGGCCAAACACTAAGAGCACTGGTGCTTATGGGGTGTGCAAAGCATGGTGGGAAGGAGGCCAGTGCAGGCTGGATGCTGATGCTGTCCCAGTTTCAGAGAGATGGGTGGGAATAGTCTATTTCCTGCCTGGAGCAGGGGCTAAGATTGAAGGCTCAGGTGACTGGAAGGACTGGGGAGTGGACAGCCAGAATGTCGTCACTTCACACAGGCAAGGGTCTGCCCGCTCCTGTGCTGGGTCACAGTTGCCAGGATGGCCATATCCCGGGTTTCCGGAGGACAGTGTTTGGCTTCAAGCAAGAAGACCTGCACCAGAGACAGCCATCGCCACACCTACACAGGGGCAGGACCACTTCCCTCAGTCTCGCGATCCCAGGTAGCTTGTCTCCCAGACTCAAGATGCTAGGCTTTCGGGTGTGGGTTTTCGACCGCCACTATGCAATTAAAGTCCATCATGAAATGCCTCAAACTCCTAAACTTTCTTGTTGACTTGCTTGCTCGTTGTTTTGAGACAAGTTTTTCTCGAAACGGACCAGGCTGGCCCTTGAGCTCAGCAGCCTCTGGTTTCAGCCTCCTAAGTGGCAGGATCACAGGCGTGCACCACTGCCCCTGCTAAACCTCCTTCTCCTACATTTGAGCCACCCACAAAAACCTTCCTGGGATGGAACATTTGTTTGTTCTGTTGACCTTAAATCTGTGCTGACTCCTGACTTCTGCCTTTTACAGGATAAAAGACTCCAACTGCCCATTTTCTTCCCTAAAAGGTAAATTCCTACTTAAAAACAAGAATAGTGGCGCAATCTTGACATCTCCTGTCCTATTTCTTCTTAAAACTGAAATGAGGCCTACTTAGGCCCTATTATCTCCACTGTGCCATTTCCCCTGCAACTTGCAGGGTCCCTGCCTCTCACAGAGGTGGGTGCTGCACGGTGGGGCCCTCACAGCGATGCTGTGGCCTGGCTTTTGTCATGAAAGGCTTTGGGGGTTGCTACTTCAGTCAAGCAGAAGATAACCTAGAACCAGGCAGGGTAGCATGGGCCTGAAATCCCAGCTACTTGGAATGATAAGACAGGAGGATCATAAATTCATGGCCAGTTTGTGCGACTTAGACGTATCTCAAAATTTTAAAAGCTTTTTGCTTGTTTGTGTTTAAACTCAGAAGCGGATATAGCCTAGTGGTAAGATATCTGCCTCCCATAAATGAGGTCTAGGGTCCATCCCCAATTCTGGGAAAACGAATCATTTAGAAACTGCCTTTCCCTTTCATGGCTATGGAAACTGAGGCAAAACCCCACCAAAATTAGAGCATGGGACCAAGTGTTCCCAGCCCCAGGCCTGGATTCTGAACGTAGCCCTCCCTTGCCCACAGCTCCCCTAAGCCATTATAACTCTCTTTCACTAAACACCCAGCACTGAGTCTTTTTTGGTAAAAATCCAATTTAGTCTTTATCCATCAACTTCTTTATCAGTGCTGTGTGAGAACCACTGTATTGCACAGCTCAGAATCTCTTCCTTCCAAATGCATTTTCCAAATGGCTCATCATTCTCTGCCCGGAGAAGAAGCAATCTGAGGCAGGCTGTGGCAGGGCTGGAACTTGGCAGTTCTCAAAAGCAAAACCATCCGTCGCCCCAGCTGGGGAGCCAGGACTCCATCCTTCCCAGGCGGGCTGATTAATCACAAGAATCCAAAATGACAGCGGGCCCCAGCGGCTCTGCTGTCTCTAAACCCAGGCTCTGCTCCCACAGAGGAGACACAGGAATGGAAGATCCTGCACACATCTCCCACCACACCCGTGTTAACAGAGTCAGGCACTGGGGATTGTTCCCCCACTCCCTTCACCCCCCCCCATCTTGGAGGGAGGCCTCTTGCGATGCCAGCCTGGCAGGAGGAACAGTCCCGGAAGTCGATGCCAGCCTCTGCCTTCAGACTCACAGCCAAGCCTGGCAACCTGTCTTCTTGTGGCTTTTGTCCACATTTACTCTTGCCTGGGCCATGCTCCCCTGCTTCCTTCATCAAGAAAGCCATTAAGAGAAGTTTGAAGCTCACTGCCTCCATTCTGTCCACCTACAGACCCAGCTTCGAGTAAGCTTAACTTCACTCCTGGGCCCTCTTCAGGCCTTGAGTCATTTTTCCATTGTTCAAATTAGAATGTTCCCCGACAGACTCTCTCCGCATCAAATAAGGCTGGTCCTGCACCCATTCAGTATTTTCCAGGCATGACTGGTTGTGCCTGGATCCGTCTCTTCTAGCCTCTTAATAACTATTCACCCCCCTGGTGCTAGAGAAGCAGTATGAGTAAGTTACGGGGTTTGCAAGTCACAGGGCCAGTTCATAAACATGGCAGGTAGAGCCTGAGCCAAACCCCAAGTCTGTCTAACCCATCCTTCTTCCCCTGTGCCCTAAGCTTTGTAATGTTCCTGAAGGTTACTTGCTCTGCTTCCAGGTGACAAGGGTGTGTGTCCCAGAAAGAAGCCTCTTTGCTGCCAACACTAAACCAGGACACTGAGGAAGCCCTAGGTGAGCCCTGCCTGGTTAAACAAGTGCTTTCAACGCCCGTGGCCCAAGGATAATGGCCTTCTAGGTCTTTCCCACAGCTGATATCACTAGGGGCAGCCACGTCTGAAAAGCCCTCACAGGAATCTCCTGAAGTCCTTCCTCCTGACCTTGGCCTGCTAGTTCTTTCCTCCAATATGTCTCTGACTGCTCTCTCTCCTTCAAGGCCAGCTCACAGGTCACCTGCTGTGAGTCACCTCTCCTCCATACTCTTGTCCCTTCAAAGAAAATATTCCCCCAACCTCATCTCCCTCTCGTTGTGCGGTAGAGGCCCCTAGCTCCGTATCAAGGTAGCACTGAAGCTAACGACGCATCCAGCTTGAGTGGCCATGGCATCCCTGTGTCTTTATGAAGATGTTCTTGGGGGCTGAGCGTGGTGGTACGTGCCTGCAGCTCAGGCACTCAGAAGACAGAGGCAGGAGGATTGCTGCAAGTTTCAGGCTAGCATGGTCTACATAGGAAGTTACAGATCGTCCAGAGCTATACAGCTAGACTCTGTCTCAACTAGAACAACAAAAAAAAAAAAAAGTTTCAAACACCTTGTGACTCTGAGAGAACGTTAAATCAGTCTATCTTTGTAGATAAGATTCAGGTGCATCTTAGAGCTGTGAGTTCTCACGACTCTTTGAAGCTTTTCCTTTTTAAAAAATTATTCCACTGGGCCTAGAGGGTCACATCCCAGCACTTGGGAGGCAGAGGCAGGCAGCAGCCTGGCTACAGAATGAGTTCCAGGACAACTAAGATTACACTGGGAAACCCTATCTCAAAAAAACAACCAAACAAAACAAATAAATAAATAAAATTATTTGTTGTTTTTACTTAATATGTGTATGGGTGTTTTGCCTACATGTACATATGTGTACCACATGTGTGCAGTGCCCAGAAGAGGGCATCGTATCCATGGAAACTAGAGTTGGTTGTAAGCTATTACTGAGTGAGTGCCAGAAAACAAACCTAGGTCCTTGCGAAAGCAGTCACTGAGCCATCTCTCCAGCCCTGAAGCCTTTTTTGTTTGCTTGTTTGTGTTTGTTTTCAACTGTTTTGTTTTGATGGAGACAGAGTCTTACTCTGTAGCCCACATTGACGTCAAACTCCTGACATCCTCCTGCCTCAACCTGCTCAGAGCTCAGATTACAGGTGTGATGGCCTTTGTCCCCAGCACCCCCTCTCCTCTACAGTAACTCTATGAAGAACTAGGGACAGCACAATATTTTCCTTTACAGATGACGGACTGAAAGCATAGAGAAGTCCAGCCACTAGTTCAAGACCATCACCAGAGAACAATGGGTCAGGTGATTCTGGGTACATCCAGAGCGCCATCCACTGAACTACCCTGACCTAAACAATTTGCCTCTGGATGCTAAAGAAATGTGTCTTCTTCAGCCAGGACAGCAGATCACCTATCCCTAGCCTCAGACCCAGCAATCTGCTCTCTGCAAACACCTCCTAACACCTTTCTCCATTAGCAGGCTCAGCTGTGAGTTTACCCTCAAGCGTTGCTTTAGCAATGTGCTTAACACCACTCACACAGAACACATTTGCTCAGCAGCAGCAGCATGCCAAGGGCCATGCTAGGTGCCCAGGCAGAGGCTTCAGTCACACGCAAATGTTCCTGGCCACCTGCAGGCTGGGTGCTGGGATCCCTCAGGTGGAAAACAGGTGCCAGGCCTGCCTTCGTGGGCTGGGCAAGCTCTCCGCTAGGGGAGAGGGGAGTAGGAGACAGCCACCAGCCTCCACAAGACAGAAATGTAGGGACCTCGCTGGAGATGACAGACTCTGCACCTAGGTGGGAGACACCACTGAGCTTCCAGAGTCTCGCCAGCACTTTCACCTCCAACCATAATGTTCAGACCCAGGTCACAGACGCCCAACAGTCTCAAACGCAGCCTCACTGAACGAGAACAAAGTGCTTTGCAACTACAGCAGTTCACATTTTCAGAGGCATTATAATCGATGCTCCGGGATGAGGGTCCCCCATGCTCAATGCTTCAATGAA
Organism: Microtus ochrogaster; assembly: GCF_000317375.1. Lineage (NCBI taxonomy): Eukaryota > Metazoa > Chordata > Mammalia > Rodentia > Cricetidae > Microtus > Microtus ochrogaster. Next base: position 42,037,078 of record NC_022031.1, read on the forward strand.
GGGTCCCTGTCAACCCTCACAATGGTCCTGTGTGTTTCACCCCCATTTCACAGACAGAGCACAGAGGCTCAGGGACAGAGCGGGGCATACTACACAGGTTGCCTTCTCTGAATAACTCTTCATACTGGCTGCTTGTCTCCCTTCAGCCCTAGCAAGTCATTATAAACTTCTTAATCAGCCTCCCTCCAAGCCTTCAGCTGGCCCCCATTCACTCTGCAAGTATTTCCTGAGTATCTTTTGTGTGCGAGAAACTACTCTGGACACTGAAGGGAGCTAAAACAGACCAGTTCTCACCCTCTGGAAGAGCAAAAACAGATCAACATTGATTGACTAACCCAACAAGTGGCAAATGACAAGTGTACACGCACCAGCAAGGAACAGCCATAGTTCTTAGAGGATTCGGGAAATGCTCAAGCTAGGCCCCAATGAAGGAAGAAAGGTGGCTGAGGCATTGCTGACAATGGCAGCTTTTGTGCCGAGGCCCTGTGCCAGAATGAGCATGTTCATCCAGGAGGCACAAAGGACCACATGGCTGGGCCCAGAGGAAGATGGGACGGTGGTCTGCATTGGCTCTGCGAGTTGATAGAGCTGACCCTGGAGGGCTTCCAAGGCCATGGGGAAGTCTGGCTGCCAGTCCCAGAGCAATAGGGCATCCCTTCAGGGTATAGCACAGGAAAGCTGGGTAAGCAGTGGTGCTGATGCTGGGGTGTAGAGGCCAGTAAAGGGCAGCCCTTGTGCCACCCTGCTGCTCATGCACAAGGGAGCCATTCCTGGTCCACTTCCTTCTCCACGCGCCTTCTAAGGACCAGCTGCTTCTGGTCCATCTATGCATGCTCCATCCTCACTCAGGCCTTGACCCTAGCTGTGCTTAGGAGGGTGATCCCAGTTACAGACAGGAGGCACCACTGTTGCCCTGGAGATGAGCTGAGTCTAACAGGAGGCACAAATCCTGGCACCGAAGTAAACACAATGGGAGGTGACAAGTTTGCCTCTCCCAAGAGGCAAGCTCTCCAGGTGCAAGGGAACAGAGAGAGGATGTGCGTGAGCCAGGTGTGTAGATAGATAGACTCAGTGAGCCAAAGAGTGAGGAGCTGGGGGGTGTGGCTAAGTGGGCTGGTTAGGGGGCAGGGAGGATGGAGATGAACTAGTTGGGAGTGAAATTCACCAGGGAAAACAACCTATCATCTGAAACCAAAAAATCAAAACTGATCTGGTTGGGTGGGGGGAGCACAATGGCACAGGATGATATATGTGGGCATCTGTGCGCGGCTCAAACCTCAGCTCCTTTCTGACTAACTGCATGAAATGAATCTCTTCACCTTGCTCTTCTCATCTGTGAGATGTGAGCAGGAACAGCCTTCTCCTCAAGAGACTGGCAGCTCAGTGAGTAACAGATGCAGCACTCCCCATAGTACCAACAGGCGAGAAGTACAAGGAAAAGGGGTGTCCTTCTTGCCCTCAACTACCCACCTGCCACTACATCACTCCCCCTCCTTGTCCTTGGTCTATGACAGTGACAGCAGAAGCTCTGTGACGGTCTCCTAACCTTCCTAAAATTCCCAGAGTCCTCCAAGGATCTAGAAGGGTCCATTGGGCCCCAGTTTACAGGAGGGAGATGGGGACCAGTTCTCCCACCCAAGTCAAGGCATCCTCCAGTCCTGGCTAAAGGGGCCATCATCGTGGGCTCTGGTCACCTGCTGTAGAGTGAGACATCAGGTCCTGGAAGCCACTCTGGGCCTTCGCATAGAAGTTTCGGTGACCAGCTAGCTCCAGAAGCAGGCGGTTTTCTTTGGAGGACACAGCACTGATTATTGTAAGTGTGGCTCCTGCTTTCAGAATCAGCTCCCTCTGAACCAAGTCAAGTGGATCTTGAGCAGAGTGTGACAATATCGTTTTCTCTGTGCCCTTCCCGACCCCACTGCCCAGGAACAGCGTAATGCGTGACTCCCCAGAGCCGCTGCTGGCTAGATTTCATCAGAACCCTGACCCAAGAGATGCTAAGTGGCGGGAGAAGGGTCTTGCCTTAGCCAGCAACTGGCCCCCCTAGGCACCTATGAAGATGGATCACTCCACTCACTCTCTACCTTGGGTCTACTAATTTTCCAGACAACAATGATGCTTCATCCTTCAGCGGCACGGCACACTCCAAGACAGCAGGAAAGTAAAAGCTGGCAAAAGAACCCCCAGTCTGTCCAAACAGCATCACAACGGTCACACGTTTTACCTGGATAAGAATGTTCTGGTTCAAAATCATCTCATAACTACCTGACTTTTGTTTGCACGTGGTCCTAACAGATTTGCTTATTTAGTGGCATCCAGATTCATCACCAGCATCAGGGAGATGATGGCTTCCTAACCCTGCTCCCTCGGTTTCTGAGTCAGTACTGACCACACAGAGGCACAGAGCAGAGGCTTGGCACCTGGAAGAAGTCTTACTATTCAGGGGGTGCCCAGGCTTGGCACGAGACCACCTGACTCACCCAGACTGATGATTTGGCTTCGTTCTTACAATGTCTCCTGGGACCAGAGCCCGGCCCCACCTCCATTGGCGCAGTGTGGGCTCTGGAAGTGTGCTCAGGGTATCAGAACCCAGCTCCTAAGTCTTCTTTGAAGTATTGCTCTAATACACCAAAACCAGAGAACTTCTCTACAATCCAGGCAGATTCCCCTGCCCCAGGTTGGGCTGGGCATTAAAGGATGCTAAGTGTGTGTGTTCTTCAGGGGAAAGGAGGGTAACATTAGCTTGGCCTGTCATCCCCTGTTGGAACATCCAACACATGTCCTTTCCTCTCCCCATGACCCCTGAAGAATATGGAGACTGATCAGGAAGCTCTCCCCAATGTATGACACCCAAAGTTTACCTCCAACTTATTACACTGGCACTCGTGAATCCTAGAACCAGGGAGCTGGAACCAGGTTTATAGAGACCTGTTTGCTTGTTTCATGGATATTTTTGGAGCTCCTGTTCTATAGACCCCAGACCTGAGATGGTACCAGGGTGGGGAATGTGGAGCTTTCGGTGCTAAGATAGTTCAGAGAGGCTCAGTCCAAGCTGCCAGTCACAGATAGCAGAGAGGACTTGCCAACAAGGTCGGGCACTGATGGTCCAGCAGGACCCAGCTCACAGGCCCTGTCTAGGACTCCTCCTCCTATCTTCTCAGACTGGCACACTTGCGCATCCCTAGATGGTCAGGTAACCAGAGGGAGGCATTTCACCAGCTTCCCAGCCAGGCCTGTTGGTATATAACCACAAGGAAGAAGTGAGCAGAGCAGCAGATGCAAGGCTTGTGCTTCTTGGGCAGCTCTGCCTGTTCTTGCTCTCACTTTCCTGGAATCAAAGCGCTGAGAGGTGAGAAGTCAGGTTCTGCTCTCAGATACACTGTGAATGGCCGAGCAGGGGAAGGTGTTCTACTGTAGCCTCTGCAGGCTGTTATGGGTGAACCACATGTGACTGTGGCTTAGGCCTGGGACACAGCAAGCTCCAGAGCGCAGTACCTGCTTCTCATTGAGGACGACATCACAGAGCCTCACTCAGAACCTGGTGCAAGGTTCTCCCCATCAGGTGGGTGTGGTATCAAGGCCCTAAGGCAGGAACAGACCTTCTTGTGGCCCCAACGAGGTGTGTCAATTAGGAACCCAAGGTCAGCACGTAACCTCCCGGGAAGATTCTAGAGCCACTCTCCAGGCCCAGCATGGAACCCCCATCTGAAGCAGACAGCCTTGACTTTAGAGCTCCCCACTGGTCTACCCAAGACTTCTGAGAGTGGCTCCTGAGTCTGTAACTCCTCCCACTCAACTGTCCTTCCCTGCCTCCTCTTTCCATAGGTATGAGAACAGTGCCATGGTCTGAGCCTTCAATTTTGTTATTAGTATAAATTCAGTGTGCAGAGCAATGTGCTTCTAAGGACATCATGTACTTTGGCCAGGCTCACCATCTGTGCCCTTGCTATTCTACCCTCATCCCAAAGCCTGTTCTTTCGTCTCTCACAGGTATAACCTGAGATCTCTGGCATCTATAAATTACCCCTTAGCACCTTCGTGAAGGACCCCAAATGGCAAATGTCCATGACATCCCTGTGCCCCTCTATATTTCCTAGACTCCTTTGAATAAGAGGAGGGAAATAACTGTTTCTGGTCTGGTCTAAGATAAAGGACCAGACATCATACATGTTACTTGCAAGTGAAGACGACTAAAACCCAGTCCACCTATGAGATGCCAGCGCACACAGTGCCTTCTTGAGGGTTTTTCTTGACGCAGCGCGAAAACAGCCTGGATCCCTTATGAGCGTCAACACGAAGGGTCTTGGACACACAGGACTTTGAGCTAAATATGCAGCAGATTCCAGGACTCATTTGTTACTGCAGTGTTGCCCAGTCCACCCTAGCGGAAGACATACTTCCCGAGTGTGTATTCACTTAGCAGGACTGTTCCCATTGGTCATCTTGAACAACCATCTCCTAAGTTCCCTGCTAGGATCTCAGGCCTTGGTGTGGGATAATGTGTTCTCTGTGCCTTTAAATAGGGTGGGCCAAATGCATGGAAATGCCCCTTTAAAGGCAAAGACCCATGAAACTCTACCCCAACATCAAACTTGCACTGGACAGGTTTATCAATCCCTCCTATCTCTTTTCTAAAGGAATTGGGGACAGTGTGTCTGTGGGTGCCTTTCCAGACTGAGGAGTTGGTGAGGGATGGGTATGATGAAGATGTTGGTCCATTTGGGGAATGGGGGCTCAGGAATTGGTAGTGGTAGGAGCTTCAGAATATAGCACCAACTTGGTAGCGAAGACAATTCTGGTTCCTAAAGTCGCTTACACCCTGACATGAGAAGATAAAGGCCCCAGGGTGGTGGCCCAGGGAAATCATCCCACAAGATCCCAACTCATCCAGGTACAGTTCAACTGGGCAACCATTCGCTCAGGCCCATGGCATGCCCAGCTCTGCCAGCCCCCAAGAATCAGACTGGCCCTGTCTGCAAGCAGCTACAGCCCCGAGAGGTAGAACATGTGCAGGATGTGGCTGTCACATGAGAGAGAACAAGAGCTGTGCTGGAAAGTGAACCCAATGAAGTCCTCAGTGTCTGCATCCTTTGTCCCCAACACCCTCCTCAACAACAGAGTCGGAAAATAGAGCCTTGTGTTGACATCATGTTTGAAGCTTCCATATGTGTCTTTCTCCTTCCTTATAGCGGCTCTCAACATAAGAATCCTCACACTGTACCAAATCACAGTGACAACACGCAACAACAAAATGCTAGCACTCACTACAACCTGAGCATACATGCCACCAAAGAGCTGTCCTCTTGCTACCTCCAGTGGCCAAATGGGCTTGCCAGATCTCCACACAGGTAAGTAGCACGCAGACGCCAATCTCCTGACCATGAGCCTAGCCTCACTCAACAGGTATCAAGGGAGAGGTCGAGGTGCAGAGGCAGAGGGAGGTCACCAACCTGACCCCGTCCCATCCTTGCCTGTCTTCTACCAGGGACAGAGCTGTCAAGAACATATCCTCCTCTGGGTCCCTTTCTGTACCTCTGCTGTTCAGCCAGGTCTCCATGCCACACTTTCCCTCTCTCCTCCTTTTGCTTCTGCCTCTCCATCCCTGTTGAGACCCCAGCCTTTCTTCCTTGGGTCAATGATAACAACAGTTTCCAGGTCTCCAGGCTTTCTCTATCCACAGCCAGCCTCTGATTTCTTACCAGATCACTAAAGCCTGGCTCCTCACATCCCACCCTTCTTTAAGATAGCCACGCCCACTCCTGGGCTCCCTCTCTTCCCATAAGGCCTGTCCAATGATGCCACATCTCACTCCTTGCTGTCTCCATGCTTTAATCCTGAGAATCTTATCTGGGCCCAACCCCCACTTCCGCGAGGCCCCTGCTCTCTGTGCCTGTGTTCCATTCACCATATCCAAGCCCTCCTCCAGAAGTCTCTCCAAGCACAGCCATGATTGCTTTTTCTCAGTGTCCTCAAGTCTGTTGTCTCTTTTGTCAGTTTTGCATTTCCCATGAGCCTGCAGGTACAGGGAGGTACCTGACCTCTGTTCCCTCCCACTGTCAGGGACAGAGCTGCCAAGAGCATGTATGGATAGCATCATCTGACCCTCCTGACACGCACACCCCTTTATCCAGCTCTGATTTCCTAGTAGGTCCAAATTCCTCTCGACTCTGTATTCCTGAGATAGGGTGCCGCTAACCTCCTCTCTCTCTCTCTCTCTCTCTCTCTCTCTCTCTCTCTCTCTCTCTCTCTCCATAACAGGCTGGTACGTGGCACCGACCTGGCACATCAATGCCGTGTGATTGCCTAGGGGATGAACTCATGACCCAGTTTGTGCCAATGCTATAAGTCTAGAACCTCTGTTGGAGCATTTGGGAGACACCATTATTCATGCTGGATTTCCTGAGAGTGTGCAAAGCTGCAGTTGTGTGAGGCCATCTGCCACCACTCGGGACAGTATGCCTCACTGTGAACTAACCAGGGACCAGAGCCAAGACCCAAGACCCGGAGAGGAATTTTAAAGAGCATTTTTAAAACCTCACTGTGCCTCTGGATACAGACATACCCGAACACAGATCGCTCCAGGTTTTGTTCAGTGATATGAACTACGAGAATCTGGGTTTCTACAAGAGGAGTCTTAAGCCTGGAACTCACTAAAAGCTGCTCAGTAGGAGTATAACCACTCAATGTAAGCCAAACCTAAACCGGCTCAGTTCATTCCTCCCCCACCCCACCCCAGTAGAATTGAACCCGGAGCCTAACACATGCTGGGCAAACACTTATTTTGAGACAAGGTCACACTAAGTTGTCTAGGCTGTTCTGGAATTCACTCTGGATCCCAAGCAGGCCTTAAATGTATGCTCTTCCTGCCACATCCTCCTGAGTAGCTGGGATGGCAGCCTGTGCCACCAGACTCAGATCTACCTGTTTTTTTATTAATGACTACATTGGTAGAATTCACATAGTGTTAGCGCTCACTCTTCTGGAAGCGCGATTCCAGAATGTGCAGTGCGTCCCTCGGTTATGCAGCTGACTCTACTCTCATGTTCTAGACTGAGCTGAGGATGATGGGGGTTCTCTCACCCTGCCCTCTTTCTGCTGTTCATAGACACAGCTTACAACCATCTGAGTCCCTCATACAACACAACGCGGGGTCCAGCGAGATGGCTGAGAGGAAAGGACACTTGTCACAAAGCCTGGTGACCTGAGTTCAATCTCCAGGACCTACACAGTAGAACACAAATGGGTCTCTTAAGTTGTTCTCTGACATCTACATGTGCACTCCTGTGCACATAAAAAAAAAGCACAGCACACAAGAAAGGAGGTAGTTAGCAAACCTGTTCAAGGCAGGGGCATGTCAGAAGGCATGCTGGGCCAATCAGGGCATGTAAGAAGGCACATCTGTCAATCATTTGCATGTGCTGGCCTTTAAGCTGGATCCCTGCGCCATCAGAGTGAGCTTCCTGAGAGCTAGCTGCACACTTGGCTTCTGTGCCTTTGTTTCCAGAACTTGATTTTGTTCAATTACAGCTTTTTTTTAAACAGTAACAAGTCAGAAATCAGAAATTCAACAGCGGAGAAATGATGAATTTGTGTGCATGGGACAGAATAGCATACAGTTACTAAAAATCATATTTACAAATAGATTTGAAGACATGGAAAATGCACATGAGCTAATGTCAGCTGAAGAAAGAAAACATTAAAATGCACAAGCAGTAGAATCTCAGGTATATAGCACAGTAAACATTGGCAAATGGAATAAATAATCCTGCTTATTAGACGCAATAATTTTTGTAAAGGTAGATTATGGGCAATTATTTTCTTTCTGCTTTTCTATATCTGTCAGTTTTTCTAAAATAGGCACTAATTAGACCAGACCCACAACCATTACTTTTAGGCATATTCCTTGATGATTATTTTCTTTTACTAATGTGACTACCAGAGAACTCAGATCCTTTTTATCATAAACATAAGCAGTGCAATCCACTGAGCTCACTTTTGTATCTGGACTGCTTTCAGAGCAAAGAATCCAATACTCCAAATGCTACACCCAGCTTTATCTTAAAGTGGGATCTTCAAAGCCTCTACATAGCTTCTGGTACTTCCTCTTGTCTACCCTTTCAGTGCCTTGATTGTATTTTTATTATGCATGTTCTCCTGGAATCCATAAACAAGTGTTTATTGAAGTGACCCAATGCCACACCAAAGAAGAAAAAGCCTGACAGTCCTATGATCTGTTGTGATGCCTCACTGTTATGAGCTCGGCACTGACAGAGGCCTTGAAAGTTCTAGGCTAGGCTTGGAATACCAGGTACTAGAGATGTTGGTACAAGTTCAAGGCCTGCCTGAGCTACTGAGTGAATTCAAGACCAGCTTGGGCAGCTTGTGGAAACTCTATCTCAAAATGAAAATGTGGAGAGCTGGGAACATGGCTCAATGGTAAGGGATTTGGCTACAGTATTGCAAAATGGAAAACAGAAAGTTCTGTTTCGCTCATCACAGGAGAGGCTCAACCAACATCAGCACATAACAGGAGGTACCTGGCCTGTGAGATGAGATAACATACTGACTGTATCTTTCATCTTTTTTACAGGTGGTGGCATTGACTATTGGGGCCATTTACTAACATCAAATGTCAACAAAGCCAGGCAAGATTAGCCTACTACACCCATCTTCTGACAAAAGGGACCAGCCAGCGAGTGTGAAGGCAGCTCTCATAGTCCACAAACACAGCCATCTCTCACTCTGAAATGACGAACACCTTTCAGATTGCTCTGGATCTACTGCAAGTTCTCACACTGATTTTTTTTCCTTCACTCTGGCTCAGAAAAAAATGTTAAAGATGGGCTTACTTGGGACAGGGGAAGTAATTATAGCCCCTGGGCACTCTCCCAAATGTGATACCTCCTGCAAGAGATGATACATTGACTGTCAGCCAGAATTTCCTTTTCTAGTGGTAGCCTCCCTGACTCTCTTAGAGATCGGAAAACCAAGCAGGAGAAAGAAGCATTCTTAATATGCTAGCAGTGACTGAGTTATCCCCCCTAAAGCCACAGCGTCTTACTGGTGGATCCACACCAAATGAAAGTGCAGGAAGGAAGACAGACTTATGTATCGAGTGCTTATGGCCTGCCAGACAGAGCTCTGGCAGTGGATGGAGCCTGCCGGCATCTCTCTGTCAGCCCCAGGATGCCACCCGACAGAGGATGTCTAACCACTCCACTGTTGAGCTATGGACACTTGCATTTAGAGAGATCAGAGATTAGGTGCCTGGTTCAAGGTCACGGGTGGGCAGGGTAAGGGTGGGAATAACCTATTTCTGAGTGCTCAACCCCAAAGCCCCCAAGTCAGGCTCAGTTGACACTAGGCTGGCACATGATCCTCTCTTGTTGTCACCTAAATGTTCCCAACCAACTGAAGTGCCTCTGCGGCATCCTCTTGACTTTGGGCCATCAACTTAGAAAGTCACCAAAATGCACTTGAAAAAAAAAAAAAAAGAAGAAAGCTTTGGCCCACACCCTGCAAACCAAGCACCCATCCCTCTGCTACCATAAGTGGATTCATAAGAAACTTCTCAGGGAGTCTTTTGAAACATTCTACAAGACATAGTCAGGATGCAAGCAGGGCTGCCCCTGTCCCCGGATGTTTTTGTCTCCAAAGAACCGGCCTTTTCTTGTCCCTTCCAGAATTATGTGTGGAAGCCACAGGAAAGAGTGCCGAGATATGACTCTATATAAATGAACAGCGCTCTCTATTTGAGTGTGCCAGACCAGTACCCAGAAAGAACTTGAAAGGCTCAGGTAAAATATGAGAGTGCCAGGAACGTCATTCGAAAGTGATTTCACACACGGTTAGCCCTGCACAGCCACCCAGCGTGCCTCTTCCTGAGGCAGAGGCCGCCTCTCCGCCTGCAGCAACCTGCGCTCACCGCCACCAACTGCCACCGATTCTTTCACCTTTTATTTACAGAGCAGAACAGCAGGCTGCTTCATCAGTGAAGCGGGGGAGGTGGGGAATGAGATACAATCTACATTCTGCTCTTTTCCTGGGGTTATAAAAAAAGGGGGTCAGGCAGGGGAGGAAGCCCTACCCAGGTTACACCACGTAGTGGGGATACTCCTTCCCTAAGGGGTCTGTCCCGGGGCTCCAGCAGAGACACGCAGGAGAGGAGCCCGGGAAGCCAGGGCCAAAAGCTGCACCTTGGCAGTGCTGGGCGAAGCAAGAGGCGCAAACAGAGCTCACGGTAAAGGAAATCACTGCCCCCTTCAGGCCGCATCTCCCGAGGCTGCGACCAAAGAGAAGAGGCTCCTTGGGTCCGGAAAAACTCGCAAACCCGACCTTGTGCTCACTACTGTTCGCTCTTTCAGGCCCTCTCTGTGTCCTAGCCTCAGGGAGGGCTGTCAAGGTCTGAGCTGAGGCTTTTTGGAAAACTAGACAGAGGGAGTGAGACGGGGCCTTGGAATGGAAAGGTTTTGGTTCTCTAGCTCTGCTCAGAGAAGGAGACCAGAGGGGAACCCTCTGCTACACTCCAAGTCAAGGCTTCCACGACTCAGACGCCTCAAGTGTACACCTGCTCTGCTGTGCTTGCAGCTGCCAAACAAAAGTGGCAGAGCAGCTGGACACCACCACGAGTCCCGGACAAGACCTGTCAGGCAACTCTATGAGCAACTAACCTTAGTCAGGGAGGGGGGGAAGGGGAGTCTCCCAAAACCACTGGAGCTATGGCTAGCGCTGGGTAGATCCCAGCAGCAGCGCTGCAGAACCTTCGGCCCCAAGACTGCCCGTGGCGCGCGAGGTCTAAGCTGTAGACGCGCACCACACGACCAGTCTTGCTGGGAGCTCAGGCCCTTAGGGTCCCGGAGCCCTTTGGACCCTAAAGAGCGTCTTGGTTTTCTTGGGGTCTGGGAACAGACCCCGTGGCCAGTCCAGTTGTGGCTGGCCCATTTTATAGTCAATGCGCCTGTTCTTCCCACTTGGCACCCCATGACCCTAGGAGCGGCACCTGGACAGGGATAACCACCTCAGGCCTTTGGGGGTCCAGCCTATACCGTCTCTACTCCTCTGGTCAAAAGAGACCCCATTCTGCACACACCCACACACACTCCCAGAGGTGGAAGGTTCTTAAAAATCAGGGTCCCATCTGCACCAGCCAAGCCCAGTGGGACCCTGGTGGGCACAGTTCGCGGTGCCCTCGGCCAGAGAGGCGCGGACAATCGCGGCTTCACCCCTTCCTCACCGCCCCCAGCCCCGACGGCACAGGCATCCGGACACTCACCTCGGTGTCATAGAGTCGTAGGTCCAGGAAGTAGGGGCGCAGGAGTGACTCGTTGCGGATCTGCTCGATGGCTAGCTCCACGGCTGGGAGCACGCCGCGCCCGATGCTGCCCTTGGCCACCTCCTTGGTGAGCGGCATGAGGCCCATGATGGAGAGCGGCGGGCTGCTGGGCGGCGGCCGGGGGGCACCCCGCGCCCAGC
>NC_022031.1:42048783-42056469 GCF_000317375.1 Microtus ochrogaster
GGCTCCCGCGCAATGGCGCCGGCACGGGCCCCGGCTCGGCTCCGGCTCCTGCTTGCTTAGAACGGCCGCGGTGGCGGCGGCGCCCGTGACGGATCAATCACGCCGGGAAGGGGTGGGAGCGAGCGGAGTGCGGGAGGCGGGGAGCCAGCGAGCGAGAGCCGAGGGGGCCGAGTCTCCGCGCTCCTCTCTCCAGCGCGGCCGCCCCGCACCCGGCCGCCTCCTCCCGCCCCCGTGCGCGATCGCAGCGCTTTCCTGCCCGGAGCTGCGGGCCAGCGGACCCTGGAGTCCAGCCGGGGGAGGGAGGGCAGCGGGAGACGCTCAAGACGAAGGCGAGGCTGCTGAGCGGCGGCTCGAGCCGCCTCCGGGGACAGGGACGGGCCGTGCGCGCCGGGGGAGGGGGAGGCGCCGGCGCTGCGGCGGCCGCGGGGAGGGCCGTGCTCCCGGCACACGCACACTCGCGCCCGGGGCTCTGTGCCGCGCCGGCTGCCGAGGCCGGCTGACCCCACCGGTAACCTGAGCTCCAGAGCACCGCGGTTTCGGGAATCGCGACCCAGAGCTGCCACGCGCGGGGCCGCGGCCGCCTCGCCCTGCGCTTCCTGTAGCACCTGCAAGGTGGTTGGGTGCTGCTTCTCCCAGGTCTAGGCTGGCGAATCGAGGGAACGAATGTTCCACAAAGGTGTCCTAGGGGCACCTGCAGCCTGCGCTCTCCTGTGCTTACTGACGCCGCACCTGGGGCTCTTGATCGAGCCTTTGCCAACCCCAGGCCAGGGCTGGGATCCGAGTCCTACGTGTCCTACCGCCCCCTCCAGGCATTTGACCTCCTAGTGTCCCCAATCCCAGAGGGCCCCGCCTTAAAATTCTCCCCTGGGTGGGAACTCTCTCTTCAGGACCAAGAAGCACTGCACACCCCTGGACCTGGCTCGCTTTCTCTGCCAGGTGGCATAGGCATACTGGCTAACCTCAGGCAAAGCAGTTCTGGGCCAGGTGAACCTGAGTGACTTCCGTGTGCCCATGAACCATGACAGCTGTGCACACTAACCTGCAAATTCCAGCATCTGATTAGTGAGAGGGTATGTCATGTAACAAAACAGCCCATCCAAACTCTGGACCATATGTACGACCTTGTAACAAGGGTGGGAATTTAGCCTTCTCCAAGTGCTCGCTACTTGGTGTATAATGCAATCCTCAGAACAGCCCTATAAACAATAAACTGAGTCTAGCATCTCAGTTTGCCGGAATGCACTGGTGGGGTCAGTAGTTTGATAATAAACACAGTTAGCTCAGGGGAGCGGAATGCACAGCCACAGAGCACTCTTCTGCACCCTGAAGTTGGGAAGTCCCTCCGGAAGGAGGGCACAGTGCTCTCAGTAGCTCTGGGTCCGATTCTTCCACACATTTGTTAAGGGGTTATCTGAATGGAGTCTGCATGTCTAGAGCGAGGCATGCACCCTGAAGAAGCCTTGAGTGTCAAGAAGTAGAGCCCAGCCTGAGCTAAGAGGATGGGCAGGACCTTGGACAGCTCCAGCGAAAGCGGGGCGCCAAGTCAGCCCAGCCCTTTTCTCTTTCTAGGTGTCTGTTTCCTCCTTCTGGGCTGGAGGTTTGTGCAAGAGCACAGTCCATCCAAGCCCCCCAATCCTCTAGCCCCCAAAAATGTTCATAAGTCACCCCAGACACTCTAGCAGGTGTCTTACTGACGGGAAGAGATCTATCTACCTGCCTATCTGTCTGGCTCCAGGCCAAGTTGTGACCTCATGTCTCACTTTGCTTGTCTGTTCATCCCTCTGGCTCTCAGTTCATACCACTGTGGGTAACTGGGTCCTTGGTGTTCTTGCTGGGTCTGAGTTCCTGTCTCAGTCAGCAGCCTAGAATCCAAGTTCTTGTAGAGGTAGAGCTGGGATGTTTTCAGTTAATAGCCATTTCTCCCTTCTACTACATTCCAACTGGGGACCCTCTTTCCATGCTTGGCAGGATGATACAGAGTGGAGGAAGCAACCCCAGTCACTGTCCTTGTTGAGCTGGTGCTCTGGTTGAGAAAGAGAGACCATATCTAGGAATAAGAAGACATTACAGTGTGTGGGTTTGAGGGAAACCCCACTGGAGGACAATAATACAACAGGAAAGAGGATTGAGACGGGTGAGGTCAGGCTAAGGTCCAAAATACAGAGTTCAGGGAAGTGCTCACTACAGTGACTCCTTACAGAGACGTGAGGGAAGTAAGACAGGTAGACAGTGTCCCATGAGAGGTAAGGACACGGAATAGGGGGCAGAAGGGAGCTTGGCATGTTTGAGGACAGCCAGGAACCAGGGTGGCTGGCACAGAGTGAACAAGGCCAAGAGTGGAATGAGCCAAGGTCAAAAATGGGGAGATCATTCGGGGCCTCAGTGCTGTGAGGACACTGGCTGCACTTGACAACATGGAGAATTACAGGAACCAGGCCATGATCTGAGCTATGTGACCAGGCTACTACTCTGGCAGCAGAGTGAAGATCCATTAGGCAGAGGAAAGGGCAGAGGTAGGCACAGCAGCTATTATATTCAGTGGCATGGCAAGAATCAGGGTAGAAGCAGAGGAGGTGAAAATGAGTGAAGTCGTAATTGTTCTTAGTATTAATGGGAATCGAATGCACTGGCCAAGTCCCAGGGCTGTGGAAACTCTTGATTGTAGTCCCCTCCTCACAAGAAACTCAGTGCCTCAGGGAACCCCTCCAGAACCAGATGGGTGTCAGTGTCAGCTGGGTCTGCAATGCGTAAAGTCTCAGGGTCTTCCCACACCTGCTTTTCAGCAATCCTCTCATTCCCACCCTCCCCTACAAATAGACATTTGTCTCCAAATCCCAGACCAGGTGTCGGGCTATGCTGAGATAGTCCCTCGCTGGCTTTGTGGGGACTTGTGAACTCTGTGGTCCATTGGCTATCAGGGGGTAGAACACCCTTCTGAGCAGGACTCTGCCACAGGAAAACAACCACCCTCTATCCCCACTGTCTATTTTTGCCTCTATTAGACTGGGAATCCTTTTCCACCTTAGTTGGAGAAGTTGAGGCTGCCCAGCTCAGCCATAACAGCTGTTTTCCTCTAAGACCTGGATTGAAACTCCCCACCCACTTCCCTTTCCCACCAGTGGTCCATGCCCCAGAAGCAGTAAGGCCCCTGTCACTCTTTTTAAACACTTTTTACATTTTCATTTAGATTTAAATTTTTCGTTGTGTAAACACAAGGATGCATGCACACATGTGCACAAGTGTGTACTATGGCACACCTGTGACAGTCAGAGGACAGATGGCAGGACCCTTATGGGTCCTAGGGAAATGAATGCAGGCCACTAGGCTCGGTGACAAGCCACTGAGCCATCTCACTTGCCCACCTCTCGCTCCTTTTCTTTAAGAATATCAACAAGCCACCCTTGCAAACACCTTCCATGGATCTGTGTTTACACTTGGATATTTCTTTCCTTCGAGAAATTCAGCTGTTTTTTAAAAAGTGTGTTGTTTTACATTTCTTCTTTTTTTTTAATGGAGAAGCCGTGAGTGATGGCTCTGAAAAAGATTCCCTGAATGACTCTCGAGAGCTTGTTCCTTTTTTCCCAAGGCATGTTTTTTAAACTGAAAAATTGGGTTTCAGGCATCAAATGTGGTCTAGTGACATCTTCGAGTAATAATAATAGCTGCCACTTACATTAACCACCCACCTGCTCTGTGCCAGACACCTTGAGATGCATCATCTGAGTCTTCATGGCAGCTGGGAAAATGGGTGTTAGCATCTTCATCTCTGAATAGAGGGACGAGGGGCTCTCTTGTCTCAGTTGTGTCCTAAATGCAGAGACGGTGATCAACACAAGCCACCCATACGTCCCTGCTCCTGTGCTTGCCTCTCTGGCACTAGCCTGTCTCTGAGGACACATGTCTATAGCTGATCAGCAACATTCCAAAGAGGCTAAGAACACCGTTGAATGTCTGGGGAGATGGTTCAGTTGATAAAGCACTTGCTGAGAACCGAAGTTTGAAACCCCAGTACCCATATTAAAAGGGTTAGAGAGATGGCTCAGCAGGTAAGAACACTGGTTGATATTCCAGAGGACCAGGGTCTGATCCCCAGCACCTATATGGTGGCTGGTCTGTACCTCTGGTTCCAGGGGCACCAATGCCCTGTTCTGGCTTCCAGGGACTCCTACATACATTTGGTAAACAAATATACATGCAGGCAAAATACCTACATATATGAAAATAAATAAATCTTAATGAATAAAATAATAAAAATGAGGCATGCGAATGCCCATCTTAGTTTTAGCAAGATAACCAGAGGGGCTCATTGGCTAGCTTATTTAGCTAAATCAGTGATCTCCAGAACTAGAGAGAGAGAGCTTGTCTCAAAAAGGAAGGTAGAGATTAAAGGAGGAAGACACGTGACATCAAACTCTGGTCTTCCAAACACATATGTCTATATGCACAGAACAGCTGAAATAGCACTGACAAGTAGGAAGAAAAGCTGCTCAGGGGACTCTATTGAATGAAGGATGGGTCTGGGTCTCCTGACCTACCCAAGAAGCCTCTATGATGACAACGACCCCACCAATGCTTCAGGAGTGCAGTGCCCTTGTGGCTGGATCTCTCATCAGAGACAACACTGGGGACTGCATTTCTAACATACGCAGTAATTCCTAATCAGCCGCTTTCCAGAGGGCACAGATTGGCAAGAGCTCAACATCCCTCTTTCTTAGAAATTTCAAAAATATTAAGATCATTGACAGCTGGGTGGTGGTAATAAAATCCTTTAATCCCAGCACTTAGGCGGCAGAGACAGGTGGATCTCTGAATTTGAGGCTAGCCTGGTCTACACTACAGAGCAAGTTTCAGGGCAGCCAAGGATACACAGAGAAACCCTGTCTTGAAAACAAAACAAAACAAAACACAAGAGGAACCAAGGACAGACAAGAGGTATGCTTTTGCCACAGAGCCTCAGGTGGGGAGGACACCTAGAAAGCCTTTGGTGTGACCACCTGTCCAAGTTTGCATCCCTCTTTACCTTTCGAGGCCATGGGAACTTTGGAGTAAGACTCCTGGGTCTGTCTTTCAACCTTAGTGTGTGCTGCAACTCCAGGTCAACCACAGAACCTCCTGCCTTTCAGTTTGGCACTCTGTGAAGCCAGGATGATAGCGGTTCCTCCTCTATAGCATCACCGTGAGGATTAAACAGTAGCAACAGTGGGCTGCTGTATTGAATTCCCTCACCAAGTGTGCTGATGCAACTGTAGTCCTTAACAGAACCCTAAGCACTTATTAGGAAAGAAATCAGGAATAATAAGGCCTTTCTTTTCTTTTCTTTTCTTTTCTTTTCTTTTCTTTTCTTTCTTTCTTTCTTTCTTTCTTTCTTTCTTTCTTTCTTTCTTTCTTTCTTTCTTTCTTTCTTTCTTGTTGAGACAGGGTTTCTTTGTGGCTTTTGGAGCCTGTCCTGGAACTCACTCTGTAGACCAGGCTGGCCTTGAACTCAGAGATCCACCTGTCTCTGCCTTCCAAGTGCTGCTGTCTGCCACCACTGCCCAGCACTGACTGACGATTTTCATATATGTGTTCTCCTCGGGTCCACCAAAGTCAGATACCCTAAAGCTCTCTCCCTGTGGACACCCAAATCTGCCGCTGGCTTCTGTGGTACTCCTAGCTTTTCTCATGGTGGCATTTAACCAACAATAGCTACAGGCATCTCTCCAGACTTTCTTCCTCAGCAGAAATGACCCTGAATCCTTTGGCCATCAGTCATCATTCCAGGCTTCTCTTCCATGGTAAAGTCAGAGCTGACCGCAAACTCTCTGAATAGGCCAAGAAGCACACAGTGGAGTAGGGCCAGGCCCCAGTGCAGTCACGGGACTGCTGTCTGGTTGTTCAGATTTTTCTAGTGAATACATCACCCTTGGGCTCCTAGGAAATGCACTGTGAAAGCCTAGGTTTCTTTTCTATGAAGCTCCCACTGTTGCTGTTTCCAAATAGCTAGACTTTTCCTATCCCACTTACCAGCAGTTTTATTTGGAAACCCCTACCCAGGAGTGCATTGCTTCTCCAGTGACCTCCTCTACTGCCCTGCCCTGCTGAAGGTGTCCTGCATGGCGGATCTCTCTGACACCTCTTCCAGTTAGTGACACTGTTATTAGGCAACCTGACTGTCTTTCCTGTCCTTAAACACTTACTGGAATGGTAAATAGGAGAGAGCAAAAACCACAGTTCCAGGTCTGCCTACGCCGGGGTTTCGTCTTTTATTAAGATTAAATCTTGTGACAGCTCCCACGTCCACACCCTACAGCTTGCATTTCCACACCAGAACATGCTCATTCTCGACGCACTTGGCCAAAACTCTCATACATGGTCTCAGGGCTTCTCAGACCAGCCACACCACCAAGGCCATGAATCCAGGTGTCTGGGTCTCAGTGAACACATGTTAACTCCTGGGAAACTCTGTGGTCAGCTGTTCTGGAAGGCTGCAGAGCTGACACTCCTACCCCCTATTGCTGAGAACACCCATGAAGGCCCTTAGAGAAACCGGAACCCAGCTATAGGCTCCACTGCCAGCCTTGCTGCCTCTCCCCTTCCAGGGTTCCTTGCGCTCTCTGCGTTTATCTGACTGGTACCTCCGTGTGGGCTCAGTAGAAGCATGTGCCCCCCCCCCTGGGAAAGTCGTCTCCATTTTCCTTTTGATCACACAGACTCCAGTTTCCCACCCACTGGTCAATTTCTCCCAAAAATCTCTGCCGTGTCTCTGTCGCAGGCCTAGCGATGGGCAAGCCCTACCTTCTTCTGTTCACCCACCCTGCTCGCTCTGTGCCCCACTCGAGTTCTGCTAGTGTCTGTAACCTTCTCAAAGCCTCTGCCTCTTCTGGGACTGAGTGCCGGCAGGGCAGCTGTATCTCCATTCTATTCTCCTCCTCTCAGGGCGTCTCATGGACAACGTTGAGATGTAACGTGTGTCCTGGAAACCACACGACTGTTAAACATGTGGTCCAGTGGATTAGCACAAACCAGACACACTCGCAGAACCCACAGAAAGCCAGAGGAGCATCAGGGACCTGCAGCCCCCGGTGGCCTCCTCTCTCTAGAGGAAGCCAGTGCACTGAGCTGAGCGTCAACACCAGAGACTGGTTTGGGCCTCTTCTTGGACCTTAGTATTCTCTCTCCCGAGTCAGTAACACCCTGTAAGGTTCATCCACGAGGTCATGTATGTTACCAGATCTGTTTTCACAGCTGTGTGGTGGCCTTGGCTTTTCACAACCCACCTCCAGCACAGTGATCCACGTGTGAGGTTTTGTCACCACCCACTCCAGGGCCTGGCTGCTTGTCACAGTCTAACTTGTAATGCCGGCCTCTCCTCTAGCTCTGTTGTAACCTGACCTTCATGGTCCTACCATGCAGACCAGTGTCATTCCCAACTCAAAAACTCCTGGGGTTCACAGTTACCGCAGGGCACACACTCCCTGGCTCAATACAAGTTATTTACAGTGAGGCTTCAAAGCTTCCAGGATTAGATAATACAACCAGCTTCTCTCCCTGCACCGTCCAGATTCCAGCTCCTTACACTGCTTCAGGCGGTCCATCTCACACTGCATCGAGTGGTCCATCTCACACTGCATCGAGTGGTCCATCTCACACTGCATCGAGTGGTCCATCTCACACTGCATCGAGTGGTCCATCTCACACTGCATCAGG
>NC_022031.1:42057129-42105708 GCF_000317375.1 Microtus ochrogaster
GACGGTTCATCTCACACTGCATCAGACGGTCCATCTCACACTGCATCGAGTGGTCCATCTCACACTGCATCAGACGGTCCATCTCACACTGCATCAGACGGTCCACCTCACACTGCACCAGACGGTCCACCTCACACGGCAGTAGGTCCATAGTGCACCTGCTCTGTTCTTACTCCACTGCCTGATCATGTATTCCTTCAGCCCAGAATGCTCTCCCCGCTCTTTCTCCCACTGGAAAAATTGTCAAGACCCAACTCAGGTGTCACCTCCCCTGCAATGCCTCCTCCAGTCCCTCCTAGGAATAATTGCTCCCTGTCTCAGCTCCCAGGCTAAGGCTCCCTCCATGCTGAGAGATAACACTTATCACTTCTTTAGAAGTTAATTACCACATTTTGCTATCCCAAGACAGGTATTCCAGCTCATTTCTGGGACCAGGATGTACTATGCCTACTATGGTACCTTAGAGTTGGAAGTATGGAGATCTGGAGGCTTTTGTGTTTGTTTTTTCCTTTCTTGATAGCACATACATCTCTGGTATCTTAAGAGTCAAAAATAGAACATTTATTCTTATCTCAGCATATTCTAGAATGGCTTTTTGGCATCGCATTGCCTTGAAGAGTCAGCTGTCTGCAACTCAGGAGCCTTCTCTGTGTACGAGGCCACAGGCACACCCAAGATAATCAATACGCATTTGTTGAATGGAGAAGTGTGCTCTGTCTGGTGCAGGCATTCTCTGCGTGTGCTGCTGAGACAGTGGAAGGGTGGAGTGGGGAGGTCTCTGCCTGGTTCCTCCTGGAGCTTTCCCACCTGAGAAGGGGGTCATGTCGCTAGCAGGTGACAGCAGAAGTCGGGGGAAGGGCTGTTACATTAGCTTCACCTATTGCTGGATCAACAAAGCCAGTTTCCGTCATAGCGTCATTCCTAGGGAATAAATGTGATTTGCTTTTTGGGGTCTTTCCCAGTCCTATCTTCAGATGCACACTGTGGTAGGGCACAGCCACGTCCTATGACACAATTCATGTTCCAAGACACCATCTTTGTATAACAACGAGTCTTAACTTACCTTTTCCTATTGCGTCTGCCCTGCCTCTGTGTTCTAACACAGGCCAAAGCACAGGCAAGATGGCATTTGACCTTAGGTTATTTTAGTTACTTTTTGTCCATTTCTTAAGATGCCAACCATTCCAGTTTCATGGGAATTTTAGTGAAGTCTGGCCATTACTCGTTTTGGTCAGTTTAGGCTACTGTAACAAAAAAAAAAAAAAAAAAAAAAAACTTTAGACTGGGCAGTTCACAAACAGAAATTAATTGCTCATAGTTTTAGAGCCTGGGAAATCCAAGATCAAGGCACCAACCAGCACATCTGATGACTAAGAAGGGCCAGTCTTCATAGCCTGGTGCCTTCAGGGCCTGTGTCCAAGAGAAGCTTCCCTCAAGACCCTTTTCTAAGGGCACAAATCTCATTTCTGAAGGTGGCACCCCTACAGCTTCATCACTGTGTGAAGACCCTACATTTTAGCACCACTGTGATAGAAGTCAGCTTCAGTGTGAACTTGGGAGAGACTGAGCCATTTAGACCACGGCCTGCTGTCTTTTCACAAGATTTGGGATTCGAGAATCAATGGCCAGTGGTCTCGGGACGGTGCATTTTATGTGATGCACAGAAATCTAAGGTTCAGCCAGTAAAACATCTGCCTAACAAGCGTGAGGGCCAGGCACAGCTGTACACATTTGTAATCCCCAGGCCGGAGGTGGGGCACGAGACAGGCAGATCCTGTTGAGCCAGCCAACACAGCCGAATGGGTGAGCTCCAGGTTCAGCGAGAGATCTGTCTCAAGGGATAAGGAGAAGAGCCGTTGTGGAAGACTCCTGGCACGGACCTCTGGCATCCACATACAGGTGCACCTCACATGTGCACATTTACACAAACACTATGCACACACACACACCACACACTCACACACATCCACACACAACAAAAAAGAAACACGATTTACTGGTATTGCAACATCTGGCGTAAGACCCCCACAATGTGTGATGATCCGCAGCTGGCTTGGAAGAAACTTTGTTCCTGAGTTCTTGGGGTGTCCTGAATCAGCTTCACAAGGTGTAGGTTTACGTGTGTTGTTTTGAATATGAGATGCATCCCTCCAGACTCATGCACTGAACACTTGGTCCCTACCTGGTAACACTATTCTAGAGGGGGGTCATGGGAACTTGAGGAGGAAGAGTCTATCGGAGGAATTGGGCTACTGCGTGGAGTTCTCTGAAGTTTATACCTGGTCCCTGGTCACATTTCCTTCGTTCTCTGCTTCCTGTTCACTAGGTGACCAGTCTGCCACACTCATGTCTTCACTGCCACCAGGTCCCAGAAAAAAAAAAAAAAAAAAAAAAAAAAAAAAAAACAGAACCAAAGACTATAAGGCTGAAACCTCAGAAACTCTGAGCAAAAACAACTTCTTTTCTTTAAGTTTATGTGAAGCCGGTTGTCACATCACCGAAAGTTACCATAGGAGTTGTCCCCAGTTCTGGGTGAGCCCCCTGGAGAATGAGCCTGGTGTTGTTTGCTGTGGCCTGGCTTTCCTGGATGTTTGGACACTGCAGGATCGCCAGGCTGCAGAGCTTGATAGAGTTCAATTGTGGCCATCTGGACTTCCCTTGGGGAATCTTTTCCTGACATCTTTATTTTGTTGAGACTGAAGAAGGTGCTTAATTCTTTCATATATGTTTGTTATCTTTCGGCAGATTAGAGGCCTCTGGGAACTCTCTAAATTCCATCTTCTCATTCAACAACTGGATCCCATCATTGGCCATGTGAAGATAGCAGAGGTAAAGCTCCTGGCCAATGGGAAGTAGGGTGGGGACAATAGGAAGGGTTGGGAACAGTTTTTGGGGTTTTTTTTTTCCTTCTAGCTTTCTCTATTGTGTGAACATTGTTGCTTTCACACACAGGAAGAGCTGACCATAGTATTTGACAATGTTGTTATTATTTTTGGTTCTTTCTCTCCCGTTTGTTTTCACTTTGTATTCAGAGAATGACTTTGCTCATTCAAAAATAATAGCACAAACAAAAGAGATAAAAGGAGGATTAAAAGAGTCGGTGTGGTAGTACACACCTTTTATCCCAGCACTCGGAAGGCAGAGGCAGGTCAGCCTGGTCTACGGAGTGAGTCCCAGAACAGTCAGAGCTACACAGAGAAACCCTGTCTCTGGTTGGGGACAAGGAGTATGAAGATTAAAAGAAAACCAACCCACCACCTTGTGGTTTTGTTCTTTATTATTGTTCTTCTGTGTTTGGTTTCTTTCTCTGCCTCTCTGCTCTGATCATTTTGACAGCAGATTTAAACTTTTAATGGAAACAGAACAAAAAAAAAGTGCTATCAGCATCTTTAAAACTTGAAGCAGGTGGTTAGGAACCCTCTAGAAAACCTGGGTGTGTGCTCGTGTGTGTGTGTGTGTGTGTGCACGCGCGGGTGCGCAAGTGTGTGCTCTTTGAGCTCCCCCACCTTCACCTTGTGCCCGCATCACCTCACTTAGTTATCATTAGATCATCAATGACCCTGGGAGTCACTCAGGTGCCCGCTCCTCAGAACAGGAAATGGGACCTCAGATCTAACAATTTTGTTGTAAACACGTGAGACAAGAGACAAATTCGGAACTGTAATTCTGGACTTGAAAGTTAAGTCGTCTTTTCTAGCCAGTCTCACCTACAAGATTAAGTACATGCTCTTAGCCATTGGCCGTCTCTCCATCCTTCAAATGGAGAACAACACACACCACACCATACTCCAGGTCTGTCTGTCTCCTCCCGTGTGCAGGGCTCCTTAGGGGCAGGGCTGTGTCCCCAGAGCTAGCACAGGGAGGAGTGGGAAGAGAACAGTCCCTAACCAAGAGCCCTTGACCAGTCCTTGAGCCTCAGTTTCTCTATGTATACTATGAGAAGCTGCACAGATCAGATCTGAGGGGAGATGGCCTTACTGTGATCCCACAGAACACAATCCACAACCTCTGATAAGGTCACAAGAGCTTCTTTTCCAGCCACTTCTACTTCCTGCTATGGTCTGCGCATGCCTTTCCTTGTCCTCTGTTCAGTTTTGCTTGTTTGTTTTTTGAGACAAGGTTTCTCTGTGTGTCCTGAAATTCGCTCTGTAGACCAGGCTGGTCTGAAACTCACAGAGATCCGCCTGCCTTTGCCTCCTGAGTGCTGGGATTAAAGGTGTGAGCTGCCACCGCCACCACAGCCACCACAGCCCGGCCCTCTGCTCCTTTCTATATTACTGGCCCCCACTGCTTCCCATGCATCCTTTGAGAGTGTCCTGCGCTTTTGTTTAACTCTCTGCAACAGGGGGCTTCCCAGCTCTGCAGTTGGAGGTGTGTTCACCATCATTTCTCTACAGAGTCCTCTCTCTCTCTCTCTTGCTCGCTCGCTCTTTCTCTCCCTCATTGTTGTTCTTAAATCTGACTCTTCTCCCACCCTCCAACATGGCTACTCCTCCAATGAGCCTAAGGCATGCTACATGAGTATCCATCCCCGAGCTGGGGTTGTGGCTCAGTTGACAGAGGGTCTGCCTTGCATGAGTCCACAAATTCCTCATAAAACGCTGTGATGAAACACACCTGTAATCCCAGTGTTTGAGAGGTGGAAGCAAGGGGCTCAGAGGTTGAAGGTCATTCCTAGCAAATTTAAGGCCAGCCTTGGTATGACTCTGCTTTTAAAAAATTAAAAAATAGAGGGCTAGAGGGATGGCTCAGGGGTTAAGAGCATTGGCTGCTCTTCCAGAGGACCTGGGTTCAATTCTCAGTACCCACATGGCAGCTCACAACTGTCTGTAACTCCAGTTCCAACATTCCCACACAGGCATACATGTGGGCAAGATACCAGTGCACATAAAATAAAAATAAACCATAATAAAACTATTTTTAAAAGTGTCTGTGCTGCCTCCAGCTCTCCATGGATACAAGCGTCTTTTGTGTCCTTAGGAACACACAGGAGTTCCCCTGAGGTTCTGTGGCCAGGGTTGGGGCTGGTAGGCCCCAGGTATTAATCAGTCTAAGCAGAAAACAGTGTTTACCACAGAGGGCTGAACACAGGACACTGGGGACTGGAGGCACAGAAGGCTGAGTCACTTCTCGAGGAAGATGAGCTGTCCCCAGCATCGGTAAAGAGCAGAGGTGACTGCTGTCCCCTGCTGGGGAGCAGAAGTCACTGAGAAAGCAGGACTGATGGCTGATGGCTCCAGAGTGGCCTTTGGAGGGGACCCGGGTGCCACTGAGGAAACACCCTGATGCCCACACGGAGGAGAACCAGCTGTTTCTGTCCTCCGGCAGCTCCTCAGTACCCTGCTGTACTTCTCTTGTGAGAAGGCAGCCCCAGCTGCACCCTTAAGAAAGCCATGGCCCACAAGAGACCCCAGTGCAGTACTAGTGACTTCTCTGGAGGAAACCCGCTAAAGCCACTGGGGAATGAGACCTTCGGGAACCAGTCCTTTGTGACACAGCATAGAGGGGGAAGAATTAAGAAACCCCTCAAAACAGAAGTTTCAGCCAGCACCGCAGGCTGGTATAGCCCTAGCTAAAAGACACCAGTCGTGGGCTAAAATGTAGCTCGGTTACCAGAGTGCTGGCTGAGCTACACAGAGCCCCATGTCCATGCCCCAGAACTGCATGAGACGGTCCCAGAGGCGCACAACTGTAATCCCAGCACTCAGGGGGTGAAGGCAAAAAGATCAAGAGCTTAGAGCAGGGCTGGAGAGACAGCTTAGCTGGTAAAGGGCTTGCAAAGAGGTGGGCCTGAATGTGACACCAAGAGCCCATAGAAAAGTTCCAGCTGTGGCTGTGTGTGCGTGTATTCCCAGTGCTGGGAGACAGGGACAGAAAGGTCCCTGGGGCTCACACCCGAGGCTGACCTCTGCCCTCCACACTCATCTATAAGTGCTCGCATGTGTGCACACGTACGCACAAACACACAGTTCAAGGTCACCCTCAGATGACTATGAGGCCAACCTAGACCACATGAGACACTTCCTCAAAACACACACACACAGTTCAAGGTCACCCTCAGTTGAGTTTGAGGCCAACCTGGACCACATGAGCCACTACCTCAACGCACACACACACACACACACACACAAAACAAAACAAAAAAAATGAAACAGCCTGTTTTGCAGAACTGACTGCTCCAGCTGTTACAAACCACATCTGCTTCAGAATGAGCCTGTCTGTCTGTCCAGCCTTTGGTATGAAATGGACAGGCAGACAATGTTCGTGTCCCTCTGTTACTCCTGAGGCTGGACTTCTCTTCCCTTCCCTTGTGGACCTGGGTGCTGAACACTTTGTATCTGCCTGTTCACCCTTTCTGGGTCCTGTCAGATGTGGATAGGGCCGTTCACTTTGTATTCTTCCGTTCCATCTTTGGCTCTCGTGCCCCCCCCCCAATCTATCATTAATATTACTTTATCAGGGCTTCATGATGGTTTTGGTACCTGTTCAAGGAGCCTGAGATGGGTAGCATTCACCTGTAACCCCAGAATTTGGGGCCTTGAGGGCAGAGGTAGGAGGATCATGAGTTTGATCAGCCTAGGCTATACAGTATGAGCTTCTACCCCAGTAAACAGCAAAACAAAAATATGAGCCAATCCCCACTTGGCAGGTCCTGTCCTCCCTGTGCCCTGGATTGCATTCTCTAAGCCACGGGGAACTGTGGGGAGTGGGAACCGTGTCCCTCCGGGTTTCCTGCTCGGCCCTGGGTGGACCCTTCATTCTGGGAGGTGCATGATTTCTGCCCTGTTTCCCAGGATGAAGGCTCTTCACCGAAGACGTAGTTTTCTGCCGCATCAATTTCCCGGAGCACATACTAAACACTGTCATCACCAGCGACACCACAGCTGGAAATAGCAATGCTGAATTGGGGGGAAAGATACGCATTACGTGCGGAGCACAGCTGGCTTCCAAAGCAGGTCCTTTCCAGGGAAACGGAAGAAAAGTGAAGAAAAACTGAGAGTGGGCACATCCGCTCCCACCCCCTCAGGTGTCCTGTCTCAAGGGCGTGTGCACACCCCAAGTTCATTTTCAGCCCTGCACACTGTCGAAAGGTTCACAATGTGACCCAATTCACAGCTGTAGAGGCCATCCAAGTATGGGGGTCAGACACATGCCAGTGTGACAGAAAGCCGAGGGGGATCTCTATACAGCACCCCTTCTGCTTAAGGTGCCCTGTCCCCTGACCTGCAGTGTGTGCACCTTCCCTGAGGACACTTAGACGTGGGTGCAGCTGAAGGGCTCCCCAGCCCTTGAAGATTGACCTGTTGTAGCCCAGGCTGGCTATAAACTTGTGATCCTCCTGCCTCAGCTTTCCAATTGCTAGGATTACAGGCCTGCTTCGCCATGCCTAGTTAAGGAGACTTTTGTTCTGAGACAGAGTGTAGCTATGTAATCCAGGATGGTCTCCAAATGGTGGGCCTCCTGCCTCCATCTCCTGAGGGCTAGGATTACAGGCATCCAGGGCACCCCCACGTTAGGTCTTTACAGATGGTGAAGCACCTGCTGTGTGGGCTGTACCAGGGACACCTTTTCTCACTCAACTCCTCCATCACCACAACAGGGAGGACTTACTCTCCCCACTTTATGGGCAAAGCTATTGAGACTTAGAGGTTCCAAAATGATGCAGTCACTATCGGGCAGGGTGACCATCCTTTCTCTTGGTTGAGTTGAATCACGGAGCCATTTGATTGGAGCCCTGGTCTTCCTTGTGTTCTCAAGCTGCTCCCCATCCTCCCCACCATTCTCTTGCCCTGGGAGCCAGATGAGCAGCTCACACATGGTATTTCCAGGTCTCTCCTCCCCCATGGCTTAGGCAGTGCTCAGAGCGCTGGCAGCCCCAGGGATCCCCCATCTGGCTGCTGAAGCTTGCAGCCTCCTGGGAGGTAGTTCCTATAGCTCCAAGCAGGTGCAGAGGCTGGAAAGACCTGTTGTTCCCGAGCTGGTAAGAGAAAGCCCCAGGAGTCATGACTTCCCATGACAAGTGAGGAAGGCAGAAGGAGCCTTCCCTGAACGCAGTAATGAAGCTGAGTGTGTAGCGGGTGACTTCGGGCAAACAGTCAAGAGCTCAGCCACAGTCACCCTTTCTCACAGGTTAGTGGAAGGGGTCTAGAGTTGTGTGGGCATTCCCGTCTCAGGTTGTCCCTTAGTTTGAGAGAGCATAGAGGCCGTTTTCCTCTAAGACTCACTCCCAGGAAACTTCTAGAGCCCAGTCAGTGAGGGACTGCTGCCTTTAAACTTTGGTTGGTGTCACTTGGTGAACAAGGCATCAGGTGATTCCAGGAGCAACAGGTTCTCAGATCCGAGCACTTCAGACTGGAAGGCAGCTGCCTGAGACACTCCGCAGCACTGTTTTGTGATGTAGAAGCAGGCTCAGAGAGGGCAAGCAAGGCTGCACAGCACACCCAGCCACCCTGAGTCCACACTCCCAGGTGTACTCTCTCCCGGCAGTCCCTGTGATAAAAGTCACCATCCCTATAAGTGCTCAGCCTGTGGGGTTGTCATAAAAGAGCGCGCTCCCCTAGACTCTGAGTCCTTTAAGGACACAGCCCCTGTTGTTTAAAGACTGCATCCCTGTTCATTTTAGCGGGCACACATCACAAAGACACCAGCGATGGACTGGCTTTCCCCTTGCTGGACCCCTGGGAGATGTAGACTGAGAGCCTGCGGAGAGCCCATGGGGTGTCCGAGAAGTCCCAAGCCTCGTGTTTCCCGAGGAGCAAACTGCAAGGCTGGGGCCGCAGCAAAGGCAGGTGTGGTAAGGAAAAGTCAGACTGAAGTCATTGAAAATGTGACGTTGTCTTGTCATGGACCTGTGTGTGATCTCGGGTGGATGCCACCCCCTGCTTCCTCGATACTATTCCAGCGCTGGGCTTGCTGAGACCCTTGTCCTCCTCACTGCCGACCCTGGGTACCACTTTTACTCTTGTGTCAAGGTTTGCAAAGCCTGGGAAAGGGTTGGGGTTGAGATGGAGGTTTTTCTCCCATTTTAGCTCGGGGTTACTGAGTGACTTAGACTCTGGATGTGACAGCTGGTGAATACGAATCTCCTGAGGGGTTCTGTCTAGATCTGACCATGGACAGCAAGTGAATGACAAGCCGTCTCCTGCCCGCTCTGGGCTGACATGGTAGCCGAGGATGCTGTTAATTTTGCTGTTTACAGAAAGAAGTCCGGTGTGAGTGGAGGCTTTTTTGGTGTTTAAAGCCAGATGGTATTTCCTGCCTTGATCAGCCTGGGAGTTTTGGTTCCCATGGCAACCCTGAAGTTCCACCTACTGCAACTTCCTCATTCTCCAAGCTTCTTCCTCTTCCACTGTAGTCAGAGGCCCAGGAGAATAAAGCCCTTAGCTAGTGAGTTGCACTGCACTTCACAGTGACACCGCGCTCTGTTTATGACCTCACTCCTCACTGCAGCCCTGCCATGGAGCATCTGCTGTCCCTCTGCTTTGCTCAGGGAAACCCAGGCTCCAGAGACAGGCGACCTGCTCCACTTAGCCTCGCTGCCGTCAGCAGGACTCCAGCCAGGTCTGATGTCTCTGGACCTGGGGTGGGATGAACATCCTCCAGCACACCCTCTGCTGTGCTTACGGTTCCTCGATTCCTAAGTGGTCGATTTCACTTGTAAGCTGGGCTAAAATCAAGATGTGGCATCTTTACCAATTTAACTTCTCAGAACCTCACTTTATCTGCAAAATGGTAATAATGATGCCTCTGAAAGGGTGGGAGATTACATATGAATAAATGTATATATAGACACAGTATACGCCTACTGTATTTGAAGGACATCTAAGATCAACCTGATTACCCACAAGACACTGGGTGGATTATTTTGCTTGTGGAACCCGATTCATGAAAGTCTGACAGGTGTCCAACCTCTTTTGTGTGTGGTTTTTCAAAACAGGGTTTCTCTGTGTAGCTCTGGAGCCTGTCCTGGAACTCACTCTGTAGACCAAGCCAGCCTCAAACTCCACCTGCCTCTGCCTACTGAATGCTGGGGTTACAGGCATGCGCCACCACCACCTGACTTTTTCCCCCCTGTGGAGTGTCAAACATTTTAACACTTTTGTCATCTACAGATGTGTTGGGTCACACAGCTATGTGATGCCTGCAGCTTGCAGGCTGCAGGTTAGGCATGTCTGTGAGAGGTAGCAGCATACAATGCTTGCTTGTTGTGATAGAGGTAGCATAGAACTTAACTTCTCATGATGCACATCCCTGAGGGATACAGGGATTTCGCTTATGAATGATCTGGGGAGGAGACCCTGCTTTAAGTGCAGGACTGTCACTTATGAAGCATTGTGTGAGTTTTCTGAGTGGTTCATTGTCCAGAGAGGCATGGTCATATCTGTAGAAAACTCCAGAAGCTTCGGGCTCTAGAAGTATGGGCAGGAGCTGGAGTACAGGTATAAGACCGTTAGAAGGGCTCCTGAGGCTGCTGCCTAGGTCCTGCCCATCCCGGGACCCCATGGGGTATGGCAGTAACTGTGGCTGACCTTGGGACACTCAGTAGAACATGGAAAGATGTCAACAGGCCATATCTTGCATGACAAAACTACGCTCATTGATAATGACTTGGCCAAAGCTTTAGAAACAAAAAATACTTTTTAAAAGTCATCCTTCCTCGGGAATGCCAACGGACACACGTAAGCTCATGACAGAAGGGGGATCGAAGTGGAACTGACAGCCGGCACCTGGTGTTGCTCTTCCTGCCAGTTTTCTTTGCCCCGTATTCTGTATGACTGCGGTTTTGCAAACTGAATTATGTGCATGAAGTTAATTGCTATCCAATTAACAAATATTTTCTATTCATTCTTGCAACCAGTCTGGCTGGTACATCCCATCACCAGCTCTTTTGCCTGTCCCCAACTCTGTGGTGGTCAATGTGGCCATGCCAAGTGGCTGATGAGCAGTTCAGTTGGCTTGACCCCTACACGACAGACAGGAGAAAAAAAATGACTAGGAGCTCTGGTGCCCGGGAGTGCTTTCCTGGTGACGAGCCCTCGGGCTGCCAGTTAAGCGTCACACCTGCCCCTTGAGCCAGGACAGTCATTATTCCAGAGGATGACAAGCAAGGCAAGGACTTGGCTTGGCTCCCAGGGCTTCCCCCGTGCCTCTCTGACGATGCTCGGGCCTCAGCGGATGAGCTCGCTACCCAGTTCCCACGATCCCTGAGGACACAATGAAGTCGGCTTGCCCAGTAGTTCATTCGCAAAGCTTTCCAACTGTGGGCCCTTACCACTGGTTCCCCACGCTGCGTGGCCCTAACCCCCTTATTCTACGTGGGTTCCAGGAGGCAGACCATACTAGTGTAAATGGCTCTGCAGTCTGGCTTTTTGTCAACTTGACACAGCTACAGTCATCTGAGAGGAGGAAACCTCGGTTGAGAAAAGGCATCCAGAAGACTGGGCTGTAAGCAGACGATCCTGTAAGGCGTTTTCTTAATTAGTGATTGATGGTGCCATCCCTGGGCTGGTGAGCGAGAAAGCAGACTGAGCAAGCCTTGAGGAGCAAACCAGTAAGCAACACCCCTCCATGGCCCCCGCATCAGCTCCTACCTCCAGGTTCCTGCTGACATCCTCAGTGACTACATTGTAAGCCAAACAAACCCTTTCCTCCCCAGGTTTCTTTGGTCATGGTGTTTCATCACAGTAGTGACCCTAATCAAGACACTGGCCTCCAGCGTTTGAATGGACATTTGTAGACAGGACAGTGGGACTGGGTGGCAAGAGGGGAACAAAGGGGACTGAGAAGTATGTGAGGGGCTGTTGGGAGCAGTGAGACCCCAGATCCTGAATTTCTTGTAATCCCCTGATCTGAGTGCCTACAGCTGCTCTGAGCACGAGACCTTCAGGAGTTACTGATGGCAGGAGAGTGGTTTCTGGTGGGTTTGGCTGGGGCGTGGCTATCTCTATATAATCTGCCCCTGAACACAATAAAGGGGCATTCTTGGGGAATTCAAGGATGACCCGTGTCGTTGTCTGTCTGTGTGTTTCTGTGTATTTTAACCTCCAGCTCCCTTGTCCGAAACACGCCAACTGGGTGCCAGCACGCAAAGCGCAGACACAGGGGCGCAGTGCGCGGCAAGGGGCCTCAGTAGCTGAACAACGGCTGAGCGGATCCTGAAGGAGTGGGTGACCACGCATGTGACAAGCTCTGAGCCCCACATCCATCTGCTGATGAGCAGAGACAATTGCTCTGCCGAATGAGCTGCAATTAGCTGAGAACTGGAGAGAAGAGAGGGGGTAGAGGGTGGTGACTCTACCCCAGGGGACAGTCTCACCTCAGGAAGGGAGTTGATTAGCCCATTCTGAAGCACTTGCTGTGCTGGGCTTCGGGAACACTGGCCTGGAGTCTCAGTATATCTAGGCCCCTCTGAACTGTGGGCCCATGTCTATGAAAGCAACCCAGGTCAGGTACCGATCTCTCAGAGGGCAGCAGAGGTGAACAAGACTGACTCGAAGGGTGGAAGGCCACTGGATAACAGGCCATGAGCATCCCACAGCCTCCCCTCCCGTCTCCTATGTCTGGTAACTGAAGCTGCAAGCAGAGCTCACCCGGCACCGCCCAGGTCTAGAAAACAACAGCAGAGCCAGGCCACTGTGCGATCATACAGCCCCTAAGGAAAACCCTCCCCGTCAGGAGTCACTCTCCGCTCGCACTCCAGCCTGACCCACCACTGACATGATTTCCATCTCTGTGGATCTGTCGCTGTGGAGACACCGTGGTCTCCCGTCTTGGTTTTCCCTTAGGGCCAGTCTCAGGTTCATCCTGGTCAAGGCATGTACCAACTGAGTAACATTCCTTCCTATAGGCAGACCACATCCATTGGTGGACACCTGGTGTCATGGTTAATGCCAACTTGACAGAATCTACAATCACCTGTCTTGGGGAAAGACTTCCTATAGATTGGGTTGGCCTGTGGGCACGCTTGCGAGGCATTTTCTTAGGTTCCTGGGGTGCGAAGATCTACACTTGTAGTGGTATTTCATTTGTGTTTTAACAAATAAAGCTTGCCTAAAGATTAGAGAGTAAAATAGCTGTACTGATCAACCTTACAAACCAGGCAGTGGTGACACACACCTTTAATCCCAGTAGCCACACTAGCTTGCCCTAGAAACCAGGCGGTAGTGGTGCACGTCCTTAATCCCAGAGCTAGAGCGGAGCTCTTGGTCTCAGTCACACTCTGAGGTTGCCCGGAGGCAGGGTCATCATTTTCAGACTGAGGCAGAGCGAAGAGCCAGTGGCTGGCTGCTTTGCTTTTCTTAACTTCGGGTTGAACCCCAGTATCTGTCTCTGAATTTTTATTAATCGTGTTCCACACGCTGAACGTGGGTCGCACTGTTTCATGAGTTTGGCCTTGGACAACAAAAAGGAGAACTGGGCACATGTCCCTGGCTCCGCTGACTACAGACACAACCACCTCCCTCAAGCTCCAGCCTCCAGGACTCCCTTGCCACGGTGGACTGTAACGTGGAACAGCGAGCCAAATGAACCCTTTCCTCCTCAATACGCTTTGGTCAACAGCAACAGAAGAAACCAAGACCCAGGCACCGCCACCTCCATGCGTCTGTGATGGCGAGGTCACGCTGGAACATGATTTCCAATCCCTTTGGAAATACTCTGAGGAACTTCTGGGTTAAATATACACTGTGCTTACACCTTCCGGTTCTGCGCTCCATACCAGGGTCTTGCACACCTAGAGGCAAGCACTCTACCACTGCGCTTCACCCCAGCCTGGCTGGGTGGACATTCTATGTTTTCCTTACTGAAAGCTCTCTCCTGCTTCCTACTTTTTCATGGTTATGGGGGGAGGGGAAATAAACCTGAAAAGGGCCCCAGGAGAGTGTTTCTTTTGAGATGTGGATTTCAGAAGTAAAACTCAAGCTACCATCACTGTGCCTCTTCCCAATGCAGGGGGAACTCATTAGGGTCAAGGCTCTCATGTCCACTGGAGACCTGGTGTCAGGGTAACTTGCGATTGGGCACTCATTCCTATCACTTCTGCCTACTACTGACACCCGCCAGTCCATTCTTCACTAGTCTGAATTCCACTCTAGCTAGCTCAGCACACAGGGCACCTCTGTGCCCCTCTGGGGGAAGCTCCCTCCTGGCAGCGCTGGTCTCTGAGTGTTCTTCCTCATGTAGAATTGGCCTGTCCATAGGCTCCCCTGTCTCCACACACCTAGACACCACCTTCTGTTTGCCTGTGCTCCAGGTGGCTGAGGCACAGTTCTTTACAGAAACAAGGAGAGCCTTCCAAGCTATTTATAGCGCTTTGTACCCCCTCCCCACTGTAAACAAACTCCAAGGAGGAAATGACAAAGTATCATTTGTTTGGTTGCTGGCTGGGTTACTCATTGCTGACAGGCAGCCAGACAGCAGGAAGACGGACTCAGAGGTGAGACCTGCATTCAAACGAGTGTCCCTCATTAGCTGGGTTTGACCTTCACAAAGCCGGTTACTATCGGTGTGTACAGTCCCCAAACTGAATTAAAGGTTCCAGCTGCCTCAAAGGGTTACTGTGGAGATGGGGTAAGGCAGGACACAGAAACACCCTGCAGCATGTTACAGGGGCATAGGAGGGACCCCCGCTGCATGCTGTGCCCTGAAGAGCACAAAGACAGTAGACACATTCCCCATTTTTAATATATGCAATTTGGCAAGCAAAAGTCTTTCCAAGAATCAAGTCTTTATGTGGAAATAATGTATGTCTGAAGTGAAGAAAATGAGAACCAATCACAGAGCTGAAACAAAACGGCACCGCCAGCTCTGACCATTGGGTGTAGACACCCTAGTGTGGCTTGGGACAAAGTCACACCCCAGCCCTGCCACCCAGGTATCCTGATGAAGATGCCTGTGTCTATTGGTCTGGGGGGGGGGGAGGTGGCTCCCGTGGGAAACAGGACCCTGCTCTGAGGTGCCCTGGAGGAGCTGAAGACAATGAAGTGGGCTTTGGTGCTCTCATGTGTGGCTCTCCATCCACAGCGCCCTCCTGCACCTTCACCTCACTGTCCATGTGTGCTCCCATTGGACTGCAACCACATGAGTGTCCAAGTCTGCTCCTGGAGAGCAGTGCCCCAAGAGCAGGCGGAGCCCAGCCGATCTGCTGGAGGCACCTGGAAAGTGTGACACTCGCAAGTGTCTCGGCTGTCTCTCCATAGCAGCCTGCAGAATTTGGCCCCAGCGTCTTAGGGGCAGCATTACGTGTCCTCACATGTTGAACAGGACCCGCTGGTGATTGCTTGAAACGAACAAGAACAGTCAGAGTGGGGTGCTGCACCACACCTTCTGCAGGGCTTCACCTGTGTGTAGCATCTTTCCTGGAAGGGTCCCAGGCCTTGAAGGGTAGCACCTACTTGCACGTAGAGGTTAGGGTTTACATCTGCAGCCATCTGGACTCCATCTTAGCCTCTCCAAAGCATTAGCAAGAGAGGGGCATCCCTGGCCCTTGCACACTGCATCAGCCAGTCTTCTGTCCACTTGCTGTGAGTTCCAGTGAAGAAATAATCCAGGCAAGAGAAGGGCGACGATTCTCTGCTCAACCCTCAATATCCCAGGGCTCCGATGCCAGCAGAGCCATCACAACCACAGCTCCCTCTTGCACAGCTGCAGCTACCTCTTGCTAGACACTGCTTCTTCTGCCTTTACCCATCCGGCCATGGCTTATATCGTCGTAGATGGACAGATGGAAGAAAGGGGGAGAAGGGGAAAGAGCAGATTTAAAACATGCCACCATTTTTGAGATTCCTACCATCTATACAGCTCCAGGGCAAAAGGGGCTTTCTGGCCTCCATCTGATTTTGGCACCTTGGGACAGCTGTTCCCTGGTAATGTCAAAAGGAAAACTGAGGTTTGGGAGATTAAGCAGCATCCTGTGCATTGCTTGGGGAACAGTGGCTAAGCTAGGGCTGGGCCCGCACCACGCGCGGTTTCTTTCTAGTGCTTCTGCTCACTTCAAAAAGGGACGTCAGGTGACGGTGACAGAGCAGACATACTCCCTGGACATAATCCAATGAGGGTAGCTGCTGCCACTTACCTATCCCCCCATCCCCAACTGTGCCATGTACACACCTGCCCTAAGGACCACCCAGGAGCCAGGGATCTCACTAATGACTGAGTGCTTGGCTCACCATACACGTTATCACACATCCCGACATGGCTCCCACTGGCTGGTCAGGGGCCATAGTGAGTCTTTCTGTGTTCTCAGAGCCAAGTGGGTCTGGTGTGGGGCAGATGCTCAATCAATGTCCCAAGGACAAAAGGATAAAAAAGGAAACTTTGTTCTTACAAATTCTGCCGGCCTTCTTGGAATGGTGTGGGTTAGAAAGAGGTGGCCAGAACATTCCAGCAGGATGCTGTGCAGTGGACAGGAAGCCCACTGAGCAGGGTTCCTGCCAGCTGAGTCAAGGTGGCCAAGCAGACAAGCAGGCCACCCTGCAGGGCTACTGAGAACAGAGGTGGTGATTCCTGAGGACTCCGGCCTGGCTCAGACTGAGTGCTCCTAGTAGCTTGCAGCTGTCACTGTTCCAGATGAATCAGGGCTTTCTCAGGTGTTCAAGGGACCCTGGTCTCGCAAGAACACCTTAAAAGCCACCATGAGAAGTGGCACCAGCTCTGTGGCCCATGAAGCGGCCCAGCACTATGAAGGTACGGAGGTGCCTCACTGCAAGGGCAATCTCATATCTTTGGCTTTGACTAGTGTTTGCCAAACCTTCCTGAGAGAGAACCTGACCCAACTTCCACAAACCCTCCCGTCAGAACCTAACACCTTGTGGGACTAGTGTTCCACAGAGTGCATTCTGGGAATTACTGGAAGTCATTTGGAGGGCTGGGAACAACCATGAGCAGAGAAGGGTCCCCAGAAGAGATGGTGACGGCTCAGAAAGGATGCCAGGACTCTTGCCAATCAGCATGCTGCATGGGAGGAAGGGGCTCAGAACCATCTGAGTGCAGTAAGGGTAAGAATGGCATCGCCCAGAGCCTGTCTGTCTCACACGAACCCCGCTGTCCAGCCCTCAGGTGAGGTCCGGGAGGCCTGTCCTGTAGAAGCCAGCTCTAGCGCACCTGTCTCACAGGTGCCCATCTGAGAGCCGTCCTGATCATGTAGGCATGCAAGATGGGGTAATAGCAGGCAGCACACCCATAGCCTCGGACTCAATGCTGGGAATTTGAACCTCAGCCAGGGGTCATCTCTGAGGACACTGGTCACCCGTGACAAGTAGCACTACTGCATCTAACTCCAGAGGTGGACAGGACGGGGAGGGCCTGGACATGTCGGCCACCCACTCTGACTCACTCAGCACTGCTACTTCAGGGCTGCTTTCTGCCTCCTGAGTCTGCTTCCTCATTACAGTGTGGCATTAACAAGTGCGGAGGACAGATGACCATGCCAAGAAGCTTGGGCACATAACACAAACTTAGTGAGCATGTCTGCGTAAAGCAGCGGTTCCCAATCTGTGGGTCACACAGTAGAAAATTACAGTTGTGAAGTAGCAACAGAAATAATTTTATGGATCTATATTAAAGGGTCACATTCGGAAGGTTGAGAACCACGGCCTTTGAGGGTAGTTAGCAGACAGAAGCCTTCCTATCTACTAACAGTTTTAGTGAGCAGGGGATGTGAGGAACAAGACACCCACTGGATCCACGGGGTCATCAGAGGAAAACATGAGGCTCTGGCAATGTGGTGGCCAAGGCCTCTAACAGCCAGTATGGAGGGACACATAAGAGATGGCCCAGCACAGCTCATAGAAGAACCGCTGTCTGCTAGGCGCCTCCTGCAAACCAAATGCTTGAGGTACACAGGTCTCTCTTACCACATCTTTGGCCAGCTGTGTGGCCGGCCTTGGACCTGACCCCAAGTCCACAGCACAGAGCCTACTCTTCCCTGCTGTTCCTGAGACTGGGATTCCCTGCTCACAGTTTTCCCATCAAGATTCTCCAGACATCTCCAGCTTCTCTCTTATGCCCAGCACCCAGTATAAAATAGAAAGAGTGGATTTGAAAAGCCAGTCTCACCCTTAATATCATACAGTAGAGAATACACAGGCCAAGTAACTTTTGAGGGTCACAGCATTAATAAGGTAGAAAAGAAACCCCAAGGTTTATATTTCACAGTCTTCTGAGCCCCCAAAGTCCTTTCGCGCCCCCCCCCCCTGTTTTTCGAGACAGGATTTCTCTGTATAGGCCTGCCTGCTCTGGAACTTGTTCTGTAGACCAGGCTGGCCTTAAACTCACAGAGATATGTCTGCCTCTGCCTCCCAAGTGCTGGGATTGAAGCCCCGAAGTCTGAGACAGTGCCTCAGTCTCCAGCTATGTGCAGAAAGTCGTACCTGACTCTGGAGGGCATCATGGGGCCCAGAACCTCATTTCCCTAGCTCTCTACCCTGTAGATAGGGAAGGCAAAGGCCACAAAGGAGGAGGACCCACACAGTGGGTCTCCAGGCTTTCCAGCAGAGGAAAGCATCCTGTAACCTGACATTTGCTGCTTCTGTGCAGAAGCCGCAGTGAAGAGATACGGTAGTGATGTACACAGCACAGAAGAACCATGTGCGTATGTAGGGACACTAAGAAAGGCCAGGACTGGATGACCGGGACTACCAAGAGTTAGAAGTTGTTGTTCTGTAGCAAATGGTTGCATGTATCCAAGGCTGGTCAAAAATTCACTACGTAGCCAACGAATACTTAGAACTTCTGATCTTCCTGACTTCACCTCCATGAGTGCTAAGATTACAGGCGCATATCATCACATCATTTATGTGGTGCTGGGAATTGAACCTGGGTCTTCACGCTAGACAAACATTCTACCAACTAAGCCTCATCCCCAGCTACAGGAGGAGGTTCTGCAGCTAGATGTAGCAGGCAGGGCTTACCTTCCACCTCTCTCCCCTATCTGTGGGTAGTGTTGCTTAAGGCACTGCAAGAACTACATTTCCCAGCCTACTCTGCACCCATGTAGAGCCATGTGATGACTGAGGAACACTGAAGCATAAGCAAAGGCATTTAGGAAGAAGCTGGGTCTGTCAGAAGCAAAGACTTTAAAACTCCTGAGGATGGTAAGTCACCAGGGGTAGTAGGGGTCCCCACGTCACTGTATGAACCCCACTACCAACCAGGAGCACACTAATGGAATGTTGGGAGAGACTCAGTCTCTACCCATAGGAGTCCTCAGTCTCTCTACCTATAGGACAAGTATCACCAGAGCTGTTCTGGTGGAGGGACCAGTGAAAGGGCCAATATGTAAAGCGGCAATTTGGGGCAGTAGCTTGGGCCCTGGCTGTGTGCAGGGGTGTTGATGCTCAGGGCGCTCACACTGATGGTCACAGCAAAGAGGCTCACGTACAGGGACTGTTGCCGGGGGCCCTGGTGTTGCTGGCGCTGCTCTCAAAGGAAGAGTGGAAGTTATGAATGGTTTCCTGTAGAATCTGCCTCTCACGCCCCTGTGGACAGAACAGAAGCACACACAGAGGTCCTATTAGATCTGTGGCTGTTCATCAACTGACTGCGGCCGAGGCTCAGTGGACACTTGGAAAACCCTGACTGATCTGGAGGGAAACAACTACCTCGTCACCGGGCTGAGTCAGACCGAGTCAGAAGCTCCCAGCGCCCACAGTGACGGCTGCTGAAGGGAGACCCTAGCGCAGGGGTCTTGTCTCTAGTTGAGGTATGACTAGGGGGTCCTACCTGGCTCATGGGTAAGGTTTCTCACTTGCACAACTTCAGGAATGCAATAGGATCCTCACAACAAAGCCCTAGCCCCCAATTTTCCAATGTGGGGAAAGGCAGAGGTATCTGTTTCCTCAGCCCTAGGAGAGCTCCCCTCCCCCAATGTCCAGGTGAGAAGCAGGAACAGACACATACAGATTAAACATGAACTAAAACCCAATAGCCCGGGTTCAAATCCCAGATGTCCTATTTGCTTCTCCGCCTCTCTGGGCCTTGGTTTCCTTATCTGTAAGTGGTACAAGGATAGTAGCTCAGCAGGTAGGGTCCCACCATGGGACACTGCAGGGCAGCTGGGAGGCTCTGTTAGGAACCTTAGTGCAAGCAACAGCCCTAGTCCTGATACTATGGACAGGACAGGGGAGGAATGCCATGTCCTGAGATCCCACCCACAGCTAGTCTGATCCCAGGGTTGTCAAACATAATACCCATCCCTCATGGTTGAAACCACATACGGAAATACGTATGTAAATTGCAGGAGAGGCATCCGCAGAAGGAACAGGCTGCATGGGGAGGTAGTGGGCTCTCAGTCATAAGAAGTGTACAAGTAGGCCACCTCTGTCACCCACCAGAGGAGACACAGAGGGACCATCATGACGATCCTGGTGGTCTTTGGTATTTGAACAAGGTGGGTAGGAAGCTAGAACACAGTACCTTGCCTGCATTCAACTCGGAGATGGCGGCCAGAATCTGCTGCCGGGAACCATCAGTCTTAATACCCAGCTCCTGCAGGTCGCCGTCGGTGAGAGTGAGGAAGGCTTCCATGTCCACCTGGGGAGAGAAGGGACACTCTGTGGGACACTCCCCCTACTGCACATGAACCCATTATGACTCACTACTTCCAGGTCTGGCCTGACTCTTAAAGACAGCTAACT
This sequence comes from Microtus ochrogaster, assembly GCF_000317375.1. Classification (NCBI taxonomy): domain Eukaryota; kingdom Metazoa; phylum Chordata; class Mammalia; order Rodentia; family Cricetidae; genus Microtus; species Microtus ochrogaster. Next base: position 42,077,763 of record NC_022031.1, read on the forward strand.
GTTCATAGCCCTAGCCCTTGGCTTTCCAGCAGAGGCACTGTGGGAAGACTGGGACATCTTGGGGACAGGGATCTGAAGGACTCGACATTCTGCCACTAGGCAGGGAATCCCCATGTGGCTGTATGCAGCAAACAGGCTGCATGGGAGCAGTCAGCACACCCTCCCCTCCACAGGACAAGAGAGGTGCACTGGGGAAGGACAGAGTGAGAGATAAGCAGGGGCAGGAGACGAGAGAAAGAGCCATAGGGGATTGAGGCAGAGATACCAGCAGGGCCATGTGCCCCTTGTCTGTGCAGGTGATATGCTGCCTGCCTTCCCGGCCCGCCTGGGTGCTGAAGAGATGGCCCTGCTATAGGAGAAAAGCTAACAGACTTCTGCTCCAGGAAATTGGGGCTGAGAGATAGTCAAAGTGGCCCAGGTAAAGACATCCCACCACCCCACATGTGGGACAGCAGCAGCCTGAAACCCAGGGGCCAGGAGCATGCTCCCATACCCAACAAACCCAGTCCTGTGCCCCGGACCCTGCACACAGAGTGTGGGTGTGGTGGCTGGGTGAGGGTCACACACCTCATGAATCAGAAGCGAGGTACATTCTGAGACAGAGTCTATGGACACGGCAAAGCAGAGCAGGCAGCAGCCGGAAATCAGGAGACGGCTCACGAGGAAACCTCTGTGGGAGTCCCAAAGGCCAAGGAGACAGACAGGACAGGACAGGAGGAAAACCGAGGAAGAAGGCTGCACACACATCTGTGTCTGGAGCTTTCCCTGCGTCTCAGGTTTGGTGGGGATCATAAGTGACAGTACTCAAGACAGCTGTCATGTGCCAAGACTCCTACACCAGTGACCACAGCCAAGGCTGGCGGCCTGCAGGGGGGTTTATTGGGCAAATACAGAGAACTTTAAAATTTGATTACTATATAACCCACCTGCCCTACAATTCACCAAATACAGCTGTGCTTAAAGTGTGCATCTGGATTAGCACACCTGGCATCAGGCCATCCTTCCAGGGAAATGGTCTCAAGTATCCCAGGGTGACCTTGAACTTCCTGCCTCCACTTCCTGGAGGCTGGGGTTGGGTGCACAACCATCCCTGGTAGGTGCAGTGCTGGGAGATGAAGCTAGGACTTCGGGGTGCTAGGTGAGCAGTCTACACCTGAACTACACCCCAGCTTTGGGAGATTTTCATTCCCTGTTTGGAAGCCTATACCCAGTGGCCGTCACTCTGAATTCAGCCTCAATGTCTCTCTCTAGGCCCCTTCCCCCTCTCTCTTTCTCTCTCTTTTATATCCCCCAGATACTCTCACTCTTTAATCTAGGATGACCTGGGACTTGTAGCAATCCTCCTGCCTCAATGATCTGAGTGCTGGGATGACAGACATGAGTCACCACGCCCATTTGAAATGTGGTTTTTGAGTGCTTGTAGGTACGCACTCAGATGACCCTTGACACTGTTTCTAGACACTTCCCAAACTCGGATTAACATGTGGCTTGTGCGAAGCCCATACAACAAACTTGCTTTCAATTCAGAAAAGTGCCTGGTTACAGACTTCTATCCCAAAGGCAAACTCAGGCCCCATGCCACTGGGAAGGACTCAGATGCAATAGTCACAGGTGGACAGGAGGGAACCACACGTGCAAAGTCTTTGTGTTAATGGTAAGTCTTAGTTGACACCCAAGAACAACACCCTTACCTCTTGCTCCTCAAAGATGGGCTGGTACTTCTCTAGTGATAACTTCTTAAGTATTCCAGTCAGCTCGTCTTTGTGAAAAAGAGATAGGGATTAAACACACACACACACACACACACACACACACACACACACACACACACACACTCATTTTGGAGTCTGTAACACACAGCAGGAGTGGGTCTTGCACCTCTCTAGGATATTAGTATGAGCCCCTAAGGAGCCCTAGCACAGAAAGCTATCTTGGGGTTGTACCCCAGGTGACTGTGGCTAGTAGGTATGCTCAGCTATTCTCTCCAGGCCCTAGCTCTCTAGAAAGCCAAGATCAGTCTGTGGAGACCAGGGTGTCCTGGGCTGATGGTCCCGGGGCTGCAGGCAGCAGCAGATGCGGGGAGTTCTAGCTACTGGGAATAGAAGCTGCCAGCATGTACTCAATGCTGGGGCTGAGGCCAGAGTCCTCAGCTGGGTGAGAATGGCACCAGAGTAGGCAGGCGCAGCAGATGAGTTGGGGGGAGGGGGCTCACATGCATGGAGCCCATGACCTCCCCAGAGCAGGGGTGGCAGAGCCAGAAGGACTTAGATCAGGGTATGAAGGTGGGCACCAGACAAGGTCGGGCAAGGAGAGGGCCCAGAGCAGTGTCTGGGACTAGAAGAAATCAAGGACATGCTCAGGAGGGACTTATTGGACTAGAAACACCAAACAGAGGACACACAGGCTGACAGCCAAGGCAGGAAGGGAGGAGAGCAGGGTGGATGGATGACAAGGAACAAGATGCTGTTTGACAGAGGGGGAACAGAGACATCTGACAATAAATGAAGGAACAAGCTATGCAGATATCTGAGGGCAGAGCACAGGGCAGCATCCAGGGAGTGTGAGCAGCAGGTGCAAAGGTCCTGAGGTAGTGAGTTCAAAGAAGGTCATGGAGAATGGGTTCCTTCTTCACTCACTCAGCAGTGACTATCAGTGTGGTGTCTGCGTGCTGAGAATTCACGGGTGGGGAGGTCTCTGTGACCTGAACCCCTGAAGTTTTGCCTGGACCCACTGATAGAGTATTTACTGCTCCTTCAGCTGGGTGGTGAAGATGAAAAAAGCTTGAAGCTGCCCACTGAGGTCTGCTGAGATCTGGAGAAAGCATTCCCAAAGCCCCTGGGTCCACACTCACCTGAAGGTTGCTCCAAACATCTCCATCAGATGAACCAATTAAAGTGTTTTTCTTAAGCTGGTTTGAATAGAGCCTCCCTCACACACTAGCAGCTATAGGATACTGACTTGTTTAGTGCAGAGAGATGGAGCAATTGGGTTTGGAAGGGCCTTCTACAGGTGTCTGTGCATATCAGCACAACAGCCTATACTCAAATCCCATTGAGCGCACTAACAACCGGGGAAGGGAAGAGATGTAAGATCTTGGCTGGTACCACATGGTTCTGTGCTGTGAGGTCACCGCGGTGGAGGAACAGGTGTGGACTGGGACCTCTGGGGACTCACCCTCGTCTGTGATGGTGCCGCTGCTGGAGCCCCCACTGCTCTTGGACTGCCGATGGGAGGACGAGGAGGACACCGAGGATTCCGCAGCTTGGCCTTTGGGAGAGGGCGAGGGCGTGAGGGTAGGGGACGTGCTTTTAGAGGCAGCAGACGTTCCAGATGGAGGCCGTTTGCTGGGGTCCAGTTTCTGTGCAGGGCATAAAACAAAAATTGAAGCCATCACCGGTAGCTGGAGAGGATAAGAATGGATGCTGTATCTTGGAACACAGTGGTACCTACTCAACAGTACATCTAGCTGGGACTGAGAGATGCAGAGCAGCAACAAGACCAGGAAGCCTGGGCTTGGGTGCCAGGAGGGGTAGAGTTTGTACCTAAACACTACTGAGCCTCCCATCTTCTCATGGAGTTAAGCCCCTTAGATTTACCACTGCTCCACAGTTTTCAACCTACAGATTCTACACATTTTACTAAATTTAAACACATTTCATTTTCATATAATCTTATGTAAAATATACTTATAAAATGTCAAATTAAAAAGTCTAATTGTTGGGGCTGGAGAGATGGCTCAGTGGTTAAGAGCACTTGTTGCTCTTGCACAGAGGACCCAGGTTTAGTTCCCAGCACCCACATGGCAGCTCAGACCCATTGGTAACTCCAGTTCCAGGGTATCCAAATCCTTTTCTGATTTCTGTGGGCACTTGTAAACACACATGTTACAGATACACAGATGCACACAAAAAGCTCATACACACAAAATAAATTGAGGGTTTTTTATAATATTCTAATTGTTTACTGTTAGTATAAAGAAATTCAACTGACCTCATGTATTACCCCTTTATTCTATGAACTGCAGTACTCGTGTATTCTGTGGACTGCAGCCCAGTCTTGGCCTCCTATTCTGAGCTTGCTAAACTAGTCTATTAGCCCTGGACATCTACACAGATTCCTTATAGTTTCATATATGGTCAGGCACACTGCATAAGGGCAGGAGTTTGATTTCTTCCTTTCTACTCTGTCGCTTTTTCTTCCCCCGTGGTACAGGTTGTCAGCTGTGAGCACCCTCGGTGTGACAGCATCCCAGTTCCCCATCAGGGAAGCGCGTGGTTTGAGGTCAGTCTGGTCTACAGAGTGAATTCCTGCCTCAAAAACAAAAACCAAAACAGTCCCAAATAAATGTATGTAGAACTTTAAAGTAAGCGAGGCAGAAAACAATAGATCTAAAAAGAAAATAACTGACCCCCCTATTGTAATTACAGATGTTACCACTCCTCTGGGGGAGTTGATGGAGTCAGGGAATCAGGATACAGAGCACATGAACCACACTACCTACCAGCCAACCACACCAGGGATATTCACAGAGACAGCAAGAGAATACACATCTTCTTAAGTGGCTATGGGACTCTCACCAAGACAGATCGCACTCCAAGGCATAAGACAGACCTTGGCACGCTTACAGGAGGGGAGCAGAAGTGCAGCAGAGCCGAGCTACGCATCAGAAACAGGAAGATTCCTAGAAAACCCTCAAGTGACTGAAAAGTTAAAACAAAACACTTATGACAGCTGATTTCTTTTCATCAGAACATACTTGTATGTTGTTAGAGTTGACAGATCTGAACACGTGAGGTAACAGTTAACAGCTTACATGCCTATTTCCAACAGCAACGACAGAAAGCTAAGTGACACCTAACACTGTTAATAAAACCATCAGGACAGAAGAAAACATTTAGACAACAAAGGAGAAAACTATCCCAAAAGCCCTCAGCTAGTAGACTTACTTTGATGCATAGTTGTGAGTAGCCAAGTAGAAAATGCGAAAAGAGAAATACACTAGTTACATAACTTTCTGTGTCTGATAAAGAAAATGCATCAAAATATCAGGAGGAACTTTTTGGTCTATAGCTGAACTCTAAAATAAACATAATTATACAGGTCCTTCACATAAATAATTCTGAACATAACAGAAATAAGTTCATGTGTTAGGGAGAAACTTCCGGAACCAAATTATAAAAGGAACTTAATGTTGAGGATTTTCTGAGAGAGACTTGGGATAAGGGAAAGTTGTGGAGCCAGTAACAGCTGGGCAAAAACAGACATTTCTGCTGAGACGTGAACCTAAGAGCTGGGCTGTAGCTCAGTGAGTTGGGGGTTAGTGTAGCAGGCTGTGCCCACCCTGTTGACCCTCTGCTCTCAACAGTGAACAGTGTGTGCAAGGCTCACCCCTATCCCCATTGAAGAAGAGGTGAGGTGAACACAGGCCTGCAGGGGGCAGATTCAGACCTCTGCAGGAAGCTTAGGAGTGCACGACTGCAGTACCCCGGGGCTCCCTCCGACCCCACACCCCAGTTCCACATGTGGGTCACAGGAGAACAAGCACCTTGCTGCTGGAAGTTCCACTGGAAGAGCCACCACCACTGCCCACGAGGGAGGCTGGAAGCTCAGGCGGGCTGGAACCCGGTGCTGGCCCCACGGGACTGGACCGCTGGCTGGGCTTCTGCTCAGACAATCCAGCTGCCTTTTTCCTCTGAGCAGCTATCTGGGACAAGACACTGTCTACGCTGCCACCTGAGGAGACAGAGACAAGAGTGAGCACCAGGGCAGGAGTCCGTCCTGCCTCATGGTGGATTGTGAGCTGGCTCAAGGCTCAGGCTGGGAAGAGTTCTACACAATGGCTCAAAGGGGCTGGGGTGGGGGAGGGTGCCGCTGTCATGGTGAGAAGCAGGGTGAGTAAGAGACAGCTTGCTTTTGCTCGTCCCAGGGCCAGCATGAATAAATCCCTAACCCCACAGAACTCTGAGAGCCTGGCTTCTACTGGCATCCTAATAGCCATTTTCCCCCTCAGCTTCCATGGAGAGGGGTTGGGATGGACACACAGACACCTAATTCCTGGGGCTGTTCCCAGGAAGCCACTGGCAACAGGAGCTCATGTAGCATTGTTGTTGGTTACTCCCTGCCAGGATCCCCTGGCGGCCTGGAACTGAAGCTACTGGGAGGACTGGGAAGGAGGACTGCAAGTTCAAGGCCTGCCTGAGCAACTTAGTGACTGCCAACCTCAAGGGAGGGAGAGAGAGAGAAAGAGAGAGAGGGAGGGAGGGAGGGAGGGAGGGAGAGAGAGAGAGAGAGAGAGAGAGAGAGAGAGAGAGAGAGAGAGAGAGAGAGAGAGAGAGAGAGAGAGAGAGAGAGCGCTTGCTGGCAACAAACTAACTGCACTAAAAGGCAAACTGATGGCGCAGCTATGGAGTTTAGACTACAGAGACCAGTGGATAGACCTGAAAGCATCACCTGGGGGCTAGCAAGCCGACTCACTGGCTAGAGGCATCTGCCAAGCCTAAAGACCTCAGGGAAATCCCTGGGACCCATAGGGTAGAAGGAGAGAACAGACTCCTGTAAACTATTCTCTGACCCCCACTCTCCTGTTATGGCACGTGTGCAAGCATGCGCACACACACAGACACACACACACACACACAGTCACACCACAAAATAAATTAATTCTTTTTAAATTTCGGGAGTATTTGCATGAGCAGAACTATAGGACAGAGTTCACTATGCAGCGGCCACACCAAGCTCTGAATGCAGGGTGGAGACCACCGAAGAGCAGCAGCAGACATGCGCACATCCACCTGAAACACTGGAGACACAGAAGACACCCCCCAACATCCCCCCCCCCAGTCCTCAGGGCTCTGCAGCAGACAGCCTGGGTTCACCTCAGAGGTATATAGCCTCAGGTGGGTCACTGGAACCCTGGCTCCTTCACCTGTAATATGCAGAGGATAACATAAACGAATTGTTCAGGGACCATTTAAATGGCTCAGTATCGTGCCTGGCACAGTGTCCAATAAACCATTCTGGCTATAAATATTCATAATATGTACAAAATAAAACACTGCAAAGTTACAGCAAAAATGTTGGTGATGAGTGAGTCCTCGTGGGTGAGCTTATGTTCCTACCCCCACCTTTCTTGTCTTTTGGCTCATCTGGTCTTTGAGTTATTTTTCTGCCAGATACACACATGCCTTATGCAGTAGCCTGCCACGGTGGGTTCTTGTCAAAGAGCTGGCTTTGGCTAGTCCTTAAAGTCTTTGGGTGGACTTGGAAGTATGCTGTGGCTTAGAACTCTGGGACCCCCTGCTTTGACACTTCCTTGCCTCCAGCTTGCTGGGTAAGCCTGGGTACGTCTCTTTCCCACTTGGCACTTGGGTATCCTTGTCTGTTTGATGGACGGTAGAACAGAAGCCCCCTGAGGCTCAGCCTTCAAGAAGTTTGCACCCGGAAAGCCCTTGGCATGTTTCCCCATTTCTTATAACGTTTTTACAAGTATGAAAATCACTATGGACTTGACTTCTTCCTTCTCCATCTGGCTTCATCTCGGGAAAATGAGTGAAAGCAACCCTGAATTGTTAGTTCATTGAAAGTTCTCCAGCCACACCAAGAAGTGGGCTGGAGTGCAGCCATTTCTGGTGTTGAGTGTAGACGGAGCTCAGAGCCAGTTGGTGTGCTGGCCAGGGACCATGCCATCTCCCGGGTCTGTGGCTACTCACCTGAGCGGTTATGCAGCTCCCCACCCAGTCTGCTCATGCCCCCAATGCCACTGGCACCTCCTGAGGAATGAGGTGAATGGTTGAAGCTCCCAGAGCTGGCAGGGGAGGTGGGGCTTCGGGAGATGCTAGGGAATTTCACTGGCCTGCCAGCAGCCTGCAAATGCAAGGTGGGACCAGTTAGGACTGGGCCTTTCTTCCTGCACAGCAGAAGAGTAGTGCATGCACCCATGCTGTGCCCACCAGGGTCCCTCCCCCATGGAAAGAGTTTTTTCCCACTGCTAACAACCCATTAACTCAGGCTGAGCCCAACGCTGGCCACTCGACTTCGGTCTCGGCTACGGTGCCCTCCAGGCAGTGTGAAGGAGCCCACTCCCTGAAAGTCACAGTATATCCAAGACAGGTCTGTCTGGGTCCAGCTTCCCTCGCCATGCTACCTCTGCTGCTGAAACATCCCCTACAACTAAAACAACTCCTGAAATACATCCTCCTACTCCCTTCCAGGAGGCCAGTTCCACCAGGTGCCAGTGTTCTGACCACGTTCCCTCCAGGAGGACCTACCTGCTCCCCGCTGTGGCACAGACTTCCTCGCCTGCTGGGAAGTCCCTTCGCCTCTAGGCCCTCTACCAGCCATCTCCTTCACTCTTTATCATGACACCTCGTCTTTTGGTCTCAAAGGCTTGGCTCCTGTCATGCCGTAGTTCCTGCCCCAGCACCCTGGACATCCACAGAGCCTGACCACAAACTGAGTGCAAGCTCACTCTAACCACCCACTCTGTTGATCCGCAATGGCCGGCTGGCCACTCAGACCTGCCCCCTCTATGGCCTGTCCTCAGTCCTGGCCTGGGCATACTAGAAGCACTCCTAAATATAAGCTAAAAATAAACAAAAGCAGAACAGAACAGAATAGAACAGGAACCTTCCTGGGTCACCCAGATACTCCCTAAGTATAATCTCAGGCCTCATTGTAACATAGGGAATTCTGACCAAAGAAGCTGAGATCCCAGAGGAGATACAGCAGCCACAGGACAGGGTATGCCCTGAAGAGTCTGCGTAAGTGTTATGTTACTGGGCAGAATTACCACTCTAAGCGTCAGCGGGGGCACAGCCCTACCCACATACACTGCAGCACACACAGCATGGTAAGAAGACATCCAGCCTAAGGTGACAGAGCAGGGAGGCCTCACATCTGCGCTCCTCCTCTGCCGGGGGCTCCTGGAGGACTTCCTGGCTGCCCACCCAGCCCCCACAACACATACTCATCTTCTGGGTACTCAGACACCCCTTGTAGGCTCTGTATTTCACGGAGTCGGTGAACAGCGTGCTGAGGGGATGCAGCATCAGTGTTGATATGCAGGCCCCTGGGGTTGGGGGCATTTCCCAGAAAGGGTAGCCATGGGAAGAGATCTTAGGGGATGTGCTGATTGACAGTCCCGCCTTATTGCACACACGCAACACACCAGCATCCCTGTCTCTACTAGGACCTGAGTGCTCAGCCCTGGGACAGTCCTGTCATACAGATTCAGGGGAAATCCCAGGCATATGCAGTCACTCAATCACCAAAGCAGCAGGGCCTGTCCTAAATCCTCATATGCAATTGACCCACTTTCTGCAACCACAGTGTAGACAGTCTACACAGCCAAAGACCACCTGGCCCTGCTGACAAGGTCCACGGTGGGCAGCTCCAGGCTAGAGAGCACTGTGGGCAAAGAGACAGGAGTCTCCATGCACAGAATCACTGAGAGTGCACACAGTGGCCCTCTGGCATGTGCTCTTGGTCATAGCCCTGAGCAGCATTATAGAGTTCCTTAGAAGCCACAACTGATTTTTGACCCACCCCCATCAGGACAGTGTCAGCAGCTGGAAGAGAGGCTGGAAAGCTAGTGTAGATCATCTACATTCCCCGGAGAGGACAGAGGTTCCAGACACAAGCCTTGCAGCATTTTAACCTTCCACGTGTTTAATTCTTTGGTAGGATTTACCTAGACTAAAGTACATGGCTCACTTTAAAGAACAAAGCAGCTGTGACCTAGGACCCTAATCTGAGGTCCCTCTGCTTGCCACACATCTGAATCTCTATGAGCAGTGTCACAGCCCAGCAACTAGATCACTTACGGTATCTGTGCCCACGCAGCCCACAAGGTGGGCCCTGCTGGCTCTTGGGGGCAGCACGGTCTTTGTGGGGTCTGCTTTCCCGTTGTGACATGTGCGCGACCTGTCCGAGCTCCACAGCTCGAAGCTGGATGGGGGCAGGAAGGGTGGGATGACGGCCTTCAGCTTGTCACTGGGGAGCCGGGGGAAGGGAGCTCCATTCCGTAGCTGAAAAAGACGAGCCAGGATTAGCTGGGCCCAGGAAGCTCCCACACGGGGAGGGGTGGGTGGGGAAGGATCCAGTTTCCCAGCACTGTAGATGATGGCACCTCTGCCCACTTCTCCACTGGAAACAGGAGCCTGGAGAGCAGCACGGGCTCTCCTCCCGGTAACCCAGGGCACTGTGGCGAGATGAGGGCGTGGACAGGAGACAGAGAATCAGAGAGATGAAGAGATGCTAGAGTGGGGGGCAGAGGGGATGGCGGCCACTCTGCAGTGGCAGAGAACTGAGCCCAATGAGCCTAGTGCAGGGAAGCAAAGCACATTCCAGATATAGACCAGACAGGATATAGGCAAGACTGCAGCCCCGGGGTGCAGGAGGAGGGTGCAGTGCTGTAGAACCTGCATGTGCCAGGCTGGAATGAAGGCATAAGGGGCAGAGGCCGAGGGATCCAAGCCCAGCCACACCCTGCCCATGCTTCCAGCACTGACATTTTAGTTTCACACTGTGAATATGTGCTGGGGTGGGTATAAACCCATATAGCTCTGACGGCTGGACATCTGCATTCCCATGTCCACACTCACGGTAATTAAGAACAGACTGAACGTAGTGCCATAGAGTGTCCTCTATGGGGACAGACACCCCACAGCCAGCCCTGCCTGGGGGAGGGCAGGCAGGCATCTTTACACCAGTGGCTGCACACATCCACCCTGGAGCCAGCAGAGTCATGGACCAGCAGCCACCCACCATGGGCCACCGAGTGCACACACTGATTCCCCTCTGGTGCCCACAAGCAGCGGGGCAGAAGAATGCCCAGGCTAAAGGCAAGCCCCCAGGCCTCCCTCACTGGCTAAGCTGTCTCTCTGCCAGTCGGTGAACGGGTGTCACCCTCTCTGGCCTCTACCTGAGGTTAGATACTCAGGACAGCCAGCCCACCACAGATGGGTACTTCCACTCCTTGGGTGAAGCTGCTGCAACCCTTCTGGAAGCCAATGACTTTCACAGTCTTTGCCTGAGGAATAATGGGGAAGGAGATAGCAATACACGGACGGTCAGCAGAGCTGTTAGAATTCCAAAGAGCTACAGACCACCCCCCCCCCCGGCTCCCATGGGTCTGCTCTGGGTGAAGTCATTCTGTAATGGACTGTCCTGTCACACGGCTGTTAAACATGATGCAGCTAAACAAGGTTCTAATGGCGTGGAAAAGATCATGGTAAATTGTTAATAAATTAGGTGGAAATTGTAATACTACCGGTCTTGGGCGGCTCTGGGATGGTTGAGTAAAGAGACGAACATTTAGGAAGTGCTGAAGTATTTGCTGTTATTAATATAACATGATTTCACCATCTTAAATGCTAAAACGGCTTAGGAAAAACACAGAAGGGATGAAAACCAAAAAATGCCACCATGACTCACTCTGGATGTGTGATCTTGATAATCCTGAGTGCCATCAATTACACCTGGTAGCCAGGTAGAGGGTGGACAAGGGCCAGGACCACTCTGTGCTCTGCAGCTCTGGCCCTGTCCCTTGGCAGGCAGGAAACTCAGGCTTGCCTGTCCTTGACAATACTTCCCCCTGCTGGCCAGAATTGGAATTGGGTCTTGGTGCCAAGGTGCTCTAACCTGGAGACTTTTAGCCCAGACAACAGCAAGACAGGAAACGTAACACAGTCAAGGTCACACAGTGCTTATTCTGAGCCAAGCACTAGGCTGAGCCTCCTGGGGGAACGATCTCATTTAAAAGCCACCACTGTGGTGACAATCACCCAAGTTATAGTGTGCAGCTTTTCTGCAGGAATCTGCCTTCCACATCTCTTCAGCAGGGGCATCACTGGTGTTTAATAGGGACTGACCACCTGGAACAGACTTCACGGGCCAGCCTTCTGCAGTGTGCTGTGCCCACGTGAGCAGAAGGGACATGCGGGATCCATACCCTCTTCCTCACATCACAAGCTGAATGGTTTTCCTTTACCATGATGTTCAGAGTCACCACACAGCTTCAGCCACAGAACCGAGAGCACAGACGGAAACCCCTGGAGCTACAAGCCCTTGAAATCTTTCTTCCTTTTAATTTGTACTGAGAAGATTCTGTTTTAGCAGTAGAAAGTCTAACACAGGCTATAATATAGATCAGGAAACTGAGGCCTCTCCTAGACTAGAAACATCCTTCATCTGCTCGCCCATTTAACCAGGATGGCGAGTCTCCCTGACAAATGCTGACCATCAGTCTGTCCCCTCTAGTCCCTATAACACGGACAGGACTTGGACTTGGCCATCAAGATCTGGGGATGTGTTTCCAGTGGAAGCGTGTTTCCCTAGTACACAAGGCCCAGGTACTGTGTAACTTGGCATGATGGATTCCCCTAATCCTAGAACTTGGGAGATAGAGGTGCAGGGTGTGTGTGTTGGGGGTGTCTGAAGTAAAGCCACCCTTGGTCACACAGTGGGTGCCAGGCTTGGATTACATGAGATCCCAAATGCTCATAAGGTATCGTTCAAAGTTCAGGACTGGCATCTGTTCTGACCCCTCTAGGAGCCAGTCTTCATTCATTGGTGCCCATTCTGATCATCCATCTACCTGTGATGCCATGGGGGCAAACACTCACACCCCTCCTCCATCAGCCAACTAGGGACTGGCAGCCACCATGCCGAGTGCTAATAGAGGGGCACCAGTACCAGCACAGGAGCACCTACTCTTGTCCGTCTCTCCCCACTAAGGGACCACAGGCCAAACACTGCCTCTCTGGGTACCCCACTCACCATGGTAGTCAGTAACACATCTTCCTTCTCTCTTCTCGGGCTCCCAGGACCTGTAAAACAAATAGAAGCTTCCTGAAATGCCCCTCCCTGTGACCACAGCCTTCAGAGTGGCACTGGGGGCCCCACATCCTGGAAATCTAGCTCTCCTGGGGGCTTAAATATTTAATAGCAATCGGTGTTCAATATCTAACAGATGGAAGGCATTTAAAGGCATTTCAGAGGATGTTTTCAGCCTCTCCAGAAGCGGCTGCCATGCTGGGTCAGGCAGCAACATGCCCACTCAATGGTCTGTCTCTAACAGAGGTGCCAATGGAGTCAACCCAGGATGGAATCTGACTGCCAGAGGGAGCTTACCCAGTCCATTTTTTTTTCCAGTGTGGAAATATCCTTCAACAACCTGGTGAGGTTGTGCAGTCTGTTGAATGCCCTTGGCGCTGTGTAGCTCACTAGCTCACTGCAGGGACTCATTGTATTTCGATGCATAGCACCACAGCCAATCACACTGTGCAGGCAGCAAGTGTCAAAGGCAAGAGAGGCAGTGCCTGGCCTCTGGTCTCTTAGCGGGGAGTGAAGAACCAGAACACAGGGCTCCAGTGCTGGTTACTGCTCCCCACTTTATTATATCCCACATGTTGTCTATCTGCTTCTAGTGTCTTCCAGACAGGCTACTGCTCCTGTGTCTCATCCCCACACCATCTTTGGTCAGCAGTTCGGGGGTGGGACCTGGGCCTTGGTGCCTCTGCTGACAACTACCCCAGGTGCGGCCCTTCTCACCACTGTCTTTGGTTGCATGGGCTGCTTCCCGTGGCCCAGGGTGGCTAGTCCTGTCCTGGGGGGGCGCCCGCATGGTCGAGTCCAGTGCCAGCTCAGGTTCATCAGAGAAAGGCAAAGGTTGGTTGGCAGCCAGCCCACGTGGCAGGGTCTGCATAAGTTTCAGCTTTCGGAACCTATTGGACATCCGGCTCCACCAGGACTGTGTAGGAGGAAAGAGACAGAAGGAGCTGAAGGGACAAAAGAACAGGCCCAGGGACAAGGGTCCTACTCCATACAGCTTCCCCCTTCCTAGGTCCCAGGCAGGCACTGCCAATCCACCACAGCACCCTTCCTTAAATATCACACAGCTCGCCAAATTCTTCCCTAGTCCTTTCAAAGAGGAAGACCAACCTTCAGGCCTCCCTTGTCATCCGGCAGCATGGGGATGCTCCAGGGTTGCCTGGCCTTTGAGTGGGGCAGCGGGGGCCGGTGGCTGGGCCGGCCTCGGTCCTTGTTCACTTGCATGCACACAGATGCCAGCAGTCGAACAAGTTCAGTGTCTATGGGCACAAAAAAAAAAAACAGTGTTTGACCTGTGAATACATATTCCTGGCCCTGGGGAAGGACCCAAATTAACCCTACTTAGACTTGGAACTCAGTCCTGCAGCACCAGGGGGATCATAACCCCTGAGGCCACAGCTCAACCTCCTCACCTGTCCATGTGCTGTTCTCAGAGGAACCCTGCCCTTCTCAGAAGTCAGGAGACTGGGTGTTGAAAAGCACAGGCTCTCAGCCAGACTACCGTGTCCCTAGTCTGTCTCTGTCCTGCCCTCAGTCCCTCTGTGCGGCTCATAAGGAGGTGGCACTGACCCCCAGCACATAAAGATGTCTTGAGGATTTCAAGGGAGCACAGGATGCACCTAAGAGGGCTTCACACCACATTATCACTTCCTGCAACCTATGGAAAAGGCTTGCTATTCTGTCGACCCAGAAAACCTACAAAACCATACAAACCAAGAGGTTCAAATCTCCATGTTCACTTGGATCCCTGTGAAACTGCCCACACCATCAGAGGTACGCACATCTAAAAAGCCACCAAGTATCCCGAGGAAGTCTTTAAGAATCAGTGTGTGCCATTCAAGCTGTGCAATTGGAGAGCTGGTGGGAAAGCCCAGGCCAAGCAGTAAGGCTGGCTGCATCAGTGACCTCCAAAACAGAGCTAATTTGTTTTTCTTTGCACATGCTGAAAATCGCAGAGGGTAATACTGAACTTAAAGTTTAGATGTTGGTTCTTTAGTCACTGAGCATTTCCAGGTGAGCCGAGCATCTAAGTCAGGGGAACCCAGAGAGGCAGCTGACCTGAGCTCGTGGGAGCACATGGACTTTGGACCAACAGTCAGGGAGCCTGCCTGGGACTGACTTAGGCCCTCCGCATTTGTGTGACAGTTGCATAGGTTGGTCTCTTTGTAAGGCTCCTAGCAGTGAGATCAGGACCAGTCCCTGGAACTTAGCTGGCTTTTGGAAAACTATTCCCCATGCTGGATGACCTCGTCCAGCCTTTATGCAGGGGGAGGAGCTCGGTCCTACTTCAATTTGATGTCCCATGCTTTGTTCAAAGCCATAGGCCTGACTCTTTCTGAATGAAGGAGGATTGGATGGAGAGGAGGGTAGATGGGAATCAGGGGAGGGGAAACTGTGGTCAGTATGTAAAATAAATTTAAAATGCTAATTAAATAATAAAAAAGATGCACCATCAAACTTAAGCTTGTGGTAATTTTAACCCCCAGGTGAACTCCACTGCCTCCTTGAGATGACCTCACCGAAAAAGGAGCACACTGTCCCTTAAGAGGGGGCTGCAGGGAGGCAAACTACATCCCAGGGCAAACTGCAAAACAAAGCCTTTGGCACCAGAAAAAAATTCAGTATAAAATAAATGCAAATTTTAAAAAATTAAATGTACTTTTAGTTATTGTGACCTCAACTGGATTTTTTAAAAATAATAATTATTATTATTATTGCGTTGGACAAGAACGTGAGGAAAGCACTCCCAGTTCCTGGCCCAGAGAAAGCATCCATCTACAGCCAGGAACGTACGGTCAGATCCCCAGGAGGAGGTCCTGTGTGGGACCACCTGCACTCCCCTGCCACTCCTACCTGCCCATCCTTTGCAAACCCTGTAGGATGCAACAGCAAATGAGGAAGACAGAGAAAGTACCAACCAACTCTTTAAGCCTTCGATAACAGACAAGTGTTGAGTGAAATTTTGAACAAAATTTTCATTTAAAAACCCAGGGGTTGAAAAACCCTTCATGGGCACTGCATATGTGCTACGTAGACATACATGTAAGCAAACCAATCGTACATACAAAAAAATGTTTTTAATCCTAAAGAAGTCCCCAAACACTAAGAATGGGTATGGTGCATGCCCACATGCCCAGTCAGGAGGCTGAGTTTAGGCCAGCCTAGAATGAACAGTGAGACTCTGTCTCGTGGGGGGAGACTAGCATGTAGAGATGGTCCAGAGGGCAATGGCACCTGTTACCAACCTGGCATGCTGAGTACAATCCCGAAAGCCCACATGGTGGGAAGAGAAAACTAGCTTCTGCCAGTCACCCCGACCACACATACACCGTGACACGCAGCAAATGCAGTTTTTTTAAAAAGCCTCCATTATTACAACTTGGGGTTGGGCTCCCAGCTCAGGTTCAAAGTCAATGGCTCAGGAGGCCTCTGACCTCCTCTGGGTCTAGACTGAACCTCCAGGATAATCAAGATAACGACATGCCAGAGACCCAGCCCCTATTCGGAAGCCCCAGGCCTTAGAAGAGGGCCAGTTGGGGGGGGGGGCGCAGAGAGGAGCAGCAGGGCCATTGACAACCCAGAGGCAGATAAGGTGGACCGACTAGTGCAGGACCTTGGCCTGCAGCCCCTCACACAGAGTAGAGTGGGGTCCTCCTTCACTTAGCTTTTTTTTGTCAAAGGCCCTCATGTTTCCTGCAAAGTCACTCAGCATTTCTGGCTGTGACCACAGAATGGGTCTAGGTCCTAACAGTCTGCAAAGCCACACGCCCTTGTTTGTCCTCTCTCCCATCAACTCCACAGTGGCTGGTGCTGGGAGGCGGTTAGCAGAGGATGTCCCAAGGGCTGGGACACTTGAGACTGGTTTCTCTACAGTGTATCAGCATAGGCTCATACAGTTACGGGAGGCACTGTTTGGTCCCTAGGCGAGGAAGGGCATGGAGGATGGGCACTGCCTGCAGGTTTACTCACCAGGATCATTCAGCAGCATCACCAGGTCGAAGGCCGTGTACCCATTTTTGGCACGCAGAGCAACATCGGCCCCCTGATTGAGCAGATACTTGACAATTTCCTTGTTTCTGGGGAGCAAAGGGGCAGGCAGTTAGCCTCCCTGTTCTCATGTGGGTCCTGATCACACTGCAGCTCGTGTGCGAAGGTCTGGTCTTGGCAGGTGCTGTGCTCCGTTAGAGGTGGGGCCTTAGAGAAGCCTACTGGTCATGGATGTGCCCCAAAGGGGATTCTGATCTCTGCACTGAGCACTTGTCTAGACACTCGCTCCCAGCCTGTGGTAGTATGAATGCAATTGGTCTCCACAGTTCATGGGGAGTGGCACTATAAGGAGGCATGGTTTGTTGGAGTGGGGAAGGCCTTGTTGGAGGAAGTGTGTCACTGGGGTGTGGGCTTTGAGGTCTCATATATGCTCAAGCCACGCCCAGTATCTCAGACCACTTCCTGTTGCCTGAAGATCAAAGATGTAGAACTCTCAGCTCTTCTCCAGCACCATGTCTGCCTGCACCGCCACCATGCCCCACCATGATAACGAACTGAACCTCTGAACC
Organism: Microtus ochrogaster; assembly: GCF_000317375.1. Classification (NCBI taxonomy): domain Eukaryota; kingdom Metazoa; phylum Chordata; class Mammalia; order Rodentia; family Cricetidae; genus Microtus; species Microtus ochrogaster. Next base: position 42,095,150 of record NC_022031.1, read on the forward strand.
TAAGCCACCCCATTAAATGTTTTCCTTTGTGAGAGTCGCCGTGGTCAGGTCAGGTGGTGCTGGTGCTCACTTTAATCCCCAGCACTTGGGAGGCAGAGGCAGGTAGATCTCTGTGAGTTTGCGGCCAGCCTGGTCTACAGAGTGAGTTCCAGGACAGCCAAGGCTACACAGAGACCCTGTCTCGAAAACAGAAAGAGTTGTTGTATCTTCACAGCAACAGAAACCCTAACTGAGACACTGCCCATCCCATGGATACTTTCTCCAGAGGATGGAAGCCTTGGGACCCTTCCAACTTGAACAGCAACCTCTAGACCATGAGCCAAAATAAACCTTTTTCTTCATAAATTAACTGCCTCGGGCATTTTGTTAAGAGTGACACAAAATTGGCTAACCCACTGAGCGACAGGAAAAGTGTGGCTGTGTTCCCAGACCACAAGCCTGGCAACGGTAACCAGGCACACAGTGTAAGCAGGGCACGGACAATCACCATTGTTCTCCCGGCCCCATCATGTCCTATCGTCCAGCAGTTCCAGGGCAAAGGTGCCTAGTATCAGTCCTAATGCCCCTTCCTTAATGATGATAAAAACCAGGACCTCTGCCCTAAAGGGCTCAATCACCATGCCTGCCTCTCTGTAGGGAGGACCTACAGAGACCTCCTTCCAGAAGCTTCCGCAGGGTTAGTGGTTTTAAGCTTATCAGATAAGATAGCCAATGCAGGAGTGTGCTGTGGCCAGATGAACAGATAAAATAGTCAATGCAGGAGTGTGCTGTGGCCAGAGGAACCGAGCAAGAGGAAAGCCCCTTAGGGGAGCCAGGACCAGGACACTGAACAGCTACAAGATGTCCCCAGAGGAGACGGCAGGAGGATGATAGCCCGCCTGGCTGGTGGGATCACATTATTTTAAAGGTGGTCAAGATGGCTATCAGTGTCTAAGGTCATAAAAAGCCCAGGCAGGTGTGACCACTGCTTATATCACAGAGGGGACACTTACTGGAGGTCTCTGAACTGTCATGTGAAAATTCAAAATGAACCAATCCCACTGATCAGCTGAACACAAACTTGAGAAATGTATCCTTCTGCCTAGGATGCGCCTGCTGCATGGGTTTCGACAGCCATGGGGAAATTCCACGGCAGGGCAGCAGCAGGAGGTTGGCTGAACTGCATCCACACCCATTCCACCTTTCCTGCAGGCCTCAGCAGTACCCTCAAAGCCCTGAGCTACAGGCTGCACCTCGGGCCGAAAACCCCATTCCCCCAGGCAGGGCAGTTGCTTGGCCTCACGTGGAGGGCATGACAGAGCGTGTGGGAGATACAGACCCGTGGTAGGTAGCCTGCATGAGGGCCGTCCAGCCGTGCACACTGTCCTGCTTATCCATGTCTGCGTGCTTCTCCACCAGCAGCTGTACCAGGGGCAGCTGCCCTGTGACGGCCGCCAGCATCAGTGGGGTCGCCCCGTCCCCGTTGACCAGGTTCACGTGGTTAGGGTCTTCATCGGCAATCTCCTTGACCAGCTGAAAGTTTCCTACAAACGGCAGGAGTCCAGGTGACCCATGGTGACCCATGGTGACCCTTGGCCCTGGCACCACAAGCTCACACATCCAGTTGTCTCCCAGGATGAACATTTGCTCCATCTACCTCTGCTGTGATCATGGGGCCACTAAGTTGGGTGAGAGAGGCACTTAAATCTCTGTGTCTATGACAGATGGAAACCAGCACTTGAGCAACAGAGTACTTCCTGTGTCACAGGGAGTGAATAAACAGAGTACTTCCTATGTCTCAGGAAGCAGGGTGAGGAAGGGTCACAGGCCTGAAGAGGGAAAATACAGGTCTAGATGTCAAGTGGAGATCCCAGAGGACTGCCTGGAGGTGATGTCTGGATCTTGGGAGATGGACCAGTGGGTAAAAGTGTTGCCAATGAGGACCTGTTCAAATCTCTGACTGAGACAAAAGGCAGACATATGTAGCGTGAGTATCTGTAATCTCAGTGCTCCCTTAAGGAGGCACGGACACGGAAATCCCAGCAGCTTACAGCCCGCCTGGCCTGGCATATCAAGCAGAACATCAGCAAACCCCTCTCATGGTAGACGGAAGGAAGGTGGAAGATGAGCAACACCAAAAGCTGACCTCTGACCTCGACCTGAAGCCATGGCACGTGTGTGACACATTCTCTCTCACACACATGGAAACTCTGGGTAAAGAGCCCTTCTGTCGTAACAAAACTGAGGCCAGTAGAGAGAGAAGCCAGGGTACAGCTCCACTCTAGCTGTAGGGTAGAACATGCTAATAAATACAGGCTCCCAGGACTCACCTGGGAAGAATGAATTATAATCTCACAAAAGATATACATAAATAAAAAACCCCAAACTGCATCTCTTTCCCAGATTCCTGTGCCCATGGATTAGGTGCAGAGGTCAGGGCCCTGCAATCCAAAGCTCCTCTCTGAGGAACTTACCCATTTTCAGCGCGTGGAAGATGTCAGGTCGACTTTTCTCCTCATCTGGGCAAAAAGAGATTTCAGAATTAACCGAGGAGAAGGCTAATTATAACTGCAAATTTGTAGGGTCAGAGAGACAGGTTAGCATTCTAATGGGAAGCCATGAGGAGCCATGGGGCCGAGGCTTTGGCCTGACCTGTTTTCGGCCTGACAGTGGTCAGCGGGTCCAGGTAGTCAGCCAGATCCCTGTGCTTGCGGTCAAGGGCAACCTCGAAGGCCGTCTTCTCCAGCACACTAAGGTGGTCGGGGTTGGCTCCCTTCTCAACCAGCTGCTGTGCCACGCTGAGCTTCCCGAGGAGGGCCGCCAGCATCAGGGGGCTCCAGCCCACAGTCCGGGCTGTGTGGTTGGGGTCTGCACCCCACTCCATCAGGAGGCGTACCACGGCCTCGTGCCCGTGCTGAACAGCAGCCATCAGGGCCGTGATGCCCAGCAGCTCGTCCTTGCTGCCTCCCGTGGCTGGTGACTCGCTGGACGGGCTGTGATGATCCACAATGGCGCCGGCCTCCAGCAGCAGCTTCACCACGCCCAGGTGGCCGCCCCGAGAAGCCACGGTTAGCACGCTGGCACCCAGCCGATTCTGAGCATTGACATCAGCCCCGTGATCCAAGAGGAGATGTGCCACACTCACATGCCCACACCTGCCAGAAAGATGGGAATGAGAGTACTAAACAGACCACGTGACAAGTGACCTCGCCACTGCCAACTACTGCAGGTACAGGGGCTGCTCAGACGGAACAGCTGTGGTCTGGTATGAGGTACCAGGCCCTGTGCAACCATCCTCATCTGATAACAGAAGCCTTGGCTAGGCTGGACTCTGTCCCTCCTCCCTGTGACACTGAGAAGAGTTTGTTTATTTATGTCTTCATTTCCTGATCTGTACAATGGGGCCATAACCATACCTCCATGGAAGACTGCCTGTGGCTTGCTGAGCAGATAGAGGGAGCTCCTGGAGCCGTGCTTAGCCAAAGGAAGCAGGCACTCAGTGTTAGCAATGATAACTGCTATGCTTTTTCCATTCTACAACCTGCTACAGTCACCTGCCTGGTTAAGGATCACTCCGGGATAAAACGTCCAGCCCCGGGCAGCACGGTGATACACACCTTTAATCCTAGCACTCAAGAGGCAGAGGCAGGAGGATCTCCGTGAGTCTGAAGCAGCCTGCCTACATAGTAAGACTCCTGATGCCCAAAACTGAAAGAAAACAAAAACAAACAAACAAACAAAAAAAAACAGTCCTGAGGCTAGGGCACAGACCAAAATCATCACAAAAAGAAATAAATCTAAAGAACAAAACATGAGGCGGACTTTATATGAGGAAACACACCTGAGGTAGATCTACGACCTACTCACAGACTCCCACATACACACACCCTGAGTCGCAACCCATCTGCCTTGACTTCTTCCCCACTCTGCCCCCCACATCTGAGTTCTCTGTACCCTGCTACATGGCCTGCTAAGCTATCTCTGCCAGCGCTCTGATTCCCTCATGGGCAAAGCCCCTGTGATTCATTTCTGCCCTTCCCAGCCCCCACCAACCCCACCACATGCCAGTCCTGACAGCTGTGCTGGGCCGGACTCTGGTACCTCCGTGGAGGTCTACTGCCACCTGCTGGCAGGAATGTTCACTGTAGGTGGCTGTGAACCTGGAGTGGCCAGATCAAAAAAGTTCCAACTGTACATTGGGGCCCAGAGAAGACAGACAGGCTCCCTGAGTCCAGAGGGAGGACAGATGTCGTTTCTGAGGGCTCTGAGTGGACAGTGCCCAAGCTAGAGAAGGTTCCTGACTAACAGGAAGGAATGACAAACCAGAGAAGGGTGTGTTAGACAACCACAGAGCAGGGCGCAGGCTCAGAGGCAGGTTTTGAACTGGTTGCTCAGTCCTCATTTCTGGAAGTGGACTTTGTGCTTCAACTAAACCTAGGGGTTTCCTCCCCCTGAAGGAGGCAAGGCCAGGGCTGAAGTCTGGTCTCAGGCTCCAACGAAATATAAAATACCTTCTGGGCGGTGAACCTTGACACAACAGGCTGCCTCCTACAGTACACCATTGAGAACTTGGTGGCCTGGCACCCCAGCCTGGGGCAGGACAGAGGATGGGGGCCTCTTCTCTGAGGCAGAGAGGCGAGTCTGGGGAGTTACACCCACGTGCTGAGGCCTCCCCTGTCCTGCTCCCTCCTGTCCATCCTCTGAGCAGCCCAAGTGCCCAGAGTCAGGAGGGGCCTACATGGCTAATAGCTCCCGGCCCCTCGCCACCCCCTCCTACCCTCTCCCTTCCCTTGCACTTGTGGTGGAGTCTGACTCCACTCTTCTGCCATTTGGTCCTGCCAAGCTCTGTCCTGCTCACCCCCACCCCATCTCACCAGCTCCGGATGAGAGTTTCCTGGTCTCCCTCCCAAGGACCCACAGCGTGGAGCTTCCCTCTGCCTATGCCTGAGCCCTCCTTCAAAAACCATGTCTCCCCTTACCTGACTGTGGCTAAGGACAGGACTAGGCAACTTCACCGGCCCATAACACAGATGGCCCATATTAGAGTTCAAAATCGTCTGATCAATGAGCAAATAAATGAAGACATAGAAAGGGTAACAGGGGAGGGGAGGGGAGAGAAGGGGAGGGAAGGGAAGGGGAGAGAAGGGAAGGGGAGGGAAGAGGAAGGAAGGGGAGGGGAGGGACGGGAAGGGGAGGGAAGGGGAGGTCTGAGAGACAGAAAGCAACCAGGGGCTACTGTGTTGGCCTCCACTAGAGTTCAAAGCTCCCATAGGTCTTGAGAACACAAAATAAACCCTAGGGTAATCCCCAACTGCAGGGTACGGGATACTTTCAGATTCTTATCTCATTTGAAAACCAAGAGGTGAGCACAGCCTCCCATTTCACAGATAAGGAGGCTTAAGATTAGAGCAGAGAGTAATTAATCTCAATTTGAAAGTGACAGGACCCAAACCAGCCCCAAGAGTTTCCAATCACAGCTCTTCTAGCCTGCCCAGTTCCTACAGAGGAAGTGAAGGACTGAATTCGAGCAGAAATACTGAATTTGGGGATGTTTTCTGAACTCTCGGGTAGCCCTAGAGAGCATTCAATTAGGCTGAAAATACAAAATGATCCAACGGAGCCTGAGATAATTTTGCGGATGTTCAGTTTCTAATAGGTAATTACTGGAGATGAGGCTGCTGGGGGCTTCTGAGCAGGTGCCGAGACTGTCAATTAATTTCAGCAATTAACACCTGTGCTTTAAGAGCTGGCACGTGATCTTGCCACTCAGAGCACCTGGCGGCCACCCAGAGGAGTTGGATAAAGACAGAAGCGGATGGAATGTAAACAGACCAAGGTGTGACCAGAAAAGTACCCAAAGGGAGTTTTCAACTGCGGGATTCACAGCTCCCCCGTGCCAGCAGTCCAAGTGTGAATCTTGCAGTCACTCAACTAGCTGTGTGGCTATAGGCAAGTTCCCTACCTTCCCTGTGGCTCAATTCCCTATCTGTAAAAGAGGTACACCGATGATACATACTTCCTAAGGTTCTGGGCGGACTGGAGGAGCAAATTCATTTAAAGCAGTGAGTACAGTTCTGAACACTTTTAGGTGCTCAAGAAAGGTCACCATTAGCTGGACAGACGACACAGGCCTGGCTGAGGCAGGTAGAGCAGACCTGCTTGGACTACGGGGAAAGTTCAAGGACAACCTGGACCAATCAGAGAGACCTTGCTTTAGGAGAGGGCTGAGGTTGTAACTCAGTGGTAGCATGCTTGCCTGTCAGGTGCAAGCCCCTAAATTCAAGCCCCATGACTGGGAGGGGGGAAGGGGGAGTAATCTATTATTTTGCAAAGAGACAGCTACTTCTTGTACTAAAACCGTAAGAAATAGATGTCTCCAAGTCCTGCCCTGAGGCCTCTATGGCTCGCCTCATTGATGGATGCTGGAACACACAAGATGTCCACTTAGGTAGACAGTGACTGGAACACGGTCCCGGGATGGAGTGACCAAGCACAGGCTCCCCTGACCAGAGGGACCAACTAATAGACCCTCCAGGAAGTCTCCCTACCTCAGTCCCTGACACTGAACATCCGCATGGACCTGGCAGCAGATGGCTCAGTGCATCTCAACTCCAGGACAGTGGGGTCACTTGTGAGGGACAGCACCTAAAAAATGCCCAGGGCCTGGGGAACAGGCAAGTGTGAATTCTAATCTTGTTCTTATGGGGGAACCCTCTACCTTGGTCTTGCTCAACAATAAGGAGTGGATCACACTAATGCTCTAAAAACAGCACCTGTCGGAGCCAGAGAGATGGCTCAGTGGTTACGAGCACTGGCTGCTCTTCCGGAGAACCTGGCTTCAATTCCCAGCACCCACACGCCTCCTGACAACTGCCTATAACTCCAGTTCTAAGGACTCTCATGCCCTCCTCTAGCTTCTGAGAGTAGCAGGCCTGTACACAGCAGGTGAACACACACACACACACACACACACACAATAATAATTAAAAAACAGCGTTGTGGCAAACTGAGGCATGAAAAGGCAGCCCAAAGCTTTTCCATTTGGAAGTGTCAAAGCTGGACTGTTTGGACCACAAATCCCAGCTCACTTTACAATACCACCTGAAGGGCTCCATCAGGTCCACACTCAGCTCTTACATTCCCCCTTTCCTCTTCTTTGCTAAACCGTTAGATTACATTCCTGAAGCTAGTCACCAAGGTCTATTCCTTCATTTGGCCACTCTCTTATGCCTGACCAAAACAGCAAGGCCCAGCTATCAAAACACCAAGGCCTAGCAATCAAAAATCATACTTTGGCTACTCTAACAGATCCAATCAGAATGTCCCAACTCACCCTGGCACTGACTTCCCCCTTTTCTCCTTAAAAACCACTCCTGCAGAGACACCGTTGACCTATCCAGAGGCAGCACCCCCCACACTGCCATCTCTACCCTCCACTTGTCCCCTCTGGAGTAACAGAATCTCTTTTGTGCCCATATTAAGGAACTGAAATTAATCGGGTGATGTGGACCATCCTGCAGAACTCAGTAACCTGCAGAACAGGTGACTAGGGGTTGGTGGCACTGGGGCAAACCAGGCTGCACCCATTCCAAGCAATGCTCTCAGCGAGTTCCCTGGGACCTGGAAGGCCTCTGTGTTGGGTGGAGCTCAGAAATAAGGTGTATGACCAGGGCTCTAAACTGTACAAAGTCATTCCGAGCCTCTTTCTCGTGTCTCTTCCCGCCCTCCACCCCTCTCGTGAGACTTCAGGCCTTCAGTCACAGCCTTTAGAAAGGTCACCCTAGGATCCCCATCTGGAAGGACATCCCAGTGAGCCTCTGGTACACACAGGGAGGGAGCCAGCTGCATGTGGACAGGCTTTCCTGGTGTGGCGAAGCACGGAAGGCTTCCTGGAAGGAGCTAAGCTAGAGAGCAAAGGGACTTTGCCGAAGGCAGAAGAGGAAAGCCTCACGCTAAGGGTTCTGCAGAGGGACTCCCTGCCCACACATACACAGACTAGCTGTATGCTGGAGGCTCGTTTTGCCATCAAAATCTCAGGTTCTCTCTCACCTGTAAGGTGGAGAAGATACTCTTGGCACAGAGTAAAGGCTCAGCGTTAGCATTTTAAAAGTACAGAGTGGGGGCTGGAGAGATGGCTCAGCGATTAAGAGCGCTGACTGCTCTACCGGAGGACCCAGATTCAATTCCCAGCACCCGCATGACAGCTCACGACTGTCTGTAACTCCAGCTCCAGAGGATCTGACACCTGTACACCAAAGCACATAAAACAAAGTTAAATAAAATATTTTTTAAAAAATTATTTATTTATTTATTATGTATACAATATTCTGTCTGTGTGTATGCCTGCAGGCCAGAAGAGGGCACCAGACCTCATTATAGATGGTTGTGAGCCACCATGTGGTTGCTGGGAATTGAACTCAGGACCTTTGGAAGAGCAAGCAATGCTCTTAACTTCTGAGCCATCTCTCCAGCCCCCTAAAATATTTTTTAAAGTACAAGGTGATACAGAGAAGGAGTGGCTGAAATCTTGGTCTGAGCTTAAGAGACCAGAAGGGATATACAGAAGAGTGCGGACAGCCGGGCGGTGGTGGCGCACGCCTTTAATCCCAGCACTTGGGAGGCAGAGGCAGGTGGATCTCTGGGAGTTCGAGGCCAGCCTGGTCTACAAGAGCTAGTTCCAGGACAGGCTCCAAAGCTACAGAGAAACCCTGTCTCGAAAAACCAAAAAAACCAAACCAAACCAAAACAACAAACAAAAAAAGAGTCTGGACAAAGTGTCAATCTGAGACTGGGAAGCCACGCAGACAGGCTCAAGCAAGCACTCATTCCAGAACGATCTGGAAGCTCTTCAAGGAGGCAAAGGCAAGGACATGCTTGGAGGAAAGGAATATGGCGGGAGACCTCTGCAGAGGTGTCTGCGGACAAGGATGAGGGGATGGAGAGAAGGGTGTGGATTCCGGGGCTATCTCCAGTCAATAGGGGCGGGTGGGTACTAGGCAGAGGAAGGCTCGCCTGGGGGAAGAGTGGAAGCTGCCACGAAGGGGAAAGGGAGGTAGAAGAAAGATTCTAAGGTCGCTTCCACTGCCCTGGTCTTTCCCTCCGGTGCCACCTCCTTTGTGCCTGAAAGCCAAGCTCACTTTACGACTGCCCCTCTGGAACTAGAGATAGCTCAGTGGTTAAGAGAACCTGCTGTCCTCAAAGAGACCACAGGGCTGGCTGCTAGCACATCATAACTGTTTGTACCCACAGTTCCTGGGGATCCACTGGGCTGCCTGGCTTCCCTCAGGTACCAGGTACCCATGTGGTACACATGCATACAGGCACACAAACACTCGTCCACATAAAATAGAAATAAATCTAAAGAGACAAAAATATTGTCTCTTCTCTTGTACTCCCCAGCTCAGTACATCTGTTACCCACAGCCAGAAATCTAGAGATGGATTTTGCTGTCTCCCTCACTCCCGACCCCTTCGCAGGGTCTCAGTCACAAGTATCAACTTCAGTCTGGTCCAGGCCACTACTGTCTCCTCTCTGGGCTGCTGCCTTTCTAACCCGCCTTCCTGACTCTAGCCTATCTCTCCGCCCATACTCACATGTGGTGAGTGAGCCTATCCAAAACAAAACTCCGATCCAGTCGCTCCCGACATCCTTCTCAGCCCCAATATCTGGCGCCTGCCTGCTTCCTTCTCTCCAATGGTGGGCTCCTCTCCCGTTACTTCCAGCTCCTTCCGGGTCCCAGCATCCTCCCAGGTGTCTGACTACTTGCCATCATGATGTGTTCGCACTGTGCCCCTTCCACACATACATTTTCGAGTCATGGTTAGTTTTTACACACCCTCGGGTGTCGACATGGACACACACATCATTTCTACTAAAAATTGCCCCCGTTCTCCCAAAGGGGTCAGCTACTACGGTCAGACCTTCCAGATCAAAATTACTACTTTTATCTACCACCCCACTCCTACCCCCAGGTGGGGACTTAACTGGATCCCTGTTATCTATCTTCCAAAAGAGCAGACAGGTTCTTAGGAGACCCTTGATGCATAAATGGAATGAATGAACTCTTGGAAGATGCACTCGGCAGCCTCCAGACTGTTCAAAAGTCAAAGTTTCTAACATCCTAATTTTGTGTTTCTGAAAGAGCCCTTCTATTTCCAACAACTGACGACCCAAAAAGCAATGCTCCAAGTCTGCCATTTGCACTCCAAGAGTCCCGGACACTCTCCCTCCCGGTCCCCGCTCACCTGGCCGCCTGCATAAGCGCGCTCCAGCCGTAGTGGTTGCGGCTGTTGACCGAGGCTCCGCGGCGCAGCAGGAACCGCACGAGTGGCTCGTGGCCACCGGCCGCCGCCAGCTGCAGCGCCGAGTTGCCCGCCTCATCCGAGCAGTCCACCGGCACCGGCGCTCCGGCCTCGGCCGCCCGGGCCGCCTCGGGCCCTGCCTGCTCGGCTCCCACTTCGGGTCCCACGGCCGGCTCCGCGCCGGGCTCCAGCAGGCGTCGCGCGGTGTCGGTGTCGCCCTGCTCGCAGGCGCGGAGCAGCAGTTGCAGGCCCGGGGCCAGGGCGCCCTCGCCCATCGCC
>NC_022031.1:42105818-42135830 GCF_000317375.1 Microtus ochrogaster
CGCGCCGCCGGGGCCGCGCCTGCCGGGTACGCGCGCGCAGGGCCCGCCTCCGGCCTTGGAGTGTGGGCCTGTGACTGTGTGGTGACTTCTCAGCCTTGGTGCCCAGTGCCAATCCGACCTCTGGGCCTAGCGGGCCTCGGAATCGGGTCTCGGTCTGCAAACCGCAGCTCCTCCGACCGCAGACCGCCCTCCACTTCACTAGCACTTCCTGAACAGTTTGGGACAGATTCACTTCTGCCCCATCGGTTGCCCCAGAATCCCTGCTGTGCTGGGTTCTCCATCTGTGCCAGCCCACCAGCCGCTGTCCCTTGTCTTTGACGTGTGGCTCACACTGCAGCAGTAACTTACATGTTACAGATGGAGATTTTTTCCAGCCACACCCCAGACCCACTGAGTCAGAAACTCAGTGTGGGGGCCAGAAACTCTTGTTTAACAAGCCTTCTGGTATGTACACAAAAGGCAGAATCCACTGACTGATCTACGGGGCAGTCCTGAAAGCTACCCTGGGGGTCCAGATGATTATTTCAATCTACAGAAGAGTGACCCTGGGAGGAGTTAATATTGCTGTAGTCTGCACAGATCTGCAGACTCGGCTGTGGGTAGGACTCGGGTCTTCCGACATCAAGTTCAGCGCTCTTTCCATGCTCAACAACTAGTTATCGGATGCCTGCTAGTGCCAGGCACAGCTCCACATACTGAAAACACTTGAAAGGCAAGATAGCATCTCTGCCTTCCAGGAGCTGACCCGCCCATTCCTGCTCTAAAGATAGGATATGGAAATAACTTGAGTGCTGGATGGAAGTGAGGGCTGTTGGCACAGTAAACTGAACACGAATCCAAGCAACCCAGGCTAGAAAGAGAGGTATTGTTTGATAATTGAGCCAGCAAGGAGTCATTGAAAATATAGCACTCGCAGAAACCCGAAGGAAGAAAGTAAGCCATGGTGACATTTAGGGAATGAGCCAGTGAAGTAGAGCGCTGGAAAAAGGTTCTAAGAAGCAGGCCTGCCCACAGGCAGTTCACACTGCTCATTACATCATGGACACTTCCATGGGAAGGAACTATAGATGGTTAGCAGTGGTGTCAAAGCCCAGCAAGAAGCCAGACATACAGAACAGTCAGACAGGACTGTTACACACCAAGTCCCACGAATGTATGACGGTAACAGCAAATCCGTTAGGTCTGGGAGGGCATGAGTCACAGGTGCAGGTGGAGAGAGTGGGGGCAGGGCATGAGCTGGAAGAAGGGGCCCGTTAGGTAAAGGATGAGGATGAGAAAATATCTTGAAGGTTTTCAGTGCCCGGCTGGAGACTGTGGCGTTTGTTCTGTGAGCGAGGAGCCTTGAGAAGTGTTTGGGCAAGGGAGTCAAAGGCTAGAGCTAGCCACTCCTGTACAGACAAGCATCCTGACTCGTCCACCTTCAACCCCAGTTATGGCAGTAGGGTAGGGTGAGAGACAACCACCTTCGGAATTTCTAAGGAAGCCATTTATTTCCCTGAAGATCTGAATAATCACACCTCTGTCTTGTTTTCTTTCTCGTCTTTTCTACATTTTCACTAATTGTTGTTTCATTATGAAAGCAATATAAAAGATAAGGCTGAGCTAGGTGTACCTTCCTGCCATCCCAAAATTTGGGTGACAGAGGAAAGAAGACGATGAGTTCCAGGCCAGCCTGAGTTACTTGTCTCCAAAAGTGAACAAAGTGAGCTGCAAAACCACTCTGTTGATAAAGTGCCTGCCTTGTAAGCACGAGGACCCGAGTTCAGATCCCCAGCACCCATTCCAAAGCTGGGAGTGGGGGCACATGTGTGTGAGCAACCACGCACTTGGGAATAGAGTTGGTGAGCCAGGCAGATCCCTGACGCTCATCAGCCCGCCAATCTAGGCTAATCAGCCAGTTCAGAGTTTAGTGAGAGACTCTATCTCAATAAATATGGTGGAAAAGAGAGATCAAGGTAGATAATTGAAGATGACCTCTGCTCTCCATGGGCACAGGTAAGTACACAAATGAGTACGCACGACAACAAACACAAAACTTTAAAAATAACCAAGTAATAGTAATAAGTGAACAATAACCAGCTCCAACAGTACATAAAAGTGAGCAGTCGGAGGTAAAATGCCCTTTGCTGACTTCCTCGATTTCCCAGGGCTATTCCCCACAGTTGCTAGTATGCACACTCGTTCTATTGTTTCAAAAAGATTTTATGTTTATTGTTTTATGTTACTGTAATCATCAGACCCGAGAAGACTAACAGGAAGAGAGAGGTATGTGGGGTCATGATTCCAGAGGGTCACAGATCCTCACAGTGAGGAAGATGTGGTTGAGTGTCTCCAGCTGTCAAGGCAGGAGTGTGTACTGATGCTGTCCAATCACGGTGGTTCAAGAAACAGGATGGGTGGAGTCAGGGGTTAGCCGGTCACCTTCAAAAAACTTGCCCCTGTGAGTCTGGGCAGATAGCTCCGCGTATAAAGTGCTCGAGGCTCCAATAAAAGGATCTGGATTTGGAGTCCCAGCACCGACATAAAAAGCACAGCTGTAATCCCAGAAGGCAGCGCCCTCCTTTAATCCCAGGACTGGACGGTGGAGATATAAACCTAGAGGCTTGCTGGTGAGTTCCTGCTTCAGCGAGACTCTGTCTCAGGAACAAGTGTAAGGGCTGCTGAGATAGCTCAGTAACTAACCATACCTACTGCCAAGCCTGGTGGGTGACTTCAGTCTCTAGAATTTACATAGTAGGAGAGAATCCTCTGGCCTCCACATTTGCGCTGTGGCATGCGCATGCACACACACACATAATAAATATGTCAGGTACCGTGATGTATGCCTTTAATCCCAGTACTGGCGAGGCAGAGACATGCAGATCAATGTAGCATGACTAATAAAACTTCAGAGACAGAAATTGGGGTTCAACCTGAAGGTCAAAAGAGCAAAACAGCCAGCCACTGGCTCTTACCTCGACCTCAGTCTGAAATGGCAATCCTACCTCCAGGAATCTCAGAATGAGACTGAGCCTGAGAACTGTCTCTTCTCATTTTATAATCCTCCCTCATTCTGGGTTTAAGGGTGTGTACCTCTACCTCCTGGTTTCTATGACAAATTAGTGTGGCTACTGGGATTAAAGGTGTATGCTATTGTGGCCACTGGGATTAAAGTTGTGCCTCACTGCTGCCTGGTCTATAAGGCTGGCCAATGTGGCAGTTTTACTTTTCTGATCCTCAGGCAAGCTTTATTTATTAAAATACAAATGAAATGCCACTACAGAGCTCTATGAGTTTGAGGCTACCGTGGTATGCATAGCAAGATCCAGGTCAGTCAAGGCTATGTAGTGAGACCCTGTCTCAAAAACAACAACAAAATAATAATAATAATGTTAATAATAATAAGAATAAATAGAACTTAAACAAAATAGAAAGCCAGAGAGGAAGATATTCAGCATTGATCTCTGGCTGCCACACACCACACACACATATTAAGTATAAGCCTATAATCCCAGCACATAGTACATACCACACGCATGCACACACACTCTTGCACAAGGAAAAGAAAAAGAATCCAGAAGAATCCAGTCTATAGCTGGTTGTGGTGGTACATGCCTATAATCTCAGTCCTGGAGTGGCAGAGGAAGGAGGGTCATAAATTCAAGGTCATCTTTAGCTACATAGAAAGTCTGTGGCCAGCATAAAACAAGCGAATGAATGTATGTATGAATGAATGAATAGATAGATAGATAGATAGATAGATAGATAGATAGATAGATAGATAAATAGAATGGACTCCTAGTGACCTACTTCCTACGGCCGGTATTCATCTAAAGGTCCACATCATCCTTAAATATTGACGTGTTCTGAGACACAAATATTCAAAACACACAAGGCTATGGGGGACATTCCCGATTAAAACCAAGAATACATACGTATGTGTAGATATTGGCCAAGAATCTTGCTTTCAGGCAGCAGAAACCACCCCAGGGTCACTGAAGCAGCAAGAGAATATAGGACAAGATTTTCTTCTAGTTCACGGACCCTAGAAGGGCCCAAGTTTCAGAGACCTCAAACAAGGATGTCCCAATCATGCTACGGCTGTTTCCTCCTGGGATGGAGTCTGGTCAGGTCTCTCTTGGTGTCACTGGCTTCAAGTTGACAGCCCGACATGGTGACATGTTATGCTTGACAAAACAAGGAAGCTGAGAAGGTAAGTCATGAGTTTTCAGCATCTATGGAGGGAGGAGTCAGTGGTCCACCAGGTAGGGACCACCCAGCATGGTAAATGTTTCAAAGGCTTTGGCATATTGGCTAACAAATGTTCACTGCACTCTATGCCTTCTGGGCTCTTTCTCAGGGAGTCTTCTTTGATCAACTCAATCCCTGGGGTCAGAGGTTAGGACACTGTTCAGCCATGCTAATTGGCTTGTCTGGGGTGCTTACTGAAGCAAGAAATGCATCCCCCTAAGAAGGTTGTCAGTTGTCAAGCTGGAGCTATTTTGCCATTACCTGAAGCCAAACTGCTTGCAAGCAAGGCTGCACAAAGGGCCATCAGCAGCAAACCCTGTCCCCCCTCCACCCACCTTTCTGGAGAGGTTTATTTTGAGCAAGACTGTCATCATAGTCAATCCAAACCTAACAAGGGTAGCATTTACTGTCTTAAATACATAGGTTTGTGTTTTTTTCTTTTGTAGCATTGGGCATTGGCTCCGGAGCCTTGTGCATGCTAGGCAAGCATTCTCTCACTGAGCTGCACCAATCCCATATTTATTTTTGTTAATGAATGGTTTCTCTCAGCGCAGGCTGTTCTGAATTTTTACCTGGTTTTTGTTTCGTTTTTCCATTTGGCAAATGTCTTAGACACTGTTCCATGTAGGTGAATATAGATCAGAGACAACCTTTCCAATGGTTCCTGTGACACCAAAGATTAGGAAATGTAACATCATTTCATTCTTTTTGTTTTTGTTTTCCTAAGACAGGGTTTCTTTGTGTAGCCCTGGTTGTCCTCACAGAGGACAGATGGCACACTTGGCTGACATACTGAGGAACATTTACTAAAGACTGGACGAGTAGCCGGAGAGACAGCTCAGCAATTAAGAGCATTTATTGCTCTTACGAAGGATGCTGATTTGGTTCCCAGCACCTTTTGGGGCAAGTGGTAGGCATTCACAATCACCTACAACTCCAGTTTCAGAGTTTTTGGCTCCCTCTACTGGCCACAATGTCACACATGTAAACAGACTGTGTGAGTGAGTGAACGAATGAATGAATAAAAAATAAATAAATGTTTTTAACAGCATTGATCACATTTTAAAATGGTGCAGGATGCCAGAGCTGGTAACCCTCAGAGCAATTACCACCCCAGGCCTGAAGGAGGAGGGGTAAGGCAGTTACAAAATTCTGCAAAAAAATGAATGCCATGAGCCACTTGATAGAGTTGGGTCAAAGAGAGGGTCCACAGTCCACTGCAGCTCCGCAGGAGATTCCTCCAGGTGCTAACAAACACCTCTAGACTCACTCTCCTGTCTCCTAGTCTCGACTGTACTCCTCTTCAGAACCCAGCAGGAAGCCAGAGTCTCTGAGCCATCTGAGGTTGTTCCCCCCTCCCACCCCTACTCAGCCTCCCAATGGAGGGAGGGAATGCCTCGCTGCTCAGCATGTGGTCCATGGGGCAGAGCACAGACACCAGCTGGGAGCCTGCTAGCAAGCAGTGCAATATCTTGGACCCATGCCAGCTCTACTAAACCAGAATCTGCATGTCGACACTGTCCCCAGGTAATTCAGACACTTATTAAAGTTCATAGGGCAAAGGCCAGCATCTCTTATGCCAGGATCTCTACATTCTTATTATTTATTTTTTATGACCTGTCCTTCAGCACTGTTTTTCTCATTGTTCCTACTGTGTTGTTTTGAGTTCTCTAAAACATCAAATGTTTAAATGTTTGTTCATTTGGTTTTTTCCCCCTAGGGACTATGTCTCCAAGGAATAAGGGAGGGGGCAGAGAAGTAGAAAGGTAGGGGCCTGCAGATGCGGTGCTGAGAAAGGAGAGAGAGAGAGAGGCGAGGTGCTTCAGTCCACAGCCTAGCTCTGAGGAGACTCAGCCAGGTCGACCAGAAGTCCCAGTTAGCATCCCCCATCACAATGAAGCCCTGCTGGAAAACTAGAGAAAACCATCAAGGCTGGGCAGGTGCAGCGGCTGGAAGCTCTCAATCATTGCAGGAGTTCCTGGCAGTTGTGAACCACTAGACATGGATGCTGGGAACCAATCTCAAGTTCTCCAGAAGAGCAGCAAGTGCTCTTACCCACGGAGCAGTCTCTCCAGCCCTATCTGCTTTTACGTATAACGATGCCTTACATCTTTTTTAGCTTATATTTTGGTGGTTAAATTCCAAAAAGCTGTGGACTCACAGAATCAAAAGAATAACAACACCAACCTTGAAATAAATGCTGCCTAAAAGCTTCCCAGAGCTTACACGTCTGTCCTCCCCAGGCACACAAGGGTGTGCTTATTTACAGCCTCATCTACAATAGAGTTACCATAACAACCTTTGAAATAGCTGCCGTTCTCATAGGTGAAGAACTAGATGCTAGGAAGGTCAATTAAGAGATTGAGTTTCTCGTCTTTCTTAAACTGTATCTGTCCTTTGCGGGGACGAATTGGCTACTCAAATCCGTTGGTCATTTTTATTTCTGTTTGTTCTTTGTATTTCCTTGTTGATTTATATACTGGGTAAATGTCACTTGAAACTTGAAGAAACCTTTCCTGATTTGTAGTCTAACTTTGTGTTACTTTGGAAGCCTTATACAACATACACTTTTTTTTTGTGGTTTTTCAAGGCAGGGTTTCTCTGTGTAGCCCTGGCTGTCATGGAACTCTCTCTGTAGACCAGGCTGGCCTCTAGCTCACAGAGATCTGCCTACCTGTGCCTCCCAAGTGCTGGGATTAAAGGCATGTGCCACCACCGCTCAACCAACATACACATTTTAATGGACTTATAAATCATTTCTGTAATGGCTTCTGGGTTCTTTCAGCCAATAATTTTATTGTTAAATTTCTCTCCTTTTCTCCTCCCCTACCCCGACCAGGATCCCCTCTTCCCTTTTTCTATTCTCTTTTTTTTTTTTTTTCCTTCAGACTGTGTAACCCTGGCTAAGCTAGAACTGGCTAAGTTCAGGCTGGCCTTGAACTCACATAGATGGGCCTGCCTGCCTCTGTCTCCCAAGTGCTGGGTTTAAAAGCTGTTCACCACCATGCTTGGCCTTCTAGTCTTTAAACAATTTATTACATCTACTTGTCATGCGTGGATGGGTGGGTGGAAGTTAGAGGACAACTTGTAGGCATGGGTTCTCTCCTCCACTCGCGTGGGTCTTGGGGATAGAGTTTGGGTCCACAGGACTGAGGGTGGGTGCCGTTACCCGCCGAGTCTGTTTGCTGGCTTCTCTTCTACTCCTAATTTCTCTTTCCCTCTCCATCATCTCTATTTCTGTCTCTATTTCTTTTCCAAAGTCTTCTCCTGGTTCTATTCCCTTCTTCTTTTCTTTCCTTTTCCATTCAGTTTACCGCTAGGAGGCTGTTTCCTAGTCTCTGTCTTCTCAAGGTTACCATTACCATGCATAAGAACAATGGGAAAAAAAATCAAGCCCCACCTTTTACAGCCCACGCTGAGAGCCAATAACCACGGGCTTCTTTCTGTCAGTCACTTGGGCTCCGCCCGCACAAGCCTCTGCGGAGAAGCGGTCCAATTTGGCAGTCAGTCCAAGCCTTTATGAATTGTAACCCTTGTCTGTTTTCTAATCTGACCACAGATCTTAACTGTCTGGAGACTAGCCCAGAGGTGGGGCTCCAGACTATCCTATAGCACCGGCCTTCCTGCCCAGCTAAAGCCTTGACACCTGGAGGCAGCAGGGGGCCCTGGCTACTGGATGGAACTACCTGTAAGTTGTCCTTTGCAGGGTTTATCCAAGCCCTATGCCTTCCTGGGTCCTGGGGAGACTTCCTCCTCAGGCTTTCTCCCAGAGCCGGCAAGTTGTTGGAGACCATCTTCTCACCCCATGTCTCAGACCCCAACTGTGAAATGAGAAACTGGACCAGGTCAGTGCTTTCTGGAATGTGTCATGGTCCCCAATGAAAACAGCTGATAAAAAGCTTTGGGCCGCTTCCTTGCTGATTTATGGCAAAGAAAGTCATAAACCAAAACACTTTCAAAAACATCAGTGTGTACATCAGTTGGGCAGTTTAGAATAAAGTGGGAAAACCACATCTGTAGGCCTCAGAGGCTATGCAATGGCATTCTTAGCTTGGTGAAAACAAGGAACCTAAATATTTTTTTTGAGATCTTAAGGTAATTTTTTTATTTAATTTACATTTTTTCCCATTTTACATCCCAACCCCAGTTCCTCCTCCCTTCTCTTCTCCCCCTCCCCTCCCCATCCCACCCTTATCCCATCTACTCCTCAGATAGGATAAGGCCTCCCTGAGGGAGTCACCAAAGTCTGGGATACCAACTTGAGGCAGGATCAAGCCCCTCCGCCCTAAATCAGGCTGGACAAGGTATCCCACCAGAGGTAATGGGCTCCAAAAAGCCAGTTCATGCATGGGGATAAGTCCTGGTCCCACCGACAGCCCTCTTCCAAACATATCAAACCATATAACCGTAACCCACATTCAGAGAGCCTAGTTCAGCCCCATGCATGTTCCTCAGCTGTCAGTCCGGAGTCCGTGAGCTCCCACTAGCTTGGGTCAGCTGTCTCTGTGGTTTTCTCCATCATGATCTTAACCCCCAACAAGGAAAGCTTTTTCCACTGACTGAAAGCCTAGTGGTCATCAAGATGGGTGTGGTGGCTCATAACTACAATCCCAGCACTCAGAAAGCTGAGGCTGGAGGATTGTGAGTTCAAGACACACCTATGCTGCATAGACTCAAACACACACACACACACACACACACACACACACACACACACACACACGGTTGGGGGTGAGGGACACTCAAGGTTAGAGATTACGTGCCTCAGTCTCTGCCTTTAGGAAGATTTCACCATCAAGACAGGGTCAGTCCTTTGCAATGTACTCCGACTGAGTCCCGCCCAGCCCTTTACGCTCCTTCGTTTTCCTTTAAACACACGGCCTCCTCTGCACAAATCCCAGCCAGGTCCAGTCCACAACAGCCCCTCCTTCTGCTGCCATGGCACACTGTGGTGACACAGGTCCTTCCCACTACAGCGCCGCTCTGAGACTCTGACGCTTGCTTCTTAGCGTGTGCTTAGATCCCAGCTTGGTGCCTGGAGCACAGCAGACAGTCAGAGAGATTTCCTGGCTGTGGAAAAAACGCTTAAAGCCTTTGTTCCTATTAGCTACTGTATCACAAACCATTTCCAATCTTCACACTCACCATCTCCTCCGGCTTTTCGGTTCTGGGTCTGGGAACCTGAAACAGGCATCTTTCTCCTGTTTCTGTTTCTTCTCCCTGACTTTCTCTCAGGTTCCCGGAGCAGTGATCCCTGCAGGCGACTCTCAGATGAGAAGCAAAACTGCCCCCAAATGGAAATAATTATTAGGACAGGCCTTAGAACTTCATGGTCAACTGGACAGCACCCCCCACACCCCTAGCTCTGACCTGCCAAGGCCTAGCAGCCTGGCCTAGCTCCTCCTGCTGTCATAGTGTGGGCTATTCTCTCTGCCTCTGGGGCTGTGGAGATGGCTTGTGTGTGTGTGTGTGAGGGTGCCTGCATGAGCACAATTAGCTAGTTCAAGTCCCTCTCTTTGGCTGTCAGACTGTTGACACATGGACCAAGAAATTAGAATTTCCTGAGGACTCTCCTGCTGGGTGAGGAGAAGGCTGAAGGCCTGATGGCAGCCAGAAGACAAATTAGTCTCCCTCAGTAGATTTATTATACCAGGGATCTTTCAGGAGAGCGTGACTTTGGGAACTGAGGCCATGATGGCGTATTTTCGATTCCACTGTCTTAGGATGAGGTCACTGGTAGAAGATTGAGATCAGTGGAAAATGCACAGCAGTGTGTTTTCCTGGCATGGGCTCTCCTGTGGCAGAACTCTGCTTAGGAGTCAGGGCAGAAAACTGCTGGGATCCGCAAAGGGACTTCGTATTTTAAATACAGCTGCCCCACGGGTGGCTCCTTTCTTTATCCAGATAGTGTAGATTTGGGAGTCAATTTTCTTACTGCAATTAAGAACTCTGTATTAGGGGTTGGAAAGATGGCTCATCGGTTAAGAGTACTGACTGCTCTTTTAGAGGACCCAGGTTCAAGTCCCAGAACCCACATGGCAGCTTGCAGCTGTCTGTAACTCCAAGATCTGACATCCTCACACAGACATACATGCAGGCAAAATGCCAATGCTATAAATTAAAAATAAATAAATTATATATATATGTGTGTGTGTATACATATACATATAAAAAATCCCTATGTGTTAGAAGATAGATTTGGGGGAGTCACCAGATCTCTCTGTCCCTCTTTGTAAATGTGGCCATCTTTAATAAATCTCCTTTTTCTGTTTTTCACCATGGTCTATGTCTGGCTTGTTGAGGCAGCTCGAGTCTAGCCACTGACTCTTAACTCCGGTAATATGAGTGCCTGAGTCAGACCCTAGTACCCAAATGAAAGCTGAGTGTGGGCTGGTAGGATGGCTAGTGGGTGAAGGTGCTTGCAGTTAAACCAGATGTGCTGGTCAGTTTTGTACCCACTTTGACATTTGGGAAGAGGGACTCTCAATTGAGAAAAATGGCTCCGTAAGAGTTTCTCATAGGCAAACAGATACTACATTTTCTTGATTGGAATTAATGAGGGGAGGTGCAGCTCACTGTGGGGGTATCACCTCTGGGCAGGTAGTTTTGGGTACTGTAAGAAAGCAGGCTGAGCAAGCCTTGAGGAGCAAGTTGGTAAGCATGGCTTGTGCATCAATTCCTTCACTGAGTTTCTGCCCTGCCTGCCTTGCCTTTATGATAGACTGTGATTGAGACGTGTAATATATAATAAAATAAATCCAGACAAATCCTTCACAGCAATAAAAACCTTAACTAAGACACCTGACAAACTGAGTTCCTTCTCTGGGACTCACAAAGCAGAAGAAAATCAATAAAGTGTGACAGGACTGGACACATGGTTCAGTATGACAGGACAAGACAGTTCAGTAAGACAGGACACACGGTTCAATGGTTCCTTCATCTTGTTTGTTTTTGGTTTTTCAGACAGGGTTTCTCTGTGTAGCCTTGGCTGTCCTGGAACTCACTCTGTAGATCAGGCTGGCCTTGAACTTGCAGAGATCTGCCTGACGGCCCCTCCCGAGTGCTGGGATTAAAGGCGCATGTCACAACCACTTGGCTCATCTTGTATTCTTGCTGAGGTAATTTCAGGTTTAACTAGAATTTTATTTCCTTGATCCTGTGGAAAATCACACAGCTCTATTCTAGGAACCTGAGATCAAGATGCTGCGGCTAATTTATCTTAGCTTCTGTTAAATTGCTTGCTTGCACAAAAGCTCCCCCTGCAGCTGCTAGGAGAGGCACAAGGATGTGGGTTTGCCTTTAAAAATCCCCTACAATTAGGTGGTGGCCTGCGCCTTTAATCGCAGCACTAGGGAGGCAGAAGCAGGTGGAGCTCTGAGATCAAGGCCAGCCTGGTCTACAGAGTGAGTTCCAGGACAACCCAGGCTACACAGAGAAACCCTGTCTTGAAAAAACCCAAATAAATAAATATAATAAAAATATCTTAGCCTAAACACTTGGGTTCTAAATACCTGAGTATAGTCCCAGCTGGCTACACTCTTAATTGGCTACAAACTGTGTCTGAGTGCTCATCTTTGATGAATGCTTATCCCCATACCATTCTGGAGGTCCCCAGAGACAGGATCCTGACATTTTGGGGCCTCAGGACTGCCCAAGATAGGGCAAGAGTGTGCCAGCTGGAGTTGGCTTCTAGGAGGTGCACAACCTGAAATGCTCCAGAAGGGGAAAAACCTTTCTGATGGATCGCTGCCCAGCACTCTGGAGGTGCCCTGACACTGCTACCCAAAAGAAAAAAAAGGTAAATCAAAGGTCTTCTGGTCTGAACCCCTCCAGAGGTAAGTTTGATCTGTCGGAGGCACCCTTTGGTTAGGACACCAGAGGGGAGGTCAGATGGATCATAGATCTTGTGTCAGGGATCTGTGAGAGACATCACCGGACTCCCCTAGGCTGTTCAGGCGTATGATGTGTGGTGGCCACTGTGGTTGTCTTTACTGTGTGTCTCTCTGTATGACTGTGTCTCCTGTATGTCTCTCTGTACGTTTCTGTCAGATCTGCTGGTTACAGAAACAATCTAAGATGGAAGGGTGAATGAACCATTCTAAGACCACAGCTGCCAGCCCACACCCTCCGGAAGCGACTGGCTAAGCCACTTGCCAGTTGCTGCTGTTGCAATGGTGATCCTGGGGGCTGCCGTGGTGGTGGGCATTGTAGCCACCAGTTTCCTTGTAATAACCAATGGCTTTCTCTGGTATGAGATTCCCTTCTTGGCTTAAGACCTATGGCTTCATTTTTTTGTGGGGACCCAAATCCTTTTGACCTGGCCAGGCCACCCAAAGAAACTCAAAACCTCTGCCTGTTCTCCCAGCTCTGTGGCAGGGAGGAGGAAATAGTTAAGCGTGTGCTCTCTGCTCCCTCCCTGACTACCCTGGGAGGGCCTGGGAAAGGGGGAAGTAGTTTTCCTCAGTGTCAAGAGGGCTGGGTGGTGGTGAAAATTCAACTCCTTCCTTCTTTGCTCATGGTTTATTAATTAGTTAACATTGCCTTCTCTACCAGAATGTAACTGGTACATTCCCCCCCCCCTTTTTTTAAAGTGAACCCACAGGCCCTTATCAACCTGTTGGAAATGGTTTTACGGTAAAAGGGCACTGGGTGCTTTTTCACCAAACACTGGTAGGATTAAAAGCAGGAGTCATCCAAGTTGGGTCAGGGTACTCAAGAACCTGATGAATTTCCCACTGGGCTTCTGAACAGCTCTGTGAGACACACCAGGTACCCCCTCCAGACCCAGACGTTCCCCCCAAGCCAATGAGTCCCTAATACTGCCTTCGTCCTTCCTCACGCAGGCAGTCCCAGACATTAAGAGAAAGTTCCAGAAATTAGAGGGATCTGAAGGTTAGACTGGGTCTCCTTTTGGTAATTGTTCAGAAAGTCTGCAGCAGTCCAGAGTCAGCTGAAGACAGACAGAGAAGGGAACTCCTCCAGGCAGTAATTGCTGCCCTTAGGGAAACAGACTAGAGAGGAAAATGGGGGAGATAGACCAAAAGGAGGGGTTAGGAGACCCAACAGCATCACTTAATGGGCCCCTGGGTGCAGACCTGGGGGTAGACAAAAATATTCACAAGGCACCCTACTGCCTCGACCACTGAGGGGTAACGTGAACAGGCAACAGAAGGCCTGCGGGAGGCCCTCCAGACCAGGGTACAGAGTCCCATCCTCAAAGGCTCAGCTACGTGTTCCTCAGGTCACATGCCTAGGCTACAACTTAGAGGAAGGAAAGCAGACACGTTCTCATGACCATGTTTTGGCCATCTGACAAATCCCCATTCCCGCATCGAGAAAACAAGTGTGGGGATTCCTGGGTGTGGCTATGGTTAATGGGATTCATCAAGACAGGGAAGGTCCAGCAGCAGGTTATGCAGCCTCTGGAATGAACTGCCCCAGCCCCAGCCTTTTCCATACATTATTAAGCCATTCCACTTGTACATGGATAAATTCAGAGGCATTGCCTAGGTGGTCCTCATACAAACCCTGGGACCCGTGGCATAACTGTTCAAAAGACTTGAGCTGGTTGCCGCCCCATGGCTAGCATGTATAAGGGCCATAGCTGCCACCACGCTGCTGGCAAAAGAAGCTGACAAATTAACTTTAGGTCACAAACTGTTCCTGACAGCCCCACACTTTGTTGAGGTCCCCTTTAGGGGTCACCCAAGAAATGGATGTTTCATGCCCAGAGGATCCAATACACTGTTTCTGGATCAACCCCACATTCAATTCCACAAGATGTCAGTCCTGGACCCTCCAGTCTCCTGCCAGATGACGACTCCATGGGTCCCCTGCATGACCGTTCTGAGGTGATTGACATGATCCAGTCCATCAGGCCTGACCTGACTGACATCCCATTGGTGACACAAGGTGAGGAGTTGTTCACACCGATCTTTGGGGGATATGTGCACTGTTTGCTCTAGACTGCTTCCTGTTGTCTGCGAGTGCTGGCACCTTTGGCAGAACCTTGAAAAAAAGTCAGGATAATGGTTAAGTCTTGGCTGGAGCAGTCTGTGAGTCTGTACCATCTCAGACAGCAGCCTTGAAGCTGTTCTGGAAGCAGAAATCTCAAACTGCAACAGAGGCATTCTGTGGGAACTCCTTCAGCCAATAGCCTTGAAGATACCAGCCTACTTGGGTGTGGTCTCCTATACTATAAATGCAGTTGTAAAGCGTGTGCCCACCCTCTTGTTTCTGGCTCTCTCTTCCGGCTGCTAGATTTGGTTCCTGTTCCTTGTTTATGTAGAAGATTGTGATCTAGGGTGGTGATCTGTGAGTCTACCCCTAAATAAATAACCCGTTATTATACATAATGCTGAACTAGTGTGGGATGACTTTATAACTTCCATCATCATCTGGCACCCGAACCTGGAGACCAGTCCACCCTTTTTGGGATCCGTTTGCCAGACGTGTGGTGCATTGGGCACTGACTCTCCCGCCTGTGGCTCTAGCCGACATTCAGACACAGCAGGCTGCTGCTCAGCACTCCCTGGCTCACAACCCACATGCTGCAACTTGGTGCATTACACACTGGCCCATACACTACTGCCCCACGGTGCACACAGTCCACAACTCTCACTGATGGGAAACTGGGGTTTTCTCTTTATCCTGGGCCCCAACTCTTGGAATCATTTGATCGCTTTAATAACTGCTCTTAATTTGTTAAACAAAGCATATTTTTCAGTACCTAAGTAAGCAACACATGCTGTTCACTGCTGCCAGCATCTCTCGGCCATGTGGCTGCAACTGTGACACCTGCTGGCTGATAACGATTATTACACCTACTCCAATTCATTATCTTATGATAAGATCTGAAAAACTACAAAAATTACTGATAACATGACCGTTCAGAAGTTCAATATACTATGGATGGTATTCTGCAAGGCTTATGTGATTTTCCTTCTACACCCCTTTATTTGATTCTAGGAATTACTTTTGTTTTTCATATTATCTCTTAAAAATGGTTTGATAACAGGACCAAGAATGAGGCACTTTTAGACATAATACAGTCTTTACAGACTAATAACGGACAGCTAGTTGAGAAGATCAATACTATGGAGAGGGATAGCATCAATTTGACAGAATTATCTGAAAGAATTTGTGCTGTTGACTTTAACAATTGGGATCTGTTGAAAAGTTATGATAGATTAACGGATAAGGTATCTCTCCAGGAAGGTAATATGAACACCATCAAAATTACGTCCAAGGATGAGACGTTATCTTTACTGGATAAGTTTCATACCTTGGAATCCTCAGTGAGAGCATTAGAACAGAACACTAGACAGGAGATTCAGACTTTACAAAAGGCAATAGTAAAAAGAACTGGAAAGAATGAGGAATTTATTGAAATTGGTGAGCAGGGACAGAAGGTACAAGGACAGGATTTAGCTTCATCAGTACATGCCGGACCCTGGGATGACTTACACAGAATTTTAATGGCGTATCTGGTAATTTCCTCGGAAAGACTATCTGGCACAAAGTACCCTAAGGTAGTTAAAGAATATACATGGGAACCAATACATATAAGTGATCTAAAAGAAATTAAACAAGCAATAGTTTCTTATGGACTACTTTTACCTTTTGTCAGAAATGCAGATACTTAAGAATGTTTGGAGAAGAATAGAAAGTTTTGCCTAAATGGGGATTATAAATTTCTCCTGAAAAAATACAGAGAGGGGATTCTGTCAATTACCTAGGTTACAAAATAGGTTTTCTAGAAAATTAGAACACAAAAGGCAAAAATTAGGAGAGACTAACTGCAGACTCTTAATGACTTTCAAAGACTGTTAGGAGACATTTTTAATCTACAACTGGGTGTTGGGATAACACCTGATCTAATAATTCATTTAAACAAAACTTAGATGGTGACAAAGACTTGAATAGTGCCAGGGAATTAACAGTTGAAGCAGAAAAAGAATTGACAGTTGTTGAAGAGAAATTACAGGAAGCACAAGTGGACAGGGTGAATCAAATCTTAATTGTATTCTAGTCATATTGCCTTCCAGAATTTTCTCTACAGAAATTTTAATGCAGAGGGAAGATATTATCTTAGAATCTTTCTATCACATAAACCAAATTAAAAATTAAAAATATACGTGGAAAAAGTCTCTGAATTAATTATAAAAGGAAATTTGAGACTTTGTCAACTAACAGGTATAGACCCATCAGAAATTATAGTGCCTTTTACTACTGATGAAATTAAAAAAGTAAGGGAAGACAATGAACCATGGTAAAGAGCTTGTGATAATTTTTGTGAGAAATTAATAATTATTTCAAAAGTGATAGAATTAATTTTATAAAGAGAACTACTTGGATTCTTCCCTGAATTGTACATGTTGCAACAATAACTGGAGCCTGTACATTTTATACTGACGTAAATAAATCAGGAAGAATTAAGTCATGTGGAACAAAGCCCTCATAATTCTGTCCAAAAGGCAAAAGTTATATGCTAGGAAGCCATGTTTGGCTCTGTTTTTTGTGTGTTTGGAACATTTTCTTAATCTTTCTCAGGTTTTATGTGGAGATATGTTGCCCCAAGGTGTGCACTATTTGAAGGTGGAGTTTTTCATTGAGACTACCAGTAAGCTATATTTCACCAGCCAGCTCCCAAAAAAACCACACAGAGACTTAATATTAATTGTAAATGATAGGTTGGTAGCTTAGACTTGTTACTAATTAGTGCTTACAACTTTAACCCATATTTCTATCTAAAGTTCTACCATGTGGCTTGTTACCTTATCTCAGTATGGCATATTTATCTCCTGTTCTTCTACATCTCCTGGCAA
The DNA here is from genome assembly GCF_000317375.1 of Microtus ochrogaster. Classification (NCBI taxonomy): domain Eukaryota; kingdom Metazoa; phylum Chordata; class Mammalia; order Rodentia; family Cricetidae; genus Microtus; species Microtus ochrogaster. Next base: position 42,122,876 of record NC_022031.1, read on the forward strand.
CCCCTTGATTCCGCCCTTCTTAGAGTTCTCTCTGCCTTGAAAATCCTGCCTAGCTGTTTGTCAGGTTTTTTTTTTTAAATTAATAATGAGACCAATACATCTTCACAGTATACAGAAGGATTATTTCACAGTATCACTCTTTTAATCCCAGCACTCAGGAGGCAGAGGCAGGCAGATCTCTGAGTTCAAGGCCAACTGGATCAACAAAGTGAATTCCAGGGCAGCCAGAGAGCTACACAGTGAAACCCTGTCTTGAAAAACAAACAAACAAAAATCAAAAATAAGGAAAAAAAAAAGAAGGAAGGAAGCTAGCAAATAAGCATTTAATAGGAGGCTTGGTTATGATTTCAAAGGGTGAGTCTATGACCATCATGGCAGGGAGCATGGCAGCAGGCAGCTAGGCATGGCACTGGAAGAGTAGCTGAGAGCTTACATCTTACCTGCAAGTTGGAGGCAGAAACAAAGAAAGTCTAGAGTGGGCTTTTGAAACCCCAAAGCCCGTACCCAGTGACACACGTCCTACAACAAATCACACCTCTTAATCCTTCCCAAAACAGTTCCACCAAATAGGGACCAATACCTCAAATCTGTGAGTCTGTGGGGCATTCTCATTCAGAGCACCACACGCCACTCCCTGTAGCCCATAGCTTTATAGCCACATCACAATGTAAACTTCAGTTAATACAACTTCAAAAGCCTCCATAGTCTTTTACAGACTCAAGACTGTTTAAAAGTCCAAAGTCTCTCTTGAGACTCAAGGCAATCTCTTCACTGTAACCTCTTGTAAAATCAGAAGCAAAAAGCAAACTACATACTTCCGAGATGTAAGGGCACAAAATAGACATTACCATTCCAAAAAGGAGGATTAGGGGCACAAGTGAGGGTATACTGGACCAAAGTAAAACCAAGACCCAGCAGTGCTAACCCCCAGTCCTGTAATTCTATGCCTGAGGTCAAAGGGTATTGATGGCTCTTCAGATCTTCCACTCCTTCCAACTTTGTTGACTGTTATACACTTCTTTCTCTTGGGCTGGTTCCATTCCCTGTATTTACCTCTCCTGAGCAAACATCCCATGGCTCTGACATCTCCAACATCTTGGGTCTCCAACACCATCCAGGCTTCATGAAATGGGTCTCTCTGAGTCTCCATTCAGGGACTTCCCTGCCACACACCTCACAGAAGCAACTTTCTTAACTCAGAGAAAGATCCGATAACCCTTATCCTTCTTGTCTCTTAAACTAGAACCACATACTTGCCAAGTTCTGCTAGCTTGGGCTGGAACTGGGACCCCTCTTTGAATTACATTTTTATAAGCTTTTGCTTCATGCTTTCCTCTGTTGAGTAAACTTTCCTCTACTTTAGGGGAACAGTCCTTAGGCATTTCCTTTTTACAACCTGAAAGCTTAGCTGGGTGGGTGGGGTCTTTCCCTGAGGGTACCACTCCCCCTATTTCAATTCTCATTAGGCCTTTCTTTAAACTTCTTATCTCTTTATGGTAATTTGAATGCAATTGGTCCCCCCAAAATCTCATAGGGAGTGGCACTATTAGGAAATGTGGCTTTGCTGGAGTTGGTATGGCCTTGTTGGAGGAAGTGTGGGCTCTGAGGTTTCCTATGCTCAGGATACCACCCAGTGTCTCAGTCAACTTCCTGTTGCCTGCAAGATGTAGGACTCTCAGCTCCTTCTCCAGTACCATGTCTGCTTGGATGCCACCATGCTCCCTACCATGGTGATAATGGACTGAAATTCTGAACTATAAGCTGACACCTCAATTAAATGATTTCATTTATAAGGGTTTCCATGGTCACAGTGTCTCTTCACAGCAATAGGGACCCTAACTAAGACAAAAGTTGGTACCAGGGACTGGGCTATTGCAGTGCTAGGCCTGACCATGTTCTTGCTTGGAATGATATGGACTTCGGGAGTTTGGGCTAAGAAAGCAGTGGAATGCTTTAAGCACTGTTTAATGGGCCACATTAGTAGGAGCATGGAGGAGAGTGGTGCTGAGTATAACTTGATGAACTATGGTTATCAAGAGGTTTCAGAGGAGAAGAATTTCAGTACGTGGCCTAGAGACTGGTCTTGTGATATTTGGGTGAAGAATGTTGCTACCTTATGCCCTTGTCTGAAGAGTCTGCCTGTGGCTAAAGAGAAGAGCTTTACATTAATTCCATTGGCAGAGGAAATCTCCAAACAGCCTAGGATAGACTCTGTTATATGGCTATTAGTGGTTAACTCTAATGATTCATAATGACAAAGAGTAAGCTGATCAGGATAAATTGCAAAATGTAAATTTTGAGGAGAAAAACAGCACTAGGAAGTGGAAGGGAGCTAAGTCCTGTGTTCAATGAGATAAATGGATTAAGAAATGGAATACAGGGTGTGGTGATCCCAGGCAAGATCCCACCCAGCTACCTTTCCAACTTGTACAAAGGAGCTAAAGAAAAGCTTAGCGCCTAGTGTGGTAGCGCAAGCCTTTAATCCTAGCACTTGGAAGACAAAGAGGGTGGTAGATCTCTGAGTTTGAGGCCAGTCTAGAGAGCAAGTTTCAGGACAGCCAGCTTTAGGCAGTAAAAGTAACAGTGAAAAACAGAAAGCTAGTGAAAATATAATTGAATGGGGTGGACCATGTTCCAGCAGAACTTGACCGCTTCAGCCAAATGGTTCTGGCTTTAGATTTAAAGGTGGAAGAATCAAGTTATAGAATTTTCCTCCTTTCTTAAAGAAAATTGTTGATGCCAGTCGTGTGTCAGGAGGATCTCTGGAGGCTTAGAGAGGCCATTGCATGAAGCTGTGAGCTTGAAGCTTGGATTGCATTGGAGAACCCAAGGTGTTAGAGATGCCAGAGTCATGGGATACTTACTGAGGAAAGCTGCTAACAGGGAACGGAAACAGTGCAAGAGAGATAAGTGTGTTGTAGTCAACAAAGCTGAACGGAGTTGGAGATCTGTGTAGAGTGTTTGACATCAGACATAGAGATGCAGAGTTTGGAGTTTGCCCAGCTGGTTTTTGGTCTTACTTTTGTCCAGTATTTCCTGACTATGCTCCTTTTCCTACATTTTGGAATGGCAATGTATATCCTGAACCATTATATGTTGGAAGTACGTGATCTGATTTTTAATTTTGAATTTTACAGGTGATTACAGTTAAGAGATTTCATGAAACTCAGAAGAGACTTTGAACTTTGGGTGTTAAAACATTATTGAGACTGTGTTAGATCATGGGGACTTTTAAAAGTTGGACTAAATGAATTTTGCATTATGATATTGTTACAAGCTTATGGGGGCCAGGGAGTGCAATATGGTAGTTTGAAATAATTGGTCCCCATAATCTCATAGAGAGTGACACTATCAAGAAGTGTGGCTTTGTTGGAGGAAGAGTGTCATTGTAGCAGGGTGCTTTAAGGTTTCCTTATGCTCAGGATACCATTCAGAATCTCAGCCAACTTCCTGTAGCCTGAAGGATGTAGGTCTTTCACCTACTTTTCCAGCACCGTGTCTGCCTGCACATAGCCATGCTCTGTAGATGGAGACTGTGCTTTCATTTCCCTGCTGCCCAGACTTGAATAATCACACAGAAACTATATTACTTACAACACTGGCCATTCCTAGATAACTCTTACATCTTTAGTTAACTCATTCTATTAATCTATGTATCACCACAGGCTGTGGTCTACTGGTAATGTTTTGGCTTCTTTCTCCTTCGGCAGCTACATGGCATCTCCTTGACTCTACTTACTCTCTATCTCTGTTCAGATTTCCCTCCTGGCTTTACTCGGCTAAGACATTGGCCGAAACAGCTTTATTTGTCAACCAATAAAAGCAACACATATACAGAAGGACTTCCCACATCAGTGCTCTTCGACATGATGATAACGGACTGAACCTCTGAACTGTTCAATTAACTTTTTAAAGAAGAGTTGCCATGGTCATGGTTCCTCTTCACAGCAATAGAAACCCAAAGTAAGACACTCTTTGAGCTCAAGACTTGACTCCAGCATCACTTTCCTTGGGGTTACTTTTCTCCTCAAATTGCATTTTTTGTGTTTCATTTTCCCCTGCTTGTTCTTTATTATTGTAGACCTGTATAACAGTGATTACTAATGACCAGAGTCAATTAGTAATGATACAGTCAATACTAGGCTGCCTTGAAATCTCCTCTGCCAATGAGAGTCCTAAACTCTCCAACTTAGCCTTGGGCAGATTTCTAGAGCAAGAGTAGAAGCAGAGACATAAACTTTTAAAAGAATGGTCCCTAGCCTATCTGCTAATAATGTTTCCTCTGAAACCTGTTGAACTGGGCTTGCATCACTCACATTATTACCAGCAGTACTGTCTGCCAAGCTTCTACCAGGATGGCTATTTAAGCCTGCCTGCAATATTCAACCAATTTTCTGGTCCAAAGTCCCAATATCTTTCATATTTATAAAACAGCATGGTCAGACCTGCCACAGCAATGTCCCAGTCCCTGGTACCCACTACTGTTTTAGTTACTGTTAAATTGCTATGAAGAGACACCACAACCAAAGCAACTTAGAAAGGAAAGCATTTAACTTGGGACTTGCTCACAGTGTCAGGGAGAGAGTCCATGACCATTATGGTGGGGAGCATGGCAGTTGGCAGGCAGCCATGACACTGGAATAGGAGCTGACAACTTACATCTTATCTGTAAAGTTGGAGGCAGAGAGAGAGAGAGAGAGAGAGAGAGAGAGAGAGAGAGAGAGAGAGAGAGAGAGAGAGAGAGAGAGAGGGAGAGAGACACTGGATCTGGCATGAGCCTTTTGTTGGAGCCCATCATTTTGAATCCTTTCCATCTTAACTAAAGGTCAGAGAGTTCAAACCCATTCTTGTGCCTCAAGGACAAATAACAGTATGTTTGGCCAAAGGTGTGGCTACTGGACGTCTTGCTCCTCAAAGACTGACAACAGGATGTTTGATTTAGGGCGTGGCTACTAGGTATTTTGAGTTGTAAAGAGGTAATTATGCTTGTTTATTCCTTGTGTCATGGGAAGGAAGTCTTTTGCCATCTACTTTTGATTGGGGCATATAAAGACTATGAGTAATAAACTTGAGGCTGTTACAGTATTCACTGGAAGCCCTCCCAACTCCATCTTCTGTCTCTTGTCTCTTTCTTTCTTAATCTTCACTCCCCCTTTCAGGCACGTGCAAACAAATCTCCTGGTCCCAACAACTTCTGAAACCTCAAAGCCCACCCCCAGTGACACACTTCCTCCAACAAGGCCACACCTCCTAATTCTTCCCCAGCAGTTCTACCAACTGGGGACTAAGCATTTAAAGCTTTCTTTTTTTTTTTTTAAGATTTATTATTTATTATGTATGTAGTATTCTGCCTGCAGGCCAGAAGAGGGCACCAGGTCTCATTACAAATGGTTGTGAGCCACAATGTGGTTGCTGGGAATTGAACTCAGGACCTCAGGAAGAGCAGTCAGTGCTCTTAACATCTAAGCCATCTCTCCAGGCTCTGGGACTAAACATTTAAATATATGAGTCTGTGGGGGCCGTTCTCATTTGAACTAACACAGGGTTCCTTTACCTTTTTCATAAAGTTTCCCTTTCTTCCTCTGCTGCCTCTGTTCCTCTGAAAAAGGATTCAGGCAAAAAGGTTTCAATCAATGCTCGGGAGCCAGTTTTATCTTTATACAGTAACTGACTATTTAGATTCCTGGTGGCTGGGTATACAAAAAGGAAGAGTCTTAAAAGAGAGTTGTTGGATTAACCAGTGAAAACTTCAAGGGATTGACAGATGCCACTTTGGAGCTCCTGGCAGATAGTGAGACTCATTGAAGACTCACTCATTAGGAAGGCTGAAAGATTCTCTGTGGGCAGCTTTCAACTCAAGTCAACTAATTAAGTCAACCTACTACAGAGTTCTGCATCTGATTAAATGAAGGACAAGTGCTTGCAATACACACACACACATAGTAATCATGAAAATGGACTCAATTATAGTGTTCAAAACTTTAAAAAAAAACATTGCTGTTCCAATATTATTAGTGGGATACATCCAGCTGTTTCCAGTAGATTCTGGAAACCTTGGATAGTAATTATTTTAGTTACTGGTCTCATAGTAAAAAGCAGCTTAATGGAGGAATTGTTTATTCTGGATCACAGTTCAGAAGATCATCATGCATCATGGTGGGGAGGGTGACAGTAGAACGTGAGTTGGGTGGGTCATATTGCACCCTCAGGCGGCATCAGGGAGGTGATCACTGTGCTCACTCGGCTTCTCCCTCATACCTTTTTACTCAGCCTGGGACTGCAACCCATGGATGCAGCCACTCACTTCAGGGTGGGTTTTTCCCGTTCACTCAAAGCTCTCTGGAAACACTCTCCAGAAGTGTGTCTCCTAGGTGATTCTAAACCCCATCAAGTTGACCATGAAGCTTAACCACCACAGTAATGAATAGCGTATGTTTAACTTACAAATTTAATTTATAAATATATTGAGACTAACAATACATAATAAAAAGCAGACCAATTATATGAACGTATGTTAAATAAGCATGGTCTCTCTCTTTCAAAATATTTTACTCCACTGTATGTCATAGCAATCATATCATTTTTTTCTGGATTTAGTTGAGGACGGAGACGTAAGATGCACTTCATGATTTCTCTTCGACCTATCTAAACTGCAGCATCAATACTCTGCACTTGGAACTATCATGAAGTGCACCAGGGTGACCTAAACGTTAGCATCAGCACTCAAAACCATAGCTATTGATCTAGTAAGCCAGTCAGATACCAAGTAAACTATGTGTGGGTAACAAACACAGTGTGGATTCTCTAGAAAAGATGATTCATGTTCCAGGCAGGACAGAGAAAGACGGTCAAGACTTCATCATTTTACTCAGAAGGGTCTGCAATTTGAGAACTATGAAATGTTTATTTCTGGTTGGTAAATTTTGTTTAATATTTCCAAACTGTAGATGACTTCAAGTAACTGAAACCACAAGGGAAACAAAGCTGGAAGTTGTGTGTGTGTGGGGGGCTTCTGTACTGAAGAGTTGCATTAACACTCACACTTGTTACCCATGGGTGGCATGTATGGTCATGTGACCAGACCTAGCTGCAAGAGAAGCTGGAACACCAACTCGTTAGTCTCTTCAGAGAAACAAATAATCAAACATTAGCAATTAAAGGACGTGAGGTCACATACCAGTAATCATAACTCCAAAGACTGAGGCAGCAAGGTCTCAAGTCTGAGGCCAACTTAGGTCAAAGAGTAAAACGTGTTTTTTAGTTTTTAAAGCTTTTTTTTTTTTAAAGGCTCTATTGCTAGGAAGAAGAGAGAATGACTCTAGTCACCTATCACACCTCGTTTTACCCTTCTTCTTTCATGACAGGTGCCTTGTTGTATTACTAGTTCTCAAGGAAGGCACTGATATCTAACCAGGAAGTGCTAAGTAAAAATACCAATGTTCTGATTTCAGGAACTTTCCTAGGCAGGTGACTTGCTTGTTCTCTTCCTGCTTGGTCTTCTTGGTGTGTGTGTGTGTGTGTGTGTGTGTGTGTGTGTATCCACATTTTCTCCCATGCAATAAGGGCTCTGTAGCTCAGGCTGTCCTTTTGAATTTATTATACATTCAAGAACGACCTGATCATCTTGATTCAGCTTCCCAATTGCTGGGAATCTAGGCATGCTTCACCACCCTTGACTGATTGTCATGGTCTGGAAGAAGAGTCTCCCAGCACTTGCCCAGGCTTTATCCTCTTCAGACCCCTCCCACTGAATTACAATCATTACCTAAACTGAGTATGCTCTTTGGAGGCAGCCAGTAGCTGAGCACTGGTTAGTTTCATCCCCAGTTCTAGCTACATTTTCACAGTTTCAATTTAAAAAAAATCGGAGATTTTATTTTTCTGTTTTATGTATGAGTGTTTGTTTGTGTGTGTGTGTGTGTGTGTGTGTGTGTGTGTGTGTGTGTGCGCGCGCGCATACAGTGCCTGAGGAAGCCAGAAGATGGTTGCAGATTGTAGTAGGAGGTGCGGGCTCCTTGTTCCGTCCCGCCCGGCTAGCTTATGCCTGAAATACTCACATGGAGATCTGTATTAATTAAATTGCTGCCTGGCCCATTAACTCTAACTTCTTATTGGCTAAGTCTCACATCTTGATTCAACCCATTTCTATTAATCTGTGTATCACCAATCTGTGGCTTACGGGGAAAGATTCAGCATGTCTGACCTAGCAGCTTCATAGCGGGCAGTTCTCCCTGCCTCCTTCCTCCCAGCATCCAGTTCTCTTTTTCACACCTATCTAAGTTTTGCCCTATCAAAAGGCCAAGGCAGTTTTCTTTATTCAATCAATGAAAGAAACACATAGAAAGAAGACCCTCCTACACCAGCAGATCTCTAGGACCTGGAGTTACAGATGGCAGCCAGCTGCCATGTGGGTGCTGGGAATTGAACCTGGATCCTTTGGGAATTGAACCAGGGCTGAGCCATTTCTCCAGCCCCAACATAAATCTTGAAAAACAATTTTGGCTTGGGATTGGGACAGAATTTCAAAATGGTCCAAAATAAAGTTCTGCTACTTAGCACCACACATTTATGATGTAAAATGGCACACTCATTATTCGTGATTCTAAAATGAAAATACCAATCAACTCTGAGAAAATATGAAGATGCTCAGTGTTCTGTAGTATCAAATGTTCAGCCATAACTTAAGCCTTTATGTAAAAATAAGCAAGCCCACCCATCTAAGCATGTAAACCACTTACTTCTTTAATAAATAGTAAATTTATAAGTATTCAGAAAGATTGTTTTAAAATGAGTTTCTTTATGACTCACTATGAGTAAATGTTTGATTTGTGTGTTGACTTTATAGACCTATACACACGGGGTTACACAAAACCTTTTCCGAAGAAAAAGCGTTCATTAGTGGCAAAAAAAAAAAAAAAAAAAAAAACACCAAAACAACTGGAAGAAGCCCTCCCGAAAATGCTGCAGGCGCTGAAGGCTTCAGAAAGAGGTTCAGAAAGAGGGCTTGGCAGATGGAGCAGGCCATCTTGAGCACAGGGGACAGCATTTGCAAAGGCAGCAGGCAGGGGCCAAGTCTGGACTCCCTCATCCCTCGCAGTGAAAGGCAAAAGTTGCAGTTTGTGTAAATTACGGAGGTCATTTTATCCCTAAAAGTTAGAAGCCAGCCTGAGCTATGAAGCCAGTTCAGTCAAGCAAGACTGCAGAGACCATATTTCAGAAAAATTTCGGGGAGGGGAAGTGGGGAGCGATTGCACTATTAACTAGGCCTGATGCCACAGACCTGTTCTCAGGAGTGGAGGCAGGAGGAACAGGAGTTGGAGGCCAGCCTTGGTTGCTTGAGACTCTAACTCTAATACAGCAACAAAATATTTCTAATATCCTAGTGGTATCCTCTTTTCTTTTTTTTTTTGCTTCATTAAAATTTTTTTTTTACATTTATGTATGTATATATGGCGGGGCGTGCGTAAGTGCCATGTATCACCTTCTTCTAATGTGTGTGTTGTGGGGATGGATGGAATTCGTCTTTCAAGATTGGAATCAGGGGCCCTGCGGTTCCCTCTTTATCTCCTAAAAGAAAGTCCTACCCAAGACCCAGGATATATCAGAGGAAAGGACAGAATAGGGTTTGGGCTTACCAGTGTAGGTGTCCCTGAAGCGAAGACTAAAAAAAATTGAGAGGAAACATGGGGCTCAAATGAAAGTTTGCTGTTGAGTCTCCAATGAGTTCCTGACAGGGCAGCCGCAGCCTCCCCCCCCCCCCCCCCCCCCCCCCCCCCCCCCGCGCGCTTCTGCAAGCACATCCTGAACTCGGAGTGGCTAAGGTTTGAAACTCTCCATCTGTGACCGTGCTAGGGTCACGTGAGTTCAAGGAACTGGCCGCGCAGCTCCCTGAGCGGTATGCTCAGGATACACTCACGTCGCGGGGTCGCCACGCGTAGTGTTCATCCACGTGGGTACCGGCAGGTGGGCGCCGGAGGAGGCAGCTAAGAAGGGGGCGGAGCGCAGGTGGGGCGGGCCGGGGCGGGGCGAGTGCGGTTCCGGGATCCGGGTCCGGCCTCGGCCCGAGGCCGCCGGGCTCAGCGGGCGCAGCTAGAGGGTGCATGTTGGGGCGTGCGGTCTGGAGGCGCTGCCCGCGGGGGCTGCGGCGCAGCCGGGAGGCGCTGCTGGCTCTGCTGGCGCTGGCTGGGCTGGGCGCGGTGCTGCGGGCTCGAAGCGGGTCTGGGACGGTTGAGATCCGGACCGCGGTGGACCCGGTGCCCCCGCGCACTCCTCGCCCCGGGCGTCGCGAGCCGGTGCTACCCAGGCCGCCGCTGGACGCCAATGCCCTGGGCGCGCAGGGGGAGGCGGTGAGGTTGCAGCTGCAGGGTGAGGAGCTGCGTTTGCAGGAGGAGAGCGTGCGGCTGCACCAGATCAACATCTACCTGAGCGATCGCATCTCGCTGCACCGACGCCTGCCTGAGCGCTGGAACCCTCTGTGAGTGGTTGCGGAACACGGCCGCGTGGGATACTGCATCCTCCTCCTCCGGAGGCGATACCGGAGGGGCTATCCAGGGGGCGGGGAGGCGGGAAAGTTAAAAAAAAAAAATCAAAATGAACCTAAGAAAGACTCGAAAGACTCAGAAATTGAAGAGCTGGTAACTAGGTGGTGTCATGAATCCGGCGCCTCAAACTTATCATTCTGTACCGAGAGGGTGAGACTCGAGTTAAGTAGACTGGCGGAGTGTGGTGCAGTTAGACTGCGGTTGTGGCTGTGACTCCCGGGAGCTGATGGCGACTAGCACAGGGCGGGCTCCATTCATTGGGGTGGGTGTGCCGCTGCTCAGGGATAGAGCAGAATCATTGCCAATACCCAATGGCTGTGTCCGAGGCCCGGAGCCGCCTTTCTCTCTCTGGTTGTTTAATTCCTGGTTTTGGGTGGAGGGCGGTGGGAAGGAGGGGTTGGTGGGGGGGGGGCGCTTTTGGCTGCAGTCCAGCCCAGCTTGTAGGTGGTGCAGGGCAGATTGTTTTTAGTCTGATCCTTGTTCCTGTTGGAGCTGCTGGCTTTTCAGCAGGTGAGGAACAAGGAAGCAAACAGCCGCAGGAGCTGCTGCCACCTTTGACCCCGGGTCTCCCGGCCTCCTCTGTCCTCTAGTTTGTTAGGGAATTTCTGGTCCCCACTTGAGCTCTGCATACCGACTCAGAAAGGGGTCCTGGTTAGAGCTAGAGGGCCGGCCAGCTCCTGCCTCCTGCTTCCCAGGCCATGCTGGCTTCTTTTGGTTTGGAAATGGACTCAGAAAGCATAGGTAACACTACGCTGCAAAATGTTGAAATTTTGGCCTTCAGGGATTATAACCTTCCTAGCAGCTGCTGTGACCCCTCCTCCCCATGTCAGGGAAAGTTTAACAGTAGACTTGACTTGACATCGTACCTGGATTTCTTCATGCCTACTGCTGTGCTTCTGCCTGAGGCCTTCCCTTTTTTCACAATTAATCTTTCCGAGTAAAGTTTTCTGAGATTGGCAGTAATTCTCCTCTTCTCCCGAATGCCTCAAGGCATGTTTAGCCCCCTTGAAACCCCAGAGTTCTTCTGCCAGGTCTAGGGAGCGATTTCAGGCTAGACTCAGGATTCACCCCCAAGACCTGGGAGATACCACCCCAGGTCTTTTGCTCACCAGTTGTGTGATCTCAGACAGTGAGTTCTGTCTTAGTTGATTTATCCTGTTTCCTTATTTGCAAACTTGGGAGCTGACGAACGTCTGTACACGCTACCTAAGTGGGTAGGAAGAGTGCACCCTCCACCTTCATCATCAGCTCATACCTGGGAGCCTACTTCATGCTCCTAATTTCCCTGTCCTCTGCTGCCCTGGGTATACCTAGGGGCTTCTCTTCTGGTCATCTGGGACTGGCCATGAAGTTTTTCTTCTCCAGATCCAATTTCCTTTATTGTTAGGAGGTGTGAATATCTCTTTGAAATACATTAGATGACCTGTGGGGCTTATGGTACCCTGTCTCCATGGTGACTCAGCTGCCTTGTGTCCTATCAGGATTTGAGAATAGAGCCTGCTGTGCCTTTGACCCTGGGAATTAATCCAACCCAGCAGGATTAGCCTTGCCTCTGGCTCCTGTCACAGAGCCTGTGCCATTGTTTCTGACTGTCCAGGAGAGAAAGGCTGAGCTGTGCTATGTCTCCGCCAGGACAGGCATTGAGGCACAGGAGGCACGGCGTCCATGTAGTCAGGCGTGTCAGGGCCTTGCATGGAGTCTCACATGGGTGGATTAATAGTCGGCCCTCCTTATTCTCAAGGAACAGGTTGCAGATCCCAGTAGACACCTGAATTCTCACATGTTCCCAAACCTTATGTATACTGAGCACTGATAGCATGGCCGTCTATTGATAGCAATGTGACTACTGAGTGACTGGTGGGCTGGTAGTGTGTGTATCGTGGGTTTGCCGGACAAAGGGATGGATGATTCGTGTCGCAGAAAGGGCAAGTGTTTACTGTGCGATTTGAGAAGATATACAGTCTTAATGATTTGTTTCTGGAATTTTCCATTTAATATTTTTGAAATATGGTTGAGTAACCAAAGCTACAGAGAGCAAATGCACACATAAGAGGAGACACTGGAACTTCTGCATCAGTGATGAGCTGATCAGGGTCTTGATATTTGGGTTGAGAATTCAGATGGTTCTATCTGTTCATACTGTAGGGTCCTCAGGAGTTCAGTTAATAAGCAGAGGGGTTACTCAAGGTCCCCGACTGTCAAGTAGGGAGAGCCTGTAAAGGGGGCTTCCAGACTAATCAGAGGAAAAGCCCAGGTGACCCAGAAGGTCTGGCACTTACCTTTTGTGGTGGGGAAAGTTATTTACTTATTTGTTTTTATTATAAGAACTTTTGCCTCAAGCCGGGCGGTGGTGGAGCACGCCTTTAATCCCAGCACTCGGGAGGCAGAGGCAGGCGGATCTCTGTGAGTTCGAG
>NC_022031.1:42135930-42140440 GCF_000317375.1 Microtus ochrogaster
CTAGTTCCAGGACAGGAACCAAAAAAGCTACGAGAAACCCTGTCTCGAAAAATAAAACAAAATAAATAAATAAAAAGAACTTTTGTCTCAGAAATCTTACCATAGGAGAAGCAAAAACTGGGGGGAAAAAAGCCAAAAATAGAGCATTAAGTCAAGCATGGTGGTGCACGTCTGGTTCCAGCTAGAGCTGCACAGCAAGACTCTCTCAAAAAGTAAATGAAAAAAAAATCAGCTTAGAAACCCGGGAAAACTGTTATTAACATTTTGCTGTGTATCTGTCTAGACTTTTTCCAAGTATAGAAGCAGACTTGGGAAAATATACACATAGATGTGCGGGCGAGAACATAGTGTGCTCGTCAGCTTACCAGTTTTTGCTGTCTTTGCGTTGCCTTGCACATACATGCTACCAGAGACAATGCATGGGTCAGCCCAGGGACGGCTGCTTCGGCTCTTGCTGGCAGGGGCAAGGTCTGGCACTAGGTCTCTGCCTTTGGACAGGGCCAGATCAGTGAAGAGACTTGGGAGCTGGCTTTGCTTCCTTGAGATGTTGTAGAAGAGCTGACAGTTGCATGCCCAGCTTTGCTATGTTAGTTCAGTGCTGGCTTGAGGAGGCGGGAGAGGAGGGGGAGGAGGAGGAGGAGGAGAAGGAGGAGGAGGAGGAGGAGGAGGAGGAGGAGGGGGGGGGACAAGGTGTCCTTGGATAGATGCAGGGTCCTTGGCCCCTTCACTGTTGCTCCTCATTGGATGCTTGAGGAAGAAGGATTTTTCATTCCTCAAAAGCAGGCTAATGCGGGGAGCCATATAGCTGGCCCTACAGCCTCTTGAAAAGTGTGTCTTTCCCAGAACAATGAAATCTCTGTGGCTAGGTCCCAGGCTGACTGATGTATGACCTGGCTGAAAACTGCTGACTTGTCACTGTGGATTGCTGGCTCAGGAGCCGTGGGGAGATGAAAGTCAGAGTGAGAAGTGGTTAATAACAAGTGTGCTGAATCTAGCGAGGATGTATGTCACCAGCCGAGAGCTGCTAACATGACCCTAAAAAGATAGTGTTCATTGAACACAGTAATGAGATGTCTGCTGTAATGCCATGGTCACTCACATCCTAATGCCATGGTCACTCACATCCTAATGCCATGGTCACTCACCTTCTGACCTAGTTAGCAGGACAGAAGTGTGACGGTGTGGCAGTGGCCTCAGATCTGCCTATGGGGATGCTGCGTGTGCCAACACCTGCTGCCCGAAGAGCACAGTTTCTTGACCTTGTTTTCACTTCTTGACTTGACTGCTGTAGCTACATGTGTGTCTGAGTTCAGGGATAAGGCTTGGCATGCCACAGAATCTCGGAGTAATTGCATCATCTGCAGACCCATGAGTGTCCTGCTGGAGCTAGCAGGAGGACGCCGATGGAGTTTCTCTTTTTTTGCGGAGAGATGACCAACTTAGCTGTTCTAGTAAATTTGCCTTTGTGAAACATCCCATATCAAGTGGGCATTGGAAGGGTTTCTTTTGCTTTCCAAAAAGGATGGTAAAGCATAGGATATTATCTTAGTCTTTGTCAGACTCGCCGGTCTCCTTTCTCTACTCAACCCTTCAGAACCTCTTCAGTTTGGGATCCATTTTTCCTGCCATTTTCTTTCACTCGTTCTGGATCTGTGTGTTTTAGGTATATCATTGAAAAACATGTTGCCCATTTTATATGTCAGGAAAAAAAAAAAGAAATGGGGCTGAGGTGATGGCTGGGTCAGTAAAGTGCTTGCCACACGAGATGAGGATCTAAGTTTGAATCCCCATGTAAAAGCTGGGCGTCCCCGTGTGTCTTAGTTACTGTTCTGTTGCTGTGAAAGAGATACCATGGCCAAGGCAGCTTATTAAAAATAGCATTTAATTGGGGCCTTGCTTACAGTTTCAGAGGGTGAGTGAGTCCATGACAGTTTTGAAGAGGAGCATGGCAATTGGCAGGCAGACATGACACCGGAGCAGTAGCTGAGAACTTATCTAAAACTTGGAGGCAGAGTGTGTGCAAGAGACTGGGCCCAGCATGGACTTTTGAAAGCTCAAAGCCCACCCTCGGTGGCACACCTTCTCCAACAAGGCCACACCTCCTAATCCTGCCCAAACATTTCCACCAACTGGGGACTAAGCAATCAAGTATACGAGACTATGTGGGCCATCCTCATTCAGATCACTGCATGGAGCATGCCTGTGGTGCAGAGAACTATGTCTGCTGAGTCTAACAACCATCATCTGCTTCACAACAATTATGTGTACTTTCAAGAGATCCTTCCAGTAAGGCCTGTTGTCTGATGATGGTCCCTCAAAGAAGAAGGATGGGGTAAAAGGATCATTGGGCTCACATCTGAGATTCTAGCTGCTCTCTCCTGCACCTTCCTGTAACACTAATATTAAAAACCCAGAGACAGATATTGGGGGTTCAACTCAAAGATCAAAAAAGCAAAGCAGCCAACTACTAGAGAGACCCTTTACCTCTACCAAATTTTCGTACCAAAGGCGGCGAGATCCTATCTTCACGAATCATCAGACTCTATACTCCAGTGAGCTCTTGTCTCTTCCCCTTTATATTCCTCTCACTACCCAGCCATATCACTCCTTTCTCCACCTCCCTAGTGCTGGGACTAAAGGAGTGTGATTCCAAGTGTTGGGATCACCTTTGTGTGAGCTCTGTTTCTCTTTTAGACAGATTCAATCTTGTGTAGTCCAGGAGCCCTTGAACTAAGAGAGATCCACCTGCCCCCAGAGCCCTGGGATTAAAGGTGGGTGCCACCATTCCTTGACCTATGTGGCTGACTAGTATGGCTGCTTTACCCTCTGATCTTCAGGCAAGCTTTATTTATTAAAACACAAATAATATACCGCTACACCTTCCAGACTAGTAGCACGTGGCCTCATGGTCTCCAGAGGTGCTGGAGTCATGGTGTAGGGAAGGTCGCCTGAAGGGGAGACTCCATCTGTGCGGTTATGGGGAAGTCATCGTCTGTGCAGGGATAAGATGTTTTGGTGGTGTGACTCTGTGGAGTCACCCATGCTCCTTACGTCATCCCTCCCCTATGTTCTGAAAGTAAACCCCTAAACCTTGTTCACTAAGTTCGACTTTGATGAAATCAAACGATGGTCTGTTGTTAGTGCCCAAGAAGGAAGGGGTGGGTGTTGGTTTGCATCTGCCTGGGGATCCTATAACAGCCTGTAATTCTTGCTGGGGCTGGGCAGGGCAGAGGCAAGTAGAAGCAGAGACCTTGCTAGCTGGCCAGTCTAGTTGATTCCACAAGCTGCAGGTTCATTGAGAGGCCATCTCAAAAAATAGGGTGGAAGACATTCAGCATCAGGATGTAGTTCCTGCCTGGCTCAGTGCTGGTGGAGTGTCCACGCTGTGAGCCAAGCTGACTTTTCCTGGAGTACCTACCTGAGCAGGGCCTCTAGATGCAGTAGGGATGGGAATGTGGAGGTGGCTGAGAAGAGCAGCCCCTCCCCAAAACAGCCTCTCAGTAGACCATGTGGTTCTGGAGAAGCCATCTCAGTGATAGTAGAGCTGGCCGTGGCCATGGCACCTCATCTCTCACTGCAGAAGCAGTCATAGCATTTATACGGGGGACTTGGAATCTGCTAGAAGAACCTGGGAAGGAGAAGGGGAACTTGCTCAGACTCTGGTAGGAAGGAGTGCATTATAGGGATAAGTTGTCCAGGGATCCTCATTTAGATTCTTCATTTAGGTGGTCTCCTAAGCCTCCTATTGTATGCAAGGAATGAACCAGGATCTCCCAAGAAGATCACTGGGACACAAATATCATAGCCCAGTGTACTCAGAGCCCTTTGCTGAGAGCTGAGCTTTGCCGTTCGATCTCTCTGAGCTTCATCTTTCAAACAAGAGCAGAGAAGCTGGCACGGGATACATGTTTTTATTTTTAGTTGTGTGCATGTGTACGCATGTGTACACATATGTGTACCAGAGGTATTAGATCCCCCTTGAGCTGGAGTTACAGGGAGTTTTGAGCTATCCATTGTGGATGTGGGGACTCGAACTTGAGTTCTCTGCAAGAGCAATAATCACCTCTAACCACGGAACTCTCTCTCCAGCTTAGAAGTGGTTTTGAAGGTAATGATCAAATACTGCATTTTATCTACAAGGGGCCCAAGTCCTCCTACTCCTCCAGCTCCATATTGACATCTCTAAAATGAATATATTCTGTAAAATTCAGTTGGCAGCATTTGCCTTTCTGGTTCATGACGTTCTGTCTCCTGTGTGCTTAGCTTTGATGAACTGCCACAGGCTGGAGCTAGGATAGCCCCAAGGAGTCATTCCGTTTTTAAGGTTTGACCAAAACAAATATATGGCTGTTATATATTAAGAAATAAATCCTTATTTTTTAGAAATACATTTTAAAATAGTATGGCTACTGTGATAGGCAGGATTTTCTTGTTTGTTTTTTTTTTTGTTTTTTGTTTTTTTGAGACAGGGTTTCTCTGTGGCTTTGGAGCCTGTCCTGGAACTAGCTCT
>NC_022031.1:42140540-42147538 GCF_000317375.1 Microtus ochrogaster
TGTAGACCAGGCTGGTCTTGAACTCACAGAGATCCACCTACCTCTGCCTCCCGAGTGCTGGGATTAAAGGCGTGCGCCACCACCGCCTGGCAGGATTTTCTTTAAAACACTCTGAGATGGGGACATTGGGAGAGGGAGATAAACATGGATCGAGATTGGCTTTGTGTGGACAACTGTTGTTGCCACGAAGTCACTGGAAGCTTATGAGTCTCTCTGCTGGTCACGGTTGAAAATTTTCAAAGTAAAATAACATGGAAACAATGCCAGAGATAAGTTAAGGGTCACATGCAAAGTACCCCCACTTTGCTTCACAGGGTCTGGGTGTCTAGTCTTTGATTTTTTGTTGTTGTTTTTGTTTGTTTTGAGCCAGGGTCAAAACAGGGCGGGCCTTAAGTTTACTATAAAGATTAAGATGACCTTGATCTTCTGATTCTCCTCTCTTTACATCCCGAGATGATAGGCCTGCATCATGTGGTACTCAGGTCAAACCCAGGGATCTGTGCATGCTAGACACGTACTCTGACCTACATCCCCAGCCCTGAGCATCATCTTGAATGTCACCTCCGTAGAGGCCCTCTACCTCCCTAGTTCTGTGGTTACTCCCTTCCCACCCCTCTATAGTTGTTCTTTCGCTATCCTTCTTGACTTTATCTATAGCATGGGTCATTTTTGTGACTATTGATTTCCTTGCCTGATTGCTGCCCCCGAATGTAAGCTCCATGGATCACACACAGCCCGAAACTATTTGTCACATGGCAGACAGTTAGGAAATGCTTGGTGACTGACAGAGGGGTACCACAGGAGCAGGGCTAGACAGTCAGTAGGTGTGCATTGTGCTCCTCTTGCTGTGAGGCTCTGTGTCTCTCCAGTCTGCCACTCACCTGTCTTTTGAGGCCTTCCTTGGCCGCCAGAAACCGGTAGCCTGGCTGCCTTTCAATGCTTAGCTTCTCCCTGTGTAGCTAGTGGCCAGGCCCCAGTGTCCAAACTGTGGTGCTTCTGGCCTCCTTCCATCTTGCCATCAGACAGTTCCGGCTGATAATTTCCAGGCACCCGCCCCACGGTCAGTCCAATGGCACTGAGACCGTTTTGTCCCTCGGAGGATAGAATGCCTTATTGACCAGAAAGCTGTCAGTGTAAGGTGACAGCAAACTCCCGAACAAACGGGGAGGTCATTGACTCCCATGAGCATTAATCACGGCCCCACCCTGGGACTGGACAGCTTCTGTTCCACCCCCAGAGGCTGCCACCTAACATTCTAGCCACACGTCTAGTTTGTGTGTTTAGCTTCCCACCCTTTGGAGGCGAAGTGACTTGTGGGTGCTCGGGAAGGTGGGCATAGTCCTTGGGTGCCAGGATACTGTGAGTAGCACTTGCTGAAATTGAAGCAGTCAAGTGATAGAGGAGCACCGTGTGGCCACCCCGCTCTCCAGGACAGACATTTTCCTTCCTAGAGGAGATCCAGGGCCAGGCTGCTCTTGGAGGGCACAGGAAATTTGCCAAGTAGAGAAGGGAGGAAGAAGCAAGGAACAGTCAAGAGGAGGGAGCAGTCTGAGCAAATCCTGGACTAGAATGGGGTGGATGGACAGGACAACTAGTGGGGAAGAGGGCTGAGTGAGTAACAGTCTCCCACCCTTGGATTCTGTCTACTTTGTGTGTTGCTCCAATCCGCACATTGCTCTCCAGTTTAAAACCAATATCCCACAAGCGGACATTGTTAGGGTTATAACTTTTCTAAGTGTCTTCTGGGGCTCTTTGTGAGAGCCCCCCCCATAGATTATTTCCCAGGATAAGCCTAAAGACTGTGACCCGTGTCCCCATCCTCTCTCCAGCCCCAGTACTAACAGTGTCTGGCTTGTTCAGCTTGTCAAAGTTACATTCCGCTTACAGGTGCAAAGAGGAGAAATACGATTATGAGAACTTGCCCAAGACGTCTGTGGTCATAGCCTTTTATAATGAAGCCTGGTCAACTCTGCTTCGGACGGTGTACAGTGTCCTTGAGACCTCCCCCGACGTGCTGCTGGAGGAGGTCATTCTGGTAGATGACTACAGTGACAGAGGTAAGCCCTGTGGAGGGGCCAGGGTGACGGGGTGGGGAGTGGGGGGTCAGACTGTGCCCAGCAATAATTTGGGATCTACTCTAGGGTCAGCTATTGGCCAGTGGGGAGAGCTCCACTATGGGAGCTTGGCTGAGTCAAGAGGGCCTTGGAGATTCCCATAAGGTGTTAGGATTTCAAGCGCCTGGTAGGAGGCACCCAGAGAGCCTGAGAGGGACAGGTAGGTCTAGTCGGTCTAAGGGTTCAGTGTATTATGTGAGGGACGGCCAAGGGCAGGGCTAGACCAGGATGGAAGTGAGGAAGGGAAGGAGCGTCTCCTGCCCAAACGCAGGACAGTGTTGCCTTAGGCGGGGCTAGTATATCCATGAAGTGTCTTTAGTCAGTGGATCTGGGGTGTCAGGTTAAAGTAAGGACTGCTGGGCTTAACTGAGGGGAAATGTCAAGAATTCAGAAAAAGGTAGATAACTGGGAGCTTCTTGTCTAGAGACAGTTTTAAACCACGTTGTCATCTTGGGCCATTATGCGCCTTGGCATAATGCTGCCTATGGGCTGTGCTCTGGGCTGTCTGAATACATGATATTGGGCTATTCTCATAAACATTTGAATTGCAGAGATTTACCCAGAGTAGAAACTGAGCTCTCTCTCTCTCTCTCTCTCTCTCTCTCTCTCTCTCTCTCTCTCTCTCTCTCTTGCCAGAAGTTTGGTGTGATAGGTCAAGACGATGTCTGGACTTATCTCCTTCTTACACACGTCTTTTCCTTGCGGGGATTCTCTAGCTCCAGTCTGCCTGGAGCAGGCTGACTCCTCCCCTCTTGCTCATTTTAGTCTGCCAGAAAAGTTAAAAGGGGACAAGGAACACACCCTTTACCTGGAAGTTCCCTAACTCCCTTCATCAGTTAGAACATGGTGGCAAAACCACGACCTAGCCGCTAGGGAATTAGGAATTCCATACAGTCTTTATCCTGGTGACGGCGAGGTAAGTGGTAAGGCTGTTTAGAGAAACGTTTGCGTTAATGGTGAAACTACTTAGAACCTTTTCTGAGAGGTGAGACCCTTGGGCCCAAACCTTCACTGCGGTGAGGAAAGTGCTCTTTCTTCCCTTTCTTTACCCCAGGTGGGTCCCCACCTCCCTCCCTCTGACCTTCTGGGGGTATGACTCCTTGTTCTGGAATTAGGAGACCTGGGGGCTAGTTTATTGGCTTGTCGTCTCCATAGGTAACCTCTTCTGCAGGCCGGGATGTGCAGGTCACCCTGGCAAGCTATTGCTACTGCTACCCTGTGGAGGGCTGCTTCTATGTAAAGGAAATGTCTACTAAATAGAATTACTGTCTTAATAAAAATCATGTGTTAGCTTTCTGTCTCTGTAATAAAGCACCAGACGCAGGGCACTTAGGAGGAAGAAAAGGTTCCTTTGGCTAATAACCCTTGGAGTTCGAGGGCTTGGTGCATATCAGCTCAGGTCTCAGCTTCGGGGTGTTACCGCGGAAGGCATTGGCGGGAAGTTGTCTGAGAGTTAGTGATTGTACCTGGAGCCAGGAGCAGAGGGAGAGACAGGATTCCTGTGTACCCCTAGGAGCGCACTGTTATAACGACCTCAAGACCTCCCATAGGAAGGTCCCACCACCTCCCAACAGCGCCATCCCTGCGATGAAGCTTTGATCTCAGTGTGCCCACAGAGGCAAGGGACCATATTTAATGGGTATATTGAATATATCCAATATTCAGTTCGCTCTTAAAAGTGCACGAGTCAGCTTATGAAGGGCTTTAAATAAAGGGTTACTTAGGGCTCAGTGGTTACGAGCAATCACTTGCTCTTTTACCAGAGGACCTGGGTTTCTTCCCAGCACCTACATAATGGCTCACAATGGTCTACAACTGCAGTTCCAGGGGATCTGATGTCCTCTTCTGACCTCTTCAGGTATCAGACATGCAGGTGGTGCATGAACATACGGGTAGGCAAAACTCCCATGCACATAACATTAAAATTCAGTCAATAAATATGTGTGTGTGCTCATGTGTTTCTGTGCCTGAGTGTATGTTTGTGCATCAAGTGTGTGCAGTGCCCTTGGAAGCCAGAAGAGGGTGCTGGATCCTTTAGAATTGGAGTTCCAGGCGGTTATGGACAGCCTCATGTGGGCACTAGGAACCCAACTTGGGTCCTCTGGGCAGCAAGTATTTTTAATCACTGAACCCTCTCTCCAGTTCACTATGAAATACTCTTTGTTTGTTTGTTTGTTTTAAAAGCTGGGTTTCTCTTTGCTTTGGAGCCTGTCCTGGAACACTTGCTCTGTAGACCAAGCTAGCCTCAAACTCACAGAGATCCGCCTGTCTCTGTCTCCCAAGTGCTGGGGTTAAAAGCGTGTGCCACCACCACTGGCTGGCCCTATGAAACACTCTTAGCATCATTTTACTGAGTCATATTCAGGTACCATAACCCTCTGTCATACAAAGCATGTGACTGAGCGTGCCTTCAGACGGCTCTCTTCCAGCCTGCCCTTGGTTCTGCGCCTCCTGGCTGACAAAGGAAAGGAGGCTTCCATGTGTCCTTTAAAGGGATCAGGGAAATGCTAGATGGTGGGGGCTGGGATGAGCGCCCTGCCAAGGATGTAGACCACTGACTGCTGTCCTGTTTCTGTCCATAGAGCACCTGAAGGAGCGCTTGGCCAATGAGCTGTCACAGCTGCCTAAGGTGCGCCTGATCCGTGCCGGCAAGAGAGAGGGCCTAGTGCGAGCCCGGCTTCTGGGAGCCTCTGTGGCCAAGGGGGAGGTGCTGACCTTCCTAGACTGTCACTGTGAATGCCACGAGGGGTGGCTGGAGCCTTTGCTGCGGAGGTGCGTGGGCCACTCATGGGGGATTGGGGTGCCTGGGTGGGAGCAGGGACGGAATCATCTTGGCTGCTGGAGGGGTATCAGGCCTGCATCAGATACCCTTCAGCAGGACCTTTGTGGTGGTGCAGTGGTAAATGACATGTGGATATGCCTGGATATGGCAGCTTGTGGGGAGCTCCAGTCACAGCCAGCTTCTTCTAGGGAGTATTGTCAACCCAGGCTTACACAGTCGTTGTGGACTAGAACCTCATGGGGATATGCATTTGGATGTATTTATTTCAGGCATGACTCACCTAGCCATGGGTATTGGAGAAACTCAGTACCCATTAGGTACAAGGCTTGGGATCCTTGAAACTCAGAGACCCTAAAAGAGGGTGTGTGTGTGTGTGTGTGCATGTGTGTGTGTGTGTGTGTGTGTGTGTGTGTGCGCGTGCATGTGTGTATGTGCATGTATATGGTGATGGACATTGAACCAAGAGCCTTAGGTATGCAAGGCATATGCCTAGAACTCACAATTTTTAAAAAATGTTAATCTCTTTAAAAATCAGAACTAAAAATGCAAGTATGCATGAGTATAATGAACCCAGCCTGTATTATTTTCATCTTTATGTTAGTTTAGTTGTAAAGTATACTTTTTAGTAATACACGCACACGTCTTTGAGGCCATTCCCGTCACCCCAAGCCTCTTACGTCGCTGCCTACACTGTGGGTCTGGTTGTGGTTCTCTGTAGCTCCCTCTCCCAGTCTCTGATCTTTCCATGTCTTCCCAGCTGTCTACTATAGAAGGCAGGAGCTGATTAGCAAGCCAGGAGTGTGCCCAGAGGGAGCTCTCTCTGAGTTCCCCTGTGCAGGCAAACAGAAGGTCAAAGGACAGACAACCCTGCTACTGGGAAACCGGCTACATGGCCTCTGACTCTTGGTTGCCAGTGTCTGTCTGGAAGAGCTGGGGATCCCTCCTCCCCTACCCCCCTGTTCCTGGGTGAGACCAAGCAGCCCCGACTCTGCTGCTTCCTCTTGTCTGGCTCCTCGTCTCCTGCGGGTGTGACAGTAACTCCTTCTTTCCCTTGCCTCTGAGGAGTGTCACCAGTGACAGGCTTGGGATTTCCCTAGGCCTGGGATACAGAATCTGGCCAGTGGCCCCCCACCCCGTTCCCTTTCCTGCTGTGCGCATAGATGGCCACCCTTGGGTCAGTGTGAAATCTGAGGATGCTACCCTCCCTCCTGAGCTGATGAGCTGATAGATCCTAGACTATCAGGGGAGCCCCTCCCTGGGAGCAAGGCCACCATCCCTAAGGAGCTGTTGGGCCCTCCCTTCGGGGACATCTGGAAATAGAGTTGTCTGGGCTTTCACAGCAGCTATTACTCTTGGCACTCTGCAGGCTAAGGATGTTGAGTAATCTGTGTTGTGCAAATTGAGGGTTCAGCTGTTAATTCTGGAAACTTCTCCATGAATACATCTTCTACTTCCGAGACAGAGTCCTGCACCCAAGTATCAGCGTGATACTCCCCAAGTTCCCCTTTGTGTGAAGCTGGGCTCTCTGTGGTTCCTGCCAGCTGGATGGCAAGTCATGGGTTCCTGTGGGACTTGGGCCTTGCCAGTGGCCAGCAGCCAAGCAGGTCTGTGCTGCGTCCCCAAACAATCCCTGTTTGTTTGAAGAGGTGGTGTGAGCAGATCCTGCATCTGCAGGCTTGTCACTTTGGTGAGCTCCTGGGTTGATTCTATGTCTGACCTGGCCTTGCTAGTCGCCTGTCAGTGTGTCACCTGAGGTTTCTCTGACTTTCTTCTGTTAGTCTAGGACACGGATAACTTCGTTCTGCTCCTCTGTTTCTCGTTCTTCATGGCGTGACTCTTAGATTGGAAGGACATGGTTCCTTTATGTGTTCCTGGCTGTCCTGGACACACTATGTAGACCAGGTTAGCCTCAAACTCTCAGAGATCCACCTCTGTCCCCAGAGTGCCGGGATTAAAGGCATGCACTACCGTGCTTGGTGCGTCTTCTGTTCTTAAGGCAGTTGTTTTATTGAGAGCACGAGCAAGGAACTCAGGACCGCGAGGGGTGCACCCACACACTGAGACAATGGGGATGTTCTATTGGGAACTCACCAAGGCCAGCT
>NC_022031.1:42147638-42149333 GCF_000317375.1 Microtus ochrogaster
GTCCTACTGCACGTACTGGCTTTGTAAGAGCCTAGGCAGTTTGGATGCTCACCTTACTAGACCTGGATGGAGGTGGGTGGTCCTTGGACATCCCACAGGGCAGGGAACCCTGATTGCTCTTTGGGCTGATGAGGAAGGGGGACTTGATTGGGGGAGGGGGAGGGAGGGAAATGGGAGGCGGTGGCGGGGAAGAGACAGAATTCTTTAATAAATAGATAAATAAAAGAAAAATCAACTACATTAGAGAGAGAGAGAGAGAGAGAGAGAGAGAGAGAGAGAGAGAGAGAGAGCACTTTGGACACATCCTTCCACCATGTGGATCCCAGGAATTGATCTCAGGTCATCAGGCTTGGCAGCAGGCTCCTTTATCAACACTGGGGAGCCATCTTGCTTGCCAGAGATAAATATTTCTTGATGTTAAGGTATTTCATTTGTAATGGAACCTCTTGCACACCCAAGAAGTTGAACACTTGCTTTATTTTAAAAGTCACACCTAGACCCTCTGAAAGGGATTCGAGTCTAGCCAAGAGTGTCCATGGACAGGATGAGAGAAGATGGAAACTTGGAGCTTGTTCCTATTTCAGCTCCTCTCTGCCTTCTCAGCATACCCTGTGGTGGTCCCTAGCATGGCCCAGACCCCTGAGTAAGGGAGACTAGTTTTCTCGCCGTGGACTGGTTTCTTTCTGCTGGAAGAGTCCTATGGTTCGTTCTGGAAATCCTGGCTGCCCTCCTCCAGTTGGAGCCGAGACAGATGGCGGGTGTGTTGGGTATTTGCAGGATCCACGAGAAGGAGTCGGCAGTGGTGTGCCCCGTGATCGACGTGATTGACTGGAACACCTTTGAGTACTTGGGCAACTCAGGGGAGCCCCAGATTGGAGGCTTTGACTGGCGACTGGTGTTCACGTGGCACGTGGTTCCCCAGCGAGAGCGGGAGTTGATGCGGTCTCCAATCGATGTCATCAGGTCTGCCTTCCCGGCCACTCACCTCAGAGCTCATCCTAAGGGAGGGCTGGCTGTCGACTTCCGGTCCCTACCTATGGTTTCTCCAGAGTGTTTTTCTTATTAAGTGTCTTTGCTATATCAATATGTTTCAGCTGATTGATTGAAAATTTTAATTGAGGACCTATGCATAAGCTGTAATTTTCATTTTCCCCTCTGTCTTCTAATATTTTAAAAGCACAGAGATCCCCCTCTCCACCCTGCCATTATTGTTCGTGTCAAAGGGTAGGGTCGCATTCCCTTCCTGTTCTACCCTCCCTGCCCTTGCCCGTGCCTTGCAGAGCTCTGGGTGGACTTCACTGAAGTGTGTCACACGCAGGGGACTTGAACTGTCTGTGAACTTCAAGGCAGGGACTGCAGGGTGTGCTTTGCCTCCAGGCTCAGCCTGGCACGGGGCACAAAGCGTGAGTTCAGGTGTGCTTACGGATGGATGAATGCATGAGAGGGCTCAGCTTCCCGGGGCATAGGCCTCGGGCAGGGAGGAAGTATAGCCATTCATGAGGGCTTCGTGCTTCTTCCACTGAGATATGGGTACCACTTCTTTTCTAGGTCTCCAACAATGGCTGGGGGGCTGTTTGCTGTGAGTAAGAGATATTTTGAGTATCTGGGGTCTTATGATACAGGCATGGAAGTCTGGGGAGGAGAAAACCTCGAATTTTCCTTCAGGGTAAGTAGTCCTGTTTTCTGTTTAGCCTC
>NC_022031.1:42149586-42182450 GCF_000317375.1 Microtus ochrogaster
GGGGGGGGGGGGGGGGGGACACTGATACTGGGAGTGGGGCTGTGACTTGTATGTGGTCACTCAGAGTCGGTGGCAGAGCTTGGACTGAGATACCAGTGCCCACCTGGAGCTGCTGTCTGGCCAGCTGTGTAGGAGGCAGCCTGTGTGTGGCACACCTGATAACTGCAGGGAACTGTCTAAGAACGGCAGGGTCACAGGTTCCTGTAGAAAGTCAGATGTGATCGATTTAGGTCCAGGCACGGCTGTCTGTGGCAGGCCTTGCTGCCGCCCTGGAGTCCTCCACGGAACCCTAGCGCCTCAGCCATTCCCTCAGCAGCAGCATTTACACGTCTAAGAATCAAAGCTCCGATTTTTAGGAGCTTTGTTTTGTTTTGTGTTTTGTGTTGTTCTGCCCCCCTTGAAAATGGCTAACTGAGAAGAATTTGGCCTCCTCCCTCCCCTAACACGCACACCCTATATTATAAACACCAGATGTTGGTTCAAATTGTCTCTGGGAAAACGAGGTCCCAAATGACCCTGCCTGCTGAGTTTTGGGTGTAATTCTAACAGATTTTCTGCCTCTTCCCTAGGTGTCAGGATACCCTGCCTCTTCTAGAAGCTTCCTCTCTACCTTTCCAACCTCTCTTCTTCCTTGCTGCTTTCTTCTCTCCTGTGACGCCAGGTAATGAAGACATGTTTGACCCACCGAGGAAGTGTGTCGCTGGCGAGGTCTCTCGGCCCTTCCCGGTCAAGTGCATGAACTTTATTGCCTGGGCTTTGGGGTTCTTAGCTCCTGTGGCTTGTCTGTCCCGGGCATGCTTTCTTGCTCTTTCCCTTGTTGTCAAGTGCAGGCTGGCAAGCAGCCTCTGTCCCTGTGAAGGCTGAGCACCTTGGCGGCTGCCGCCTCCTGGCTGCCCTCACTGTGGACCAGCAGCCATTCCTTGCTCACCGTGTGGCCTCTCCTCTCCCTTACAGATCTGGCAGTGTGGTGGCACTCTGGAAACACACCCCTGCTCGCATGTGGGCCACGTGTTCCCCAAGCAAGCTCCCTATTCGCGCAGCAAGGCCCTGGCCAACAGTGTCCGAGCTGCGGAAGTGTGGATGGACGAGTTTAAAGAACTCTACTACCACCGCAATCCCCGGGCTCGCCTGGTGAGTCTCTCCCCACGCGGGCACCACCAGCCTCCTGGGAACCAAGGCCCGTAGTCTGGCTTCTCCAGCAAAGTCGATCTGGTTCTAAGAACAGGGGCCTACTGGGCTGTTCTGATGCAGCGTGGGAAAGCCTAGTCTTCATTCATGCTAATACCCAGTTGATTCTCACTGTCCACAGAGCCATGCAAATCCTGAATCAGTGATTCCATGCCATTGCTCCTAGCACAGTTAGGTTCCCGTGAGACTCAGACACAACAGCTTTGCCAGCCGGTTGGGACTGTTGTTATGTGTATTTCTGTTTCAGGGCACTTAATTTATTATATATCGCTGGTCCATCAGCACTGACCACATGGCCAAGGGCACTGTAACTGATGTCTGAACAGCTCTTACCTAACAAGCATTTTCCCTGTGAGACACATCACAGCCTTCTTTTACCTTTATTTATTAATATGTGCGTGCATGAGTGTATGCATGTGTGTCCCCATGTGAATGTGTGTTCATGTGTGTGTGTGTTTATGCTTAGGTGCATGCATGCATGCATGCATGCCACAGTACTTGTGTTGCGATCAGAGGACAGCTCTGGGGAGTTGCTTCTCTCCTGCTATCATGTGGGTTCCAGGAATCGAACTCATGGTGTCAGGCTTGGTGGCAAGTGCCCTTAATAGCTGAACCATATTGTTGGCCCCACATCACTTCCTTAGATCTAGGAATTCAAGGCTCACTGATTGTGGCGTCAGTGTTGATGACTGGTAAAGTCAGCAACACATGGTGAAAAACAAGGCCCCAATAGATCGTGGAAAAGACACGTGTACGGTGTGAGTGCAGAACAGGAAGGCAGAGTGTGACCTTGTTAGACCTTTCTGGAAGCATATGTGTCGGATGACTTGAAGTATTGCTTATGAATGTCTCTGACGGTGAAAGCACAGAGTTGCAAACCAACCTCGGCCTGCAGGTGAATTTGCAAATACAGAACCAGAGAATAGCCAGGCTTGACTGTGCTGGCATGGCCAGTCCGGGCTGTGTCATGTCATCTGTTGGCCCCCCTCTTTGTAACCAGTGTGGTTGGGTCCACGTGCTTATTCGTCCATAGCTACATTGCTGCCCCCACGGATTCCAGCCACACTGAGCTGAGCCCACATACTGACGGGAGGCCCCGTGAGAGTGAGCCAGCATCTCCCCTTAGGCACATAGCTCAGGGGTCTGCTTCCTTAGGGACCCGTGGATCTGCCCTTTGCTCCCCACAAGGCTTTGGGCCCCTGCCTCTATACCAGCAGCCCCTGCCTCTATACCAGCAAACTAAGTCAGATGCCAGCTTTGCACCCCAGAGGGCCACTTGGCTACACAAGGAGGTCTTCTCCAAGACATCTGTGCTGGCCTTTGATGGGAATTTCTCCTGAGGCCTTCCAGCAGCCCTGCAGGGTAGCTACCAAGTCCTCATTCGATTGATGAAAAATCTGAAGCCCAGGGGGTGGGGGAGGAGGAGGAAGAAGGGAGGGGGAGACTGAGAAACCTGGGGCCTGCAAGCTCCAGGGTGCCTCTCTCTCAGCTCTGCTGAACTCAGGAGCCAACAGTCCAATCTCCTGCATGGTCCTGTGCCTCAGGGACTCCACGGTCATTTGCCTCAGATTCCTCTGTCTTGTCTAGTGCAACAGACTAAAACACCAGTTCCTCACTGCCAGCCATCCTGCAACTCGAGGTCGCTGTTCTTAAAGTGCACCCTGCTCCACACAAGATGTGAGAGGAATGTTGAATGCACCGTGGGCTCAGTGCCTGGTGGGCTGTGTTTGAAGATGGGCTTTGGTCAAAGCTAGGGCACAGTGACTCATTAAAGAAAGGACTTCTGGGACCAGTGAGATGGCTCAGTGGGTAAAAAGGGGCTTGCCACCAAGTCAGAAGACCCGAGTTCAATCCCCGGGATCCACATGGCGGAAGGAAAGAACTGGTTGTCACACACTGTCCTCTGGTCTTTGTATGCACACCATGGCATTTGCACACACGCTCACACAGAATAAATTCAACATTGCTTTAAAAAGAACGGGGGAGTAGAAATTGGAAGTTGACACCCAGACACTTGCTGCCCTTCCTTGGTGTCACTTGTCCGTCTTCAAAAGGGTGACACATTAGAGCAAGGACATTCATATCTCAGTCCTCACTATTGTTCCTGAGTGAGCAGTTGCTGTGCCTCATGGTGGCAGGTTTTATTTACAGAGGGGTTGCCTGTGAAGTCAAACTTCCAGAAGCTTGCTTGCCCCAGCATTGATCTCCCACTACTAAGTGTTCAGCACACATGTGTACTTCACTGTAGTGGGCGTGCAGATCTCTTGTGATAATATCTAGGACCTATGTCTGTGTCTGAGAGTGAATACTCAGATATCAATAATAAGAAGGGCACAGCCTAAGTCATGGCATTCTTCTGGTTGGGCATGAGGATGGACCGTGGTCACAGAGTCCACAATGGTGCATGGTCCGGGATGCTGATGCAGACTTTGCATTTGGCTTGCAAACTCTGACAGTGTGACAGTCTCTTCTGCTTGATGCCTGTAATGTGACTGAACCTGCTCTAATGTGCTATCTAAGGCTGACACGTGATCCTCCCCAAAAGGACAATAGTATCTGGGTTTCTTCATATTTCTGTCCCCTGGGTCTTTCTTTTCGAAATCAACTCCATGCAAGAGTGTGTGAACAGGCCATGGCACACAGACGGAGTTTGGAGGACAATGTGTGGTGTTCAGTTTTCTCCTCGCAAGCCAAGCACTGTGCCGCTTGAACATTCTGTGCCCAGCACCCAGCTTAGCGACATCAGGCAGGATGGCTCCGGGGCCCGTAGGGAATCAACCATTCTGTTTTCTCAGGAACCCTTTGGGGACGTGACGGAGAGGAAAAGGCTTCGGGCCAAGCTCCAGTGTAAAGACTTCCGGTGGTTCCTGGAGACGGTGTACCCAGAACTTCACGTGCCAGAGGACAGGCCTGGCTTCTTCGGGATGGTAAGCGGTGGGCTGTGGCGAGTTGGTTGTTGTCCCATCTTGGGTCTGAAGAATGATCCTGGGGGAGAAAATCCCCATCTGTGGGGACCACAGGCCTCCCCGATCCCAGCCCTCTGGTGTGATGGTGCACTGTCTTTTCCTTTCCCCTTGAGCATCGAATGTCAGGACTGGGAATTGGCAAGGATGGGCTCCCCTTTGTCGTTGTTTAATAAGTGGGGTGTCATGGTGCATGTGGAGATCAAGGAAGAGCTCTCAGGAGTGCTTTCTCTTCTGTCATTTTGTGGGGTCTGGGGACCAGACCTGTGCGGAAGTGCTGGTGCCCATTGAGCATCTCTCCAGTTAATAATTAGTATTCGGGGGTGAGGGGGTGGGGAAAGTCTTAATTTTTGCTAGTATTTTCAGATTGCTTTTAGTCTTAATGGCCCTGACTCAGTAGTCATTCCCAACCCTTAGGAACCACAGAAGCAATTGTGGAGGCACAAGTCTCCCTTCCAGTATTTCTGAAAACGTTGAAGAAATGTTTATGGAACAAGGGCAGCTAAGACAAGAGTCTTGCTTTTGCTGGGAGGTAGACTATCTCATGTGGGCTTTTCTGCTGTTGCTTGTCTGAAGAGCTGGTGTTTCATTTTGGATAACTGCAAAGCCAGGCTTTAGTGTTCTGTTTTGGATATGAAAATGTTCAAATGTACCAAAACCCAGAAATGATGCGTCTTGTCCCTGCGATTCTCAAATATCCAAGACTCTGTTCCTCCTGCTTCCTCCCCCTTGTCCCGCCATTGGCGTTTTCGTCTACTGGGCCAGACCCCAGGTGTCATGTCTTTCATGCCTGTGCACTTGGGTGTACATCTTTGTAACTGTGGCCCCATCTTAGGAATTAGACCATTACCATGGCCCGCTATTGAGCCACTAAGCCTTGCTGCTGTTCACGCTGCCATTGTAATGCCCACTACTCCAGTTTCTGAGGATGCTCACGGGGTGGCTGCAGGTCCTAGTGGGACTCTCCACACTGGGTCGGACTGTCATGTCTTGCTTCAGAAATCTCTGAGCCCAGGTCACACCTCCGCATTTCCTCATCAATGACTGCTTTTACCATGCTGAGAAAACAAAGCAAACAAAAACAAAACCAGGCTCTGTTGTCTGTGGAGTGTTCCCACTCATGGTGCTGTCTGTAAGCTGCAGCTCTCTCCTCCATCTCTCTTTACCCGGGAAGTGAGGTCATGACCCAGAGACATTCGGGCCAGGGCAGCGATAAGGCTGTGGCTGAGAAATAGAGATGTGGGCTTTCAGGCCAGGGGTTTGTCGTCTTAAACTGGGGCCAAGTTCCCAGCTGTTGTCTACACGGGAGCGCATAATGACCAGAAAGAGCTGGACAGTGGGGAAGGGCTCATTTCCCTGGGGTGGTTGCCGGGGTCTCCCCACTAAAGTCACTTGGTGTGTAGAAATCCAGACCAGGTGTCACCTTTGTGTCTTGTTTAGCTCCAGAACAAGGGACTCAAAGGGTACTGCCTTGACTATAACCCTCCCAATGAAAACCAAGTCGATGGCCACCAGGTCCTTCTGTACCTCTGCCATGGGATGGGGCAGAACCAGGTAGGTGTGGGCCTCAAGGGGCAAGGGGGGCAAGCTTTGCCAGTCTTCTTTATAAAATACTTTTTAATTGTATTTATTTACTTATTTACTTGTATATGTATGTGTGTCCATGTGCCTACAATGTGTGTGTGTATGTGAGAGAGGCGGGGGGAGGGGAATGCTGGCTGGATTCTGTTCTCTGCTTCTCCCATGTGGGTCCCAGGGAGAGAGCTCGGGCCATTAGATCCTTTTCTAGCAGACCCGTCTCACCAGCCCTCTGTGTGCTCTTCAGGAAATTGAATATTTGGGTTTGGTTTTTGTCTTTCCTGTTGGACTCCCACTCAGAGGCAGAGCACTAGCCCAGCGTGTGGGACTCGCTGGTGTCTGTTACTTGGAGTCGGCATTACAGAAAGAACCCAAGGGCGTGAGGTCTTATTCGGGCTCCGGGTTTCAGAGGGTTCAGCTCATGGTGGCTTGGCCCTGGGTGTCTGAGCAGAACGTCATGGTAACAGGAAGTGAGCTGGAGAGAGCAGTTCACGTCCTGGGATTGGGAGAGAGAAAGGGAGGGTAGTGGAGGACAGGATGTGATCCCAAGGACATCCCCCAAGCTTGGCTTCCTCCAGCGAAGTCTGCTCTTCCCCTGCGCCACCTGCCAGCGGTACATCACTTTAGGGATCCATCAGAGGGTGATAATACAGAAAGTAGAGAGGAGTAGGGGACGAGCCTCAGAGGGACAACTGAGATGAACGTATGTTTTCTTCCCTCCAGTGTTGGCGTGAAAGCTGTGGGTTGTGTGCTATCAGTAGTTACAGCGCTGCTTTCATGTTGCTTCCGCCTAGTTGTGTATATCTTGTCAGATGTCTTTTGAAGGCGACCCTTCATGTTTCCTCTTGATCTTTGATTTGATGCTTTTATTATTGTCTAATAAACTGGTTGTCTGCCTCTCTGTTTCCATCATTGGAAGTAACTCTGTCACCAACTTGGATCAGAAAGAAGAAAATTAGATCCTTTCCATTTTTTAAAAGATCACGTGTGTGTACATGTGTGTGTACATGTGTGTGCACGTGTGTGTGCGTGTGTACATGTGTGCATGTATGTGCATGTGCGCATGTGTGTACATGTGTGTGCGCGTGCGTACATGTGTGTGTACATGTGGGCGTGCATGTGTGTACATGTGTGTGCATGTGCGTACATATGTGTACAGGTGTGTACATGTGTGCGCATGTGTGTACGTGTGCGTTCATGTGTGTGCATGTGTGTACATGTGTGTGCGTGTGTGTGCGTGTGTGTGCGTACATGTGTGTACGTGTGCGTGTGTGTGTACGTGAGCATGCATAAGCCATGAAACAAAGGTGAAGGTCAGAGGACAGCTTGTGAGAGTTGGTTCTCTCCTTCTACTTTGTGGGTTCTGGGGTTTGAACTCGGGTCACCAGGCTTGGTGGCGAGCACCTTCAACTGTGAGCCAGCTTCAGAGTTAATTCTTAAATAAAATAGGTTTTGATTCATGGTGTATCAAAAACAGTGTTGGGTGGGGCCTGGGTAGATCCTTCTGGTTGAAGTGCTGTGGGTTAGGCTGGGCAGAGAGGCTCAGTTTTAGGGTTTCTGAGGCCTAGAGCGGGAGAGGCCTAGGAAAGGAGGTTCATGTGTCAGGTGGCTCACCACCAGGATGCAGAGAGAGGATGGGTTGATTTGGGACCCGAGAGCTTCCCTGCTCTGGGGAGCCCCAGACACCTGGAGATGGAGAGATGGAGACACAGCATTTTCTCTCACTCCTATTGAGTTTGACCATAAGCCTCCTCCTAGCCTGAACTTCCAAACTTCCATCACTCTGCTCCACCCGCCTCCAGCCTTAGATTATCTGGGTTCTTCAACACTTCTTAGTATCCTGCTCGTCCAAGCTGATGGTATCCATCTAGGACCCTCGGAATTCAGGCCCATCTCATCCCAATCCTCTTAAGAAATGGACGGAGAAGCATTGTACCATGTGCCTTGGAACCACCTGTATTAGAGGCAGGAAAAGGCGCCTTGTCAAAAGAAGTATAGCTTCTTGGGCCCTTGTGAGAGGGAAAGAACCCTCATTCCCACTATGCAGTGGGACCAGGGACCGGGATATTTCCCAGGTATTGTAGAGAGTTGCCAGGCACACCGGAGTACAAAATAGGTTGCCTGGGATGAGAGACATCTTTTATGGGGTGGGGTAGGGTGTTAAGCCAGGACCTGGCCCACATTAATCAGATGCTCTACCACTGAGCTGTACCCCATCCCCCAAATCTTCCAGGCCTTTTTAACAGCCATTTAAATGGAAGAGAAAGAGAGTGAGTCCAAGGAGAATTGGCTGCAATTGGCTGCTCAAGGTTGCAGCCAGCCCCTAAGACAGGTCCATTTTCTTTCCCACTAACAACCTACCTTCACTGTCTAGTAAATGGATTGTGCAAGAGAGGAACGCTCTACTTCACGGACCAAGCGCTGTGTTAGAGGCCAGCTCAGCACCCCAGGACACCTGGAGCCCTAACACAGTCTTGGCGGTGGTGGGGTGGGGTGGTGGTGGTCCAATCCACCCCACTCATTCCCCCTAAATCAGTGATTCTCAACCTTCCTGGTGTTGCGATCCTTCAATACAGTTCCTCATGTTGGAACCCCAGCCATACAATTATTTTCGTTGCTACTTCATAACTGTAATCGTGCTCACGTTATGAATCGTGATGTGGATATCTGATATGCAGGTTGAGAACTGCTGCCCTAGATGGTCTTGCTCAGGGTGTCTTCTTCCACACCGCAAGGTAAACTGACACATGTTGGTCACCCTGTTGTTAGTTTTTCGAGTACACATCCCAGAAAGAAATACGCTACAACACCCGCCAGCCCGAGGCCTGCATAGCTGTGGAGGAAGGGAAGGATACCCTTGTCATGCACCTCTGCAAGGACACTGTCCCGGAGAATCAGGAGTTCATCCTACACGAGGTCAGTGAGTGTGCAACCCTCTGCCATCCCTCCCGGTCTGTAAGACAGCGTGGAAGCCAGGCGTGCTCTCTAGCCTGGTCCCAGTGGGTCTCAGACACTGGAAACCTCACTCTGGAGGGGACTATAGGGTCAGTCTATGGCTTCTGGTGACAGTGGGACTTTCTTCTCTTTCAGTGTTTTACACATGTGCTACAGCAGGTTGTAATAGAAAGCAGAGCGGTCACAAATGTATGGGAGTGAGGTGGCGTTGTTAATTCAAGTGCCATAATGGTGTAAGTGCCGGGACATAAGCTTAGACCCAAGCGTGAATCACCCTGCTTCTCTGAGCCTCTTTGCCCTCGCTCTGAAATGGGCTTGTTAATAGCAGCCCTGTCCTGCTCTGGAAGGACTCGGTGGGTTCCCAGGGCTTCCTGTGGAAGCTGAGGCCCTACAGAGAGAGACTCGTGGAGGTAACCAAGCAGACACTCTGGGATGGAGCTGGCTTTCCAGATACTATTGAATGAGAGTTTGATGCCATTGCACACCTAGAAGGCACAGGCCTTCAGCCCATTTGCAGCAGGCTTGTGGTAAGACAAAGTGCTGGAGGAAATAAGTCCGAACAAAAATGAGTTATCTTTCAGTATCTATTCCCGACTGGCCACAGGGATAGACAGAGATTGCTCCGCATTGCTCAGAATTGGTTGTTCTGAAATCCCACTCCAAGTCGAAATATGTCATAGTAAATAGTGGAGTTTGCAGGCTCCCAGGAGAGCTGAGGCCTGCAATGTTGCCTGTTTGACAGAAGAAAATAAGAGCTGGGCATGGTAGCAACTCCTCTAATCCTAGCACTCAGGAAGCTGAGGCAGGAGGATTTTGAGTTCCAGAGCAGCAAAGCCCTGTTTTAAATGAAAATAAAATAAATTAGAAAGACTGATCCTCACACCCCACAGTCTGTTACCCTCGTCTCTTTTCATTTGTCATCCATAGTAAGCATTAGGAATTTCACTGTAGGGCTGGAGAGATGGCTCAGTAGATAAAGCACTTGTCATATGACCAAGAGGACAGGAGTTCAGATCTCCAGTACCCGCATAAAGGACAAAGGGTGTGACAGCCACATGGGAGGCAGCACTTGGGAGTCAGAGGTAGGGGATCCCCAGAACAAACCGACCAAGTAAATTGGTGAAGTTGAGATTCAGGAGGGACCCTATCTCAAGCAAAGAAGGTGGGGGTGATACCATGTCTTCCTCTGGTCTCTGCATTGCACATATGCCTATGAGAACACACACATGCATGCACACACATACATATTTATACACACACACAAATAATTTTACATTAAAATTCTGTGATCTCTTAAGTAAATTTGCATAGAAGGCTGGCCAGAGAGATACTTTAGGGAGTTGCTTACTTTTAGCTTCCTAGGGAGGCAACTTGGGTGGGGGTGGGGATCCTGGAAGGGTTGGGGTCAGCAGCATCTTAGCTGTTGACTAGTCCTGTCCCCCAGAACTGGGAGGTTATGTGTTCTGTCAGGGCCTTTGTTAAATTCCTTACGGGGTACAGCTTATACAACGAGAGAGAGGGACAAGATATACAGCAAAGAGAGACTCCCCATGCCCTAGGCAAGAGTGTGGAGAGAGAAGCAAGGCCATTAAAGATGGCCACACCTTGTGAAGCTGGTACCAGTAGAGAACCCACTGCCTCTCACGCAGGCTAGGAACAGGTGACCAGGTTACTCATCTGGCTGCAGCCAAGTGAGGAGTATGGACAGGTGTCCTGACTCTGTTAAAATGCTCAGGAGGAGGAAGCCGTCAGGGATGGAGTTAGGTAATGAAGAGGCACAGGGGAGGTAAATAAAGGATCTCGGTTGTGATTTCATTGAGCAAGCTAGAAGCGCTGACCCATCCTCTTGAGTAGCCAGCAGGTGGCGCTGTTTCGCGTGGCTGACATGTTCTGAAAGGCTCAAAATCGCTCCCTGGGATCTTCATTCAAAACCTGCCTTGCAGGAGCCGAGGCTTTTCTGAGGAGTCACTAAGTCATCTTGAACATGCCACGTCTGTTGTCATTTGTAGGACGGCACTTTAGTTCACAAGCAGACCGGGAAATGTGTCAAAGCCGCACAGAAGGAGCTTGGCCAAGACTTTGCCCCACTCTTGCGGGACTGCACCAACTCAGACAAACAGAAATGGTTCTTCAAGGAACACGTGTGATCGCGCGCGTCGCCTTGTCAAGGAAGGAGCCCACCCTGGCCGTGGACTCTGCACCCAGTAAGGTGGAGGAAGTACATGGTTGCCATTTGTGAATATGTTGGTTTTCATAAGAATGTGAATAAGCTTTGTACAGGCTTTGAAAACTCTGAAAATGTCTCCCAGTACCCTGTTTTCTAAGGGCAATCCTAAGAGGTTACCTTTGGTATTTGGAAAGGTTAATTATGATATTTTTTTTTCTATCAAGATGTGCCTTTCACAATTGTGCCTTTTATTCTCACTAACCAAAAGGTAAATAGTTTATTTTGGTATTTATGAAGATTCCCAGGTCGCACAAACGGATAATACCTCAAATGTCGAGTTAGCGTTTTCTCAGTGGGCTGAGATGGACACTAGAAACCTTGCGTTGATTTCTTCCAGTGCGAGCTAGATGAGACGGTCTACATTTATATTATAATAAAGAATGCTGTTTGCTTACGTGTTGCTGCCACAGCCAAAATGATCGTCATGTTCGTATTGACCCAAACAGACTAGCCACGTCTGAAACTTCAGAGAAACAATATGGCGTACCAGGATCACCCAGACTTGAGAGTGTATTTCCAGCAGATGCCTGGTGGGAGGGTGACCAGTGACTTTCAGTAGTGCTTAGCCGCTGTGACTTTAAGACATGTTTGTGTCACTTGTCATTTTTATCACCCGGTAGTGCCAGGGAGAAATGCGACATTCTACACGAAACTCAGTTTTCTAGTTGCTTCTTAAATAGTATTTGATTGTTTAACCCAGCGCAAGAGCTTGTGATGAGGCAGCTGCTGTGGCTGTTGCCCCAAAGTCCCCATGTCTGGGTGATCCTAGATCAGCTCCTGGAGCTCGTCAACTTGTTATAGCCAATAGGAACAATTAAGAATACCATCAGTGAGCTCGGGGTGTAGGTCAGTTGTAGGGTGCCTGCCTAAGCATGCACAAGGCCCTGTGTTCAATCCCCAGCACCCCATGTTTTTTAAAATAGGCTTGGTGGCACACCCCTAATCCCAGCACTTAGGAAGTGGAGGTAGGAGGATCAGAAGTTCAGGGTTATCACCGGCTACACAGAGAGTTTGAGGTCAGCCTGGGCTACAGGAGACCCTGCATCAAGAAAGCCTCAGTGAGAAGGCAGACTGCGGATCTTAGTTTTGTCCCCGTCCGTTGTAGAAACACACATACATGATCCATTAAAAAGTGTCACCTCGCCGGGCGATGGTGGCACACGCCTTTAATCCCAGCACTCGGGAGGCAGAGGCAGGCGGATGTCTGTGAGTTCGAGACCAGCTCTGGTCTACAGAGAGAGTTCCAGGACAGGCTCCAAAGCCACAGAGAAACCCTGTCTCGAAAAACCAAAAAAAAAAAAAAAAAAGTGTCACCTCATATCTCTAGCTCTTCTCTCAAGCATTCTATCCTGAGGAGCTCCTTCTAGAGTGAGGCTAACAGTTCCTCAGTAACAGATCTGCTTTGTCTGAATCCACCTCTGCACCTTAACTGCTCCGTACTTCCAGTTTATGTGAATGAGATGAAGATCATGAACTGAGTTTGAGGCAGGGGATTAGCCGTTTGGGGCATGTGAGAGGGGCTCTGAGATGTTAGCTTTGATTCCCTCCCTGCCCCCACCTTTTTTTGCATGTGTGTATAGTATGTGTATGTGCATGTTCACGTATCTGCAACACGTGTGTAGAGGTCAGTTTGGCTTCAGGTGTCTTCCTTGATCATTCTCTGCAGCCCTCCATGCTGGCCAGGCTTTTCTGGGAAACCATCCTCAGATGCTCACTCGTTCATGTCAAGCACCCTGTCCATTGGGCCATCCCACCCCTTTAACGTCTCAGAACCATCCCATGTATACGTAAAGCACCATGCATGCAAGCAGGTGTTTGTTCAGAAAGCACACACAAAGTAGTACACTTGTTTTCTCTTTAAGGATTAGGCAGCTCTTGAGCAGGCGGGAGTGTGGGGTGGGGCAGCTCCTCGGCTCAGCTCTCAGGCCGAGGGCAGGGTGGGCCTGACCTTCCCCTGGTCCTGCTGTGGAGACTTGGCAGGTCAGGGGAGGGACCACTGTTTGCTTCCTTCTGGCTTCTGTAGTGTGGAGGGTCAGGTGGCTGGTGTAGGGGGAGGCCCCTTTTCAAGCACAGGGAAACAGCCTGGGTGGGCCAGACGCGGAGCTGGCGTCCCCAACTGCACCCAGAGTGTGGGAGGCTGCACCTGTGTCTGTGCACATCACAGGCATGGCAGCCAACTGGCCTGGATTGCGGAGTCAGCTCACTGACGCCTTCCACCAGGAGCAGCAAGCTTAGTGCTCGAGAAGATCCGGAAAATAATCTGATTTTTGGACACATTACAGTACTTGAGGAGGCTTTCCCTGCCGTGTTGAGTGAAGGGTCTAAAAAAGGCCACACGAATGTGAGGCAGTTCCCCCAATAGTCTGGCCTTGGGCAGGTGTGGATGCCATGCTGGTCTGCAGAGTTGCTGAGACAGATTGCCTTGGGTCCTAGGATTCTATTTCTTCTTCCCCTTTAGAGTTCTCAGGAGAGTGTCACCCCTAGCCTGGCCTTGCTGGCACTCTGGGTGTTTGATGGTGGATGGATGGTTACCATATGTTTTGCATGGGTGATGTCTGTATCCCGGAGGACAGTCTGATTCCCAAGTGAGCAAGTGCCCCTTTCACAGAATTTGTTTCTATTGGCAGATGACTGTGGCCCTTTTCTCCCTTGGGTCTAATATAATCTATCAAGATTGCTGTTCTCTGGGAGAGCCCTGACCTGGGTAGAAACAAGTTAGCATTAGGGATGTCAGCTAGGATGCTGTCCTTAGGGAGGAAAGCAAAATCACCTGAAAAGCAAGCCGCAGTGTATCACAGATCTGGAGCTATGAGACGGGCCTTGTATTAGTCAGGGTTCTCTGGAGACACAGAACTGATGGGATGGATCTATAGAGAGAGGGGATTTGTTAGAGTGGCTTACAGGCTGTGGTCCCGCTTGTCCAACAGTGGCTGTCTACAAATGGAAGGTCCAAGAATCCAGTAGCTGTTCAGTCCACGAGGCTGGGTGTCTCTGTTAGTCTTCAGTATACACCAGGATCCCAAAGAAGTGGAATCTAATGCCAGTGAAGAAATGAGCTTGCCCGCTTGAGAGAGAAGCAGCAGGCAGAGAGAGCGAGCTTCCTTTTTCCGTGCCCTTTATACAGGCTGTCATCAGAATGTGTGGCGTAGATTAAGAGAGAATCTTCATGGTTTAAAATATCGGGATCAAAGGTGGGTCTTACCACTTCAAATGATTAAAAAACAAAACAAAAGTCTCAGGTGTGCCCAATCACTAGTTTCAGTTAATTTTAGATATAGTCAAGTTGATAGTCAAGAGTAGCCATGACAGGCCTCATGGGGCCAGCAGGAAGAGGGAGCTGTCAGGGACATGCACAGTTAATCAGGGAGTGGAAGGGAAGTGTGGTGTGGGGTCACTGGTGACCAACGCCTTCACTGGGGTTCCGGGTGTTTCCTTAGCACTTTGCCCCGCAGGGTTCGCACAGGCGTATTCCGAGTTGAGGCACTTTGTAAAGACACACCGAGACAGGTGGTCTTCATAGTAGATCGACACTGGGATCAGTCGGGTGAGCCTCAGAGGAGAATGGTCTCCGGAAGGCAGGTGTATAATTCAGACTGAGGAACTGGGGAGTGGGAAAAAACTGGAAGAGATGCCCAGGGTGACCACACCTATCTCTGGGATGAGCAAGTTAACCGTATACTCACTGGAGGCTGAGACAATGTACATAAATTATCGCTAACTTAGATAATGGTTCTTATAAAATGAGAATCCACTATAGACTCATTGCTCATCTGCATGATGATTGGTGGTATAAGTGTCTTCTGGTCCTCTCTCTCTCTCTCTCTCTCTCTCTCTCTCTCTCTCTCTCTCTCACACACACACACACACACACACAGCCAGTGTTGATAAAACCCACTGCCTTGTGCACACTAGGCGAGTATCCTACCACCCAGCCCTCTTAGCTATATTCTTTAGTTCCTTGTTGAACATGTGTCTTAGAAATCACAATATGCTTCTTAAAATTTTCATGGTCTTCAGCTTATTGTTGAATTAATCTCAGTAAAACTTAGCTGGATCAATCTGCTTCTCCCCTCTTTTCTGTTACGGTCATGGTATGTCTTATAAACCCAGCGGTAGGATGGCACACTTACTGTTTTAACAGTAAAGGAAGAGCGTATGCACACACTCGCTCGCACAGTCCTTTAGTTTCCTGGCCTGTATACCAGTTCTCATTTGTTCTTTGTTTTCTGAGACTCCACGTCTTGTTGGTTTGCTTTGTAAGGATATTGACGCTTCCCCTCGGGGTAGGTAGATCCATTTGTAGCAGGCCCTTTTTACTTGTTTGGGAATGTTTTCTATCCTGCCTTCTGTGGTTGTAAGGTAGTAGTTTAGCTGGGTCAAAGACCATCCTTGGAAGGTTCTTGTCTGTTCCTGGACTGAGGTCCATGTAACTACACGAGTCAGTTTCACGGAGCTTTTTCTGCTGTGACAAGGATGTCCATCCTCCAGTTTCCACTCACGGCCCTCACTTCCTTCTGTTCTTACACTGCCGGCAGCTCCAACAGCTATGTCTCTACCAAAGGTCTATTTAAGGAACCAGAAGCATTCTCTGTCAGGCTTCTCAAAATCTCCACCCCCCCCCCACTTGTTGGTTCCCAGCCATTCAGCCCCGAAATAAACACACACAGAAACTATATTATTCAAATCATTGCTTGGTCCAGCTCTAGCTTCTTATTGGCTAACGTTAATATCTTAATTTAGCCCATCTCTATTAATCTATGTATTGCCACGTGGCTGTGGCTTACGGGATAACGTTCCATCATCTGTCTCTGGTGGGGCTCCATGACTACTCCCTGACTTCTCCTTTCTCCCAGCATTCAGTTTAATTTTCCCCTCCTAGCTCTGTTCTACTCTATCAGGCCAAGCCAGTTTCTTTATTCATTAATGGTAATTCACAGCATACAGAGGGTAACCCCACATCACCCACCTGCCATGCTGTAAGTCTGTGTAGGTCTGTGTAGGTCTGTGTTACAGTAGTGTTTCCCAGACGTCAGTTGGTATTTCCCGTTGCAACCAGAAGTTAGCAGGTGAAATTGGCACTCACCTATTTTCTCACGGCCCCTTGTAGGTCATAGGGCAGGCTGTGTTCAGCTTTACTGTTTTCTCAGCTCTGGGTTCTGAGTGAAATCCAGATGTGACCTCCTGCTGTCTCCTCTGTGACTTTGGTTCTGCTTCCGGGCTCACTGATGGCAGAAATCAGTCTTGAGGCTATGGGATGGAAGCTCGTGGAGGTCACTGTGGAGAGCACACTGCTGGCTTTCGAGATGTAAGCTGCCATGGTGTGGCGTGACTAGGATTCAGGATCCGTGGTTTTCTTCCACTGGTAGGAACATACACATTGTATGCTCAGAGGGATTGGGGTGCCAGGGATGACTGCCTCTATTGTGCCTACTGACCATTCTAGAAGATTCCACTTTGTAGACCGATTAAAAATTCCTAAGGAGTAGTATTTCCTCACATGACAAATATCTTGTTGCTCAAGAAGGGACTTGTTTTACTTATAAGGTTAATTATTGTGTTTATATTTTTTTAAAATATTTATTTATTTAGTATACAATATTCTGTCTGTGTGCATGCCTGCAGGCCAGAAGAGGGCACCAGACCTCATTCCGGATGGTTGTGAGCCACCATGTGGTTGCTGGAAATTGAACTCAGGACCTTTGGAAGAGCAGGCAATGCTCTTAACCACTGAGCCACCTCTCCAGCCCCATGTGTTTATATTTTTATATATAATCATATATAGTATTTACATATAGTATAAACTATAAGTTATGTTTATTGGTAATTGTACTGTTTCCTTATAGGTTGAGAGTCTGCTCAGCTGAAGTGCCCTGTCCTAGCAACCCCCCTTTACCTTCCTGCTAGAACAGCTCCTCACTTGTTCCCATGTGTGGCGGGAATCACCTGCCACTTGGAGAACAGGCACCATGGGCTCAGCAGTTCTGGGGCGGGGCCAGAGGGTTGTCAGGCCTTACTAAGCCTTAGGGGATGCCATTGCTTCTGTCGGTTTCCTCCACCTCCTGTTTCTTCTTCCTTCAATTCCTCTTCTTCATCCCTCTCCCCCTCATATCTTTCCTGTCTTGCATTTAGCACCCCCCTCTGTTTCTGTCTGTCTCTCCCTTTCTCCTTCTTTCCTGGATCTTGTGATGTACCCCAGACTGGCCTTAATCCTCCACATAGCCCAGGTTGCCTCAGCTCTCAAGTGCTGAGTGGACAGGTACGTGCCTGCAGCTGGCTTTGAAGAACTGTCTGTTCTGTGGGCTGCGTTGTCAGTAGCAGAGACCTTAAGAGGTGAGGCTGAGAAGGGGGCAGGGCTGTGCTAAGATCCTGCATGAAAAGAAAAAAGGCAAAAGGAGGCTAGGGCCAGTCCCCACGGACGTGCCTTCCTTGTGTGACACACTAGGTGGTGGTGTCAGCTTGGAAATAGGACAGTGCATTCGTAGCAGACAGTTGGTT
Organism: Microtus ochrogaster; assembly: GCF_000317375.1. NCBI lineage: Eukaryota > Metazoa > Chordata > Mammalia > Rodentia > Cricetidae > Microtus > Microtus ochrogaster. Next base: position 42,166,993 of record NC_022031.1, read on the forward strand.
TTTGTTTTGTTTTGTTTTTTAAATCCTGCAAATCTGAAATCCATGAGATGGGTGGATAATTGGGAGACACCCAGAGGCCACCCAGGACCAAATATAGTTGACGGAGGAGACAGAGGCTGTTGAGGGAAGGACGGGTGTGTTTGCAGACACAGCAAACGAGAGCTGAATTCTCATCAGTATTTCACATTTTGCTTGCTAACTGCTGTCTGAATTCAGCTCTGCAGAAGTTCTGGAAGTATCAACAGGGCCTCTTTTTAAACGGCACCGTCACAAACTGGTTTGCTGTATTAGATCGTATTAAGTTCCAATCCTGAGAGAAAGTTTTGAGGGCTTTGCCCTCTAGCCCTGGTGCATCACAGCCGCAACAGTTGACTGCTGAGTGTGACTGGGAACACTGGCCTGTCCCCTAGTGGGCTGGAGAGCTGATGGCTCAGTGCTTGAGAGCGCTGGCTGCTCTTCCAGAGGACCCGAACTCAACTCCCAGAATCCACATGGCAGCTCACAACCATCTGTCACTCCAGCTCCTGGAGGTCCATCTCTCTTTTCTGGATCCCTTCAAAGCCAGGCATGAAGGTGGCACACAGATATGCAGGCAGGCGGAACACCCATACACACAGAATAAAATTAAATAAAATTTAAGTTATAGCCCCAATGTCTTTCTTTATAGATAGCTTCAGGGACTTGCTTTCTCCTGGGATTCTATCATCTGATCTTGTCAGGTTGGTTGGGGAAGGACTGTGGCCTCCCATGTGTAGTTTTTACTCATGATGGCGACGGTGATAATTATCATAGTCAAGGCACCGTTCTAAGATTGTCCTACCATGAGCTCACTGGAGCGTCTTAAAATACCTGCCAAGATGCCAGCGTCCATACAAACCCTGAGACTGTTTTAGATAAAAATGCTGGGAAGGGCAGGGAACCGATCTGTGGTCACATAGCACCCAGGACGTACTCCAGAGCCCAGTGGCTGCTTCTCAGAGGAGAGGAGAGGTGACTCAGGTCCCTGAGGGTCCCACGGCTCCCACACCCTGCTGTAGGTCCATCCCCTCACCCTTAGCCCACTTACACAACTCTGTTAGCTCCAGCCTGAATGAATGTGTCTGCCCCACTTGGAGAGCACAGGGGATTTTGTGACTGACTTCTATCTGCGCAAACATATTTCTGAAAAGTGCCAAGTTTAGGGAGGCGCACCCAGACCAGGAGCCGCGCGGGGCCAGAGTGCTGCTCTGGGTGAGGGCACCTATCAGAATTCCATCTGTGACCTTGCCCACCCTCCACCCTCTCTCCCTTTAAAATGGCAGAGACTGGGGGAGGTATGTCTTCAGTCTTGCCTTGTTAGATCCCTGCTGCCAGAGAGGCCGCAGTCAGAGCCCAGATCAGCTGTGATTGCTCCATCCACCCCTCAGCCCCATCTTCAAGTACGTCCCTATGGAATGGAGGCTTCTGCCCCAGCTGCTGAGTCAGGAAGTTTCTGTGACTCATCCTGAACTTCTCACAAGGCAGGGGTCAGTGAGAGAGAGTGCATGAGAACCTCTGGAGAGATTTCAACAACCCATGAAGGAAATCACCGGATGTATGTGCCCATCAGCACAGCTCTGGTGCCGCATCAAGGTTTGCAGAGCACCGCTCGGTTCTCACAGGCAGCTGTGAGCAGAGAAAGCAAGCGACTGCAGGAGATGCCGCAGGGACTTGCAGAAGTCGATGCTCACCTCCACGTTGTTGCAAGAGCCCCCTCTCTGTTGTGTCTCCAGCACATGGGCAGCCAGTCTTAGCCTGTCCCCTGCCCGTGAGCAGCAGTCCTCGCGGGACACCCATTTCCCGGTAACATTGAGATGGGTGTCCCTGCGCTTCTTTCTTTCTCTAGATCTCCGCAGAGGCCACCCAGTGTGTTTGCTCTTAGCCTCTGGCTAATCCTCCGGAGTGGAGATGATCCAGAGTCTGCCCTGCTCCGGGACAGCCAGCCTTGCTTCCTCCACCCTCCTGGTAGGGTTTCCAGGAGGGAGAGAAACAAGCACATCTACATGTAACCGGAGGTCTGGACTTGGTCCTGCTCCACTGATGACCAGTCCAGGCTGAACCTGGATACCTCAAGGACAATGAAAGTGGCATTGCTAGGCTGTGGGGGGATGACAGAATGTGTGTGTGTGTGTGTGTGTGTGTGTGTGTGTGTGTGTGTGTGTGTGTGTGTGACCCAAGAAAGACCTGCTGGGCATGGTGGTTCCTACCTAGAATCCCAACACCTCGGAGGCGGAGGCAGGAGGATGCAGAGTTCAAGATCATCCTTGGTCACATAGTCAGATAGAGGCTAGCCTGGGCTACATAAGAACTAGCCAATCTTCAACCCTCCTCCATAGGGAGGCTGAGGCAGAAGGATTGCCGTAGCTTTGTCTACAGAGTAAGTTCAAGGCCAACCTGGGATACATAGCAAGGTCTTTTCTCAAAAGAAATAACAAAAATGAAACAAAAAATTATCTTTAAGAATACCCCCAAGTGGAGTGTGATTCTAAGCCCTTCTTTCCACAGGCAGCCAAGGTGGGACTTTGCTCAGCAGGAGAGATGGTGTCGGGTTACAGTAGGCGCGAGACTGGTGCCACCTTTAATTTGGCTGCTTGAACTCTGGGCAAGTCACCTCACTGCTCTGCCACCCACCCCCAAGTACAAGAATAGGATCAGGGCTCAGAGAGGGCAATGAGCATTATATGAGTTAGTGTGGAAACAGCACCCCCCCCATCCCATATCTATTTGGTGGTGCTCAGGGAGCACTCACTGAGGGAGGGATGCAAAGGCTTCATAGACAGACTCCAGGATGGAGAAGGAGCTGCGGGCCTGCTACAGATGACCTTCCCATATCACCAGGGTCTTAGACGGAGAGAGAGAGAGCTGGGACCAGGTTGGTGTCAGGAGCAGCAAGGAGAATACATAGTTGAACCAAAGAGCACAGGCTTTCCCTCCCTCCACAGGGCCATTCAGTTTCAACACCTCCAGAGTTGCTATATCTCTCCAGGGAAAATAAGAACATGCAAGCTGTAGGAAGTCTGGAGGGGTCATTTCTGCCCTGACTCTTCATTGTGGAGTTGAGGTACCACTCCCACCCTGCACAGGGAACCGGGAGGTGCCGGTTCATGCTTCCTGCCTGAAGACACGTGGCCCCACCGAGATCCTCTCGTCTAGAATTCGGAGGAGCTGGGAGCTTGTTCCAACGTGGATGGAGTTTGTTTCATAGCTTTTGGACTCAGAAACTGAAGGGAAATAAAAGCGGCCTTTTCTGGGTCAGGTTCTGGATGATTCTGGGAACTTGTCCACAGAACCAAGTGATTTATGGGGACCCAGCTGTGAGGAACTGCACACAGCAGGGCTCAGAGAAGATACACTCCAGATGTGGCCTCATTAGAGGCAGGACCAGAACAATGGGCTCAAAGGCATCCATCCTCCATCTATTGGGCCATGAAGACAGGGTGGCCAAGGGTCTGTGGTGTCAGCTGCTGTCTCCAAGCTGGGAAGTCACTGAGAACTCTCTGTCTAACTCCACAACTACAGATGGCGAAGCAGAGGCCCAGAGAGGGAAGGCACCAACCTGGTATCACACAGCACCAGGGGCTGTCCCAGATCAAGGCTGTCTTTGATTACAAGTGGAACAGGCTTGACTCTGCCATCTCCTGGTGTTTTGATTCCTTCCTGTTGCTGTGTTAAAAGCACTGGTATAAACAACCTAAGGGAAAGGGAGTTTATTTGAGCTCACAGTCCAAAGCACAGTAATGGGAAGTCAAGGCTGAGGAACTACATGACCAAGAAGCAGAGAGGGGCGAATGCATATGAGTCCTCAACTGGCTCCCTCCATTTTACACCGTCCATAGTGCCCTGCCCAGGGAGTGGTCCCACCCACAGTTAAAGTGCATGCCTACATGAGCTTAACAGAACCACATACAGGCATGGCCCTCTAGAGCCTTACCTCCCAGGTGAGTCTGAACATCACCCATTGCAGATGGTAAGGCTGGCCCTGCTGTAGAGCCTAGCTGCTGTTGACTGGAGCTGAATGAAACCAAGCCTCTCTCCACCATGCTGCTTGAGCTCCTAGGCTCTCAGTGACACTGTCCTTGGGCCTTGAACCATGGAACTGTCCTTATTCGGGGTGTATAGTCTCTCTTCCAAGGATAAGGGAAGCAGGTCTGATATGGGGGTCAGGTCACATGTTTGCTGCACTGTCTCTGGCTTGGGAGCTTGTGGACTAAATCCACACAGGATGGGGTCTCAGATCAGGCTGGCTTCCTGATGTGTGAGTATGTGTCTGGAACACTCTATTTTCACCAGATATTACAAAATATATATTACAAAATATAAGTCAATTCTAACAGTAGTACATAGTTAGGTTGCATAATCTTTGAATCTAGTTAACTGTAGTTAGTGTGTGATGGTTTTATTTCCAAGTTTTTAATAATATAATAAAAGTAGAAATGTAAGCTCACCGCTGAAGATTTGGAAACTAGAAAACATACTAAGAAACCATTTGAGTTTTCAGTGTCCAGAGACAGCAGCACTGAAGTGTTTTCCTCCAGTCTTTTTAGTTTCTGTTGCGTTGCTGAAGGAGCCACTGAGCTAAAGCCATCCCATTGTGTGTGTGTATGTGAATGAATATGTCTTAACTAAAAAAGTGCCCTTTTCATAGGCTTGTCTCCTCATGCTCCTCCATGGTTTCCTTCTTAACCCCAGCAAGTGCCTTTCTACTTTTATGTCATTTTCATAGATGACAGGTAGGTAGGTAGGTAGGTAGATAGATAGATAGATAGATAGATAGATAGATAGATAGATAGATAGATAGACAGATCTAAATTCTACATGTGAGAGAAACATTGAGATAGGCAGATAGATTGATTGATAGATAGATAGACAGATTAGAAAGATCATGTACACAATCTAGATTCTACGTATGAGAGAAACATTGAGATAAATAGATGATAGATGATAGATGATAGATAGATAGATAGATAGATAGATAGATAGATAGATAGGACAGGTAATGTACATAATCTAGATTCTACATATGAGAAACGTTTCTGTCTGAGTCTGGCTTATTTCGTCTGATGTGATGCCCTCTAGTTTATTCATTTTCCTGAAAATGAAATGTTATTTTTCTTTACAGCTGAGGGAAATGCCACCCTGCCTGTGTGCCACAATTCCTTAGCCATGTAACTATTGGTGGCATTCTAGACTGGTTCCCCATTTTGACTACAGCGAATGTTGCTGCAGAATACATGGCTGTTCAGTATCTCCATGGTGTGAGACCTGGAGACTTTCAGGCACACCTGCTGAAGTACAGGGTAGCTGGGTCAGAGTGGACCCTACTAACCTTTTTTCTTTACCACAGTCCCTTTATTTGGCTGCTCAGCTGCATGAGCCCAGTACTTGAGAGGCAGAGGCAGGCAGATCTCTGTGAGTTCAAGGCCAGTCTGGTCTACATAGTGAGTTCTGGGACAGCCAGAGCTATGTAGAGAGACCCTGTCTCAAAAAAACCAAACCAAACAAACAATCCCATGCTCCCAAAGCCCTCGTGTGCCGTCAGCACTGTCTCTCGGGGCTGTAGCATTAGGGTCCTGCACACTCATAGCTTAGGTACACAGGTCATCCCACACCTCCAGATTGCCCACTCCTGGGAGCAATGCCTCTGCTCTGCCTTGATCTTATTGGTTTCTTTTTCTATTCTCTCTCTCTCTCTCTCTCTCTCTCTCTCTCTCTCCCTCTCTCTATCTCTCCCTCCCTCCCTTCCTTCTTTCCTTCCTTTTTTTTTTAAGACAGGGTCTCTTGTAACCCTGACTGGCCACAAATTCCTCTGACTCTCCTGTCTCTGCCTTCTGAGTGCTGAGGTCACCTCACTTGACTCTCAACTTTACTGTAAATGCCAACGTTTCTAACAACTAGAATAAGTAGAATATTTAATGTATATCCTGTTTATAAGACACCACGCTGACTGATTTTTATGCATGATTTTGTTGAATTTTGCAATGCAAAAATTAAAAAAAAAACAGTGCAAGTGTTTTACATTATAGATGCATGCTTTCATCAGTGTGTGTGTGTGTGTGTGTGTGTGTGTGTGTGTGTGTGTGTGTAGGCCAGAGGACAGCTTGGAGGAGTCATTTCCACACGTGTGGGTCTTGGGGATGGAACCCATGTCATCAGACTTGGCAGCTTTTTCTCACAAAACCATCTTGCTGGTCTTGTGATGTTTTTCTAGTGGTGAATTTTAGGTGGAGGAGGGGGAGAAACTGAGTCTCAGAGAGACTGGGTCCCATCTGAGCTGGCAGGAACTGAGTTCAGTGGGATTATAGCCTCCTCTAATCTCACCACTCTGTCTCTGAATGTAAGCCGAGGACACAGTCTTGTCAGGCCTGCTCTTAAATGCTGTGGTTTGTGAAGCAAGCATTTGCTCCTGTGCCTGGTGCCCCGTCTTGTTCATTCAGACTCCTGCCACCTTCTTTCCTGTGTGAAGAACCTCTCGGAGGCAGCTCGACTCAGCCAGAATTCCTGGAAATAATTGTTTGCACTCCTCCAGTACAGCGTGCCTATTCCTGCAGCACCTAATGCCCCCTGCTAGGATAGTGTGAAGTGGGTCACACTGTTGGGTGCCTCGGACTTCCTTCCTCACCAAGCACTGTAGACCCAACCAAAGAGGGCATTCCACCATGGTATGTGTCTGACCTGGATTCTAGAAGCCTCTTTTCTCCCTAGCTCTGGTGAGAATCAAGAGATGTCTTCATGACTCTGAGCCCCTCTGCCCCACGCCTGGCCCTGCTCTTGCCAGCGGTCTATAGTTGGTAAGGAGACCACGCCCATGTCCACTGCCCTCAGAATCATGACACAGCATGGCTTTGCCTCTTCAGCTGCCCATTCCTCAGCCACATGGCTCAGATGGGGACTTTCCCTTCTGTGGGGTGGAGCTGCAGAAGCACGCTTTAAAATACGGGTTGGATTTTCATTTTTGGTTGTTTGCTAAATTTGGCCATAATCGTGTCTTCTGGTTCTAAAATGAGTAAAAGGAAGCAGCTGTCCTCTGGGAAGGCCCTAGAGGGAGCAGCCGAGGGGAGTGCACTATGGGCCACTATGCTTCCTTCCTGAGAGTCCGAGGCCAACTCTGGGAGTGAAAGGGCCTGACAGAACCCAGGAGAAGTCCAGGCCCCTACAGTCTCCTAAGCCAAGAACTCACCAAGGCTCTTGACACTCAAAGTGTTCCAGAGCCATGGGAACACAAGTGCCAACACTGACCCCATTCTGGGGAGCCGAAATTTCTGGGCCCCACCAATTATGATTCTAGATGGACACAGCATGGTCGAGAGAGGTGACTGGAGGAAGATGTGGTCTGGCTTCTGCCAGAGCAAGGGTGGTGTTGAGCTACCAGGAAAGGCCAGTGAACAGGCCTTCATGTACAGGGAAGGGCTTGGTGTGCAGTGAGCTTCTAAATCATGGGGATGGGACTTAGGAGGGGACCATGCCTGCGTCAGGACCATGCCTTGGCAGCCAGATGAGCTGAAAGTCCATGTAAGGATTGGGAGAAGCGAGCTTGTGTGGGAAGCATGGCTGTAGCTGACCATGAAGCCAGCTATTTCTGGGTTGCATCACCCTTCCTTGAGTGTGTGTGTCCCCCACTCATCCCTCAGCGAGCTGCACAAAGCCGGGATTTGATCACACTGTGTGGTTTGGCTTCTGTCCCCAGCCCTGAGCTGAGCCTTCCTGCCAAGGTCACAAGCCTTTCATCTGCTCAAGCCCTTGAAGACTTCTTCCTCATGCTCCCCCACCCCCTTGCTCTGTTTGACCTTGTCTATCCCTCCTCTCTGCTTAAGTTCTTTCTCCTCCTGGCTGTCACGTGGATTCCCCCCTGCCCAAGGCTCCCTCCCTGTCATTTCTGTGACTATCCTTCCTTCATTCTTGAGCTACCCTTCTCTGGATCCCATTGGTCCCTCTCGCAACCTTCATGTTCTAGCTGGGTAATTCCCACCAAAAGTGAGGCGTGAGATGTGCGGTCACTGGGTTATCCAATGAGAAATGTATTCCACCGCAAGTACCATAAACCCAAGAGGCAGGGAACAAGTTGCACGGGAGGCTTTCTTCTCCTTCCGTAAGAGGAAGTCACTCAAGTTCATGCCTACCACAAACAGGTTAAGTCCCCAAGTACTTAAGTCGAGTGATTCTAGTACAGCTGTATCCAGGATGTCAACACAAGGCCTTGGTCTCTTTCGCTGTCCGTCAACCCACTTCCATCCTTAGGGAGAGGAGGTGCTTGCAGATGTGTTTGGGTCACAAGTCACATGAACAGGCTCAGACCCGGGTCCTGGGACTCCTTAGCTGCAAAGCAGGATGGGAAGTTTAGCTTTCCCGGCCGGCACTTTGTCATCAAGGTGTGGGAAGGAAGGAAGGAACCAGTCAGGCGAGGGTGGCATATTTTGGCAGCATTTTGTCTAGTAGCCGTGGCCAAGGAGCAAGTCAAAGCCATCCGTCCCCAGGTTCCAAGCAGAGGAAGCAACTTGTGTTGGGCTCAGAAGCCTGCAAAATCCGGAGTGTGGAGATCTGTGGGCTCAGGGCCATGGGCACTCTGGGAGAGTCCAGGGTGGGGCTGAGGAATGGAAGGCTGGCTGGATGGGGACTGACTTTGCTTGACAAGCCCTGCCAGAGGTCTTCTTCCTCCTGAGAAGGGCTCAGTAAGGCAGGACCAACAGCTTTGCAGACAAACACCTCCTGCCTTCATGCTCCCTGCTGTCCTCAAGTCTCCTGCCTCCCTCCTAAGTGAGTCGCCTCCTGGCTTCATTTAATTTCCACAGGAAACTGGCAAGAGCAACATCCGCCTGAATTCCCCCCAAATTCACTCCAGATTTCCAGGGTCAGAGAGGGAGGGTCTCGGCGAGGTCAGAGGTGATGATCTCAGGAATGGTGGGCTTGTGCCGAATGAGCCCTAGGTGACAGCAGCATCCCAATGCCAGCTCATAGCAGGATACAGATGCTCAGAAGGGCTTCCCTGGAGGGAGATCAGGTGCCGGTGGGGGAGGGAGCTAGCTAAGGCTCATTCCCACGGGCTCCTGCCCAACACACAGGGCTGCTGAGGTTCCCTTCTTGGGGGAGGGCGTGGCCAGCAAGGGTTGAAGTACCCTAGCAGCTGCTCCTTCCAGGGAGGCTGGTTTCCCCACGCGGTCCAGAGACACTGGTTCCAGTCTCGCGTCATTATTTTGTTTGCCACTAAACAACCATGCCATTTGTTTAGCCTCACTTTCTTTTCTGTGACTCTCAGGGACCAGCAAGGAGCTGATACAGGGAGCAGGTTTCTGTGTTGGAGACCTAGGAGAAGTGCTCCCTCTCTCTGAGTCTCTCTTCATCTGCTGAAATCGGGGCTCTGAGGGGATGCAGGGGCTATCAGTGAACACTGGAATCCCGTAGGTAGGCAAGTCCTCCCTGGGCTCATTGGTGACTGCATGGCCTTTGACAAATCCTTAGCCTTGTCCTCATGTGAGGATGAGGGACCAGAGGTGATGCAGGTAGCAGGGACAACTGTCCCCAACATGAGTGCTGAGGAAAACGATCTAATTTCCTTCCCTGTGACAAAACAGTGTTAAAGATACTCTTTTAAGAACTAAGTCAACATAAAGAAGCCACCCTCTGTGACGTGACTGTGTGCAGCCCCTAGCTGAGCCTATGGAATGCCATAGAATACCCCCACCTAAGGCATGACTGGCAACTGCCTGCTGTGACTCTTTAGCATGTCTTCTGCAAGGTGGCATCCTGCCAGCCCCCCTCATGTGCCATCTCACGTGCTCTCTGCTTCCCTCCAGATCCTAAGCTTCTACCCCAGAGGTGAGGGGCTGACCTGGGTGGGGGTATGGGCAGCAGGCTTTAGCCCAGGTTCTCCATCCAGAGATTGGTCGGATCTTCAGGTTCCCCAGATCATCAGGTTCCCCATCGGTGAGGTCCTCCCTCCTGCAGCTCTGACAGGGGCAGCTCTCTGGCTCTGGAGCACTCCCTCTCTCTAAGGTCCTTTGCTGGATCCTTCCGCTCTACTATCCCAGCAACCCTAAGTGTCCCTGCCCTGCTGCTCTCTGAGCGGACCCCTTGGTCCCTGTCTCACCTCTCCCAGCTCCTGGCTCCTTGAGTTTGTAACTGCATCTCATACTCCCTCCTTTGACTGACACCCGACTTTGGCAATGCGCTATAAACATGAGGAGGGCAGAGGCCTTGGCCGTGTTCCAGTTTTCAAGAACCAAGTTTGAGAGTTTGCTGGTTCTCAACAAATAATTGCTGAGTGTTTAAATGGCAGCCTCCCTGGGAGATTCTAGAATTTGGTGGCAGAAGGCTCACAGCAGGACTCACCACAAGGCTTGTATGGTGCACAGAGACTCCAGCCATGGTTGTGGGTTCAGGTCCACTCAGACAGCCAAGGCGTTTTCCCTGGGTCCCTCCCTGGACTTCCAGGGCTGAAATGGTGTCCTCCAAAGAACATGATCACAAGGAGGAACTGTTTGAGAGGCCAAGGAAGAGAAGGACTGAGGTGTGTGTGGGACTCAGTCTTGGGCAGTTTCAAAAGCCGAGAGATAGAGAAGAGACCATACCCGAGGGGAGTGAATGGGAACGCGGGAGGGGGTGCCTCTGAGGCTAGTGGACTTTCCAAACTCGTGTGTCTGAGGGAAGAGATGACATGAGATGTTTCTGTCCAAGCAGGGTCACAACAAACTTAATTTAAAATGTTTCTGAATAATAAAAACCAATTCATCTATAAGACGGTTAGTTCTTTGTCTTATTGTTCACTGGAAATAGAGTGTTAGGGCTGGAGGGACTCTGAAGGCCAAGGATTGTCACATACTTCTCTCTTTCTCTGTGTGAGGTGCCTAAGGCCTCAGAAGGGAGGGACTCACCCAAGGCCTCCCAGCGGACTGAGCAGTCGCGCTGGATCTCAGGCTCCTGTTTGTCTGGCCCAGGGCTTTTTCCATATTCCACATTTTTCTTTCCTTTCTTCTTCCTGAAGACTCTACTGGCTGCAGGAAATGGAAAGCATCTTATTTTACTTATTTTTAGTTTATTCAAAATGAATAAAATGGGCAAAGAGTTTTTTTTCTTTCTTATATATCAGAACCAAAGTATGTCTTATGCAACGGCAAAATGAATGAGAAATGGCTGCGCAGGGAAACAAAGAAGCTTTTGAATAGTTAAAGCTCCGGGGTAAAACCCAGATTGGCCCAGATGACGGGGCTCCACTCTCCTTGCGAAACTCACAGAGGAGGCTGGTGTGTGCGTGCGTATGTGAGTGTGTGAGTGTGTGTGTGTGTGTGTGTGTGTGTGTGAACACACGTGTGTTGAACAGACTCCATCCATGAGGGATTCCAAGAGCACCAGGGTAAAGCCCATGAATTGAGCCTCCTCGGTACAGACTGTGACTGTTATTTTTACTGTCATGGTGAAACCCGTGAAGAATTTACCTTCTTGACTATTCCTTTGTGTGTGCATGTTCATATGTGCCGGTTCCGTGCGAGAGCGTACACACGTGTGAGGGCCAGAGACGGCCTCAGATGTCATTCTTTAGGAGTTACCTGCAGTCTTTTCTGACAGTCTCTCATTGGCCTGGAACCCACCAAGTAGACTTGACTAGCAGGCCAGCGTGCCCAGGGATCCGCTCCTCTCTGCCTCCCCAGTGCTGGGATATAAGTACATGCCTATGTAGGGTTTTCTTGTTCTTTCTATGTTTTTTTCCGTGGGTTCTGGGGATGATCCTCGGTCCTTACACCTGCAGAGAAACACTCCACTGGCTGAGCGATCTTTTCAGTCTCTTCTTGACCTCCGCTGAAGAGCAGCTCAGCAGCGCTCGGCGTGCCTATGTTGTACAAACATCACTGACTTTCATCTCCGGGGCTCTTGATCTTGCAAAGTCGAAGTTCTGGATCTACCAAACCACAGCTCCCCACCCCCTCCTCTCCACACTCCGCTCCCTCCGAGGTCACTGCTCTGCTTTCTGTCTCATGGGTCTGGCAGGGAGGGGAAGCATTCAGCATTCATTCTTTGGTGACAGGCTTGCTGCTTTTCTAGCCTGCTTGGAGCAAACTCCCTGGGCTCTGACCCCGCTGGGGGGAGCTCAGCTGAAAGGGGGCAAATGCCACCTACTCTGCTGGAACCAGTTCTGATGGGGTGGGGTGGCCCCGGGTCACTGTCCAGACCGGCTAAGGGTGGGGAGATGGAAAGATATTAATGACAAGGGACATAAATGTCCAGCCTGAAAAAGATATGGCTGGAATCCTTACAAGTGCATCTGTGGGGTAGCAATTAGTTTTACAGCACAGCCAACCCCTAAATTAGTGTCTCTGGGTCTGTGCCTCATGTCTGCTCTGAATGGTCCCTTGGGAAACACACACACACACACACACACACGATGTATATTTATATGATTCTGCATCTCCAAGAAGCTCTGATTGAATGCAAGTATTACCTAGGGAAAAATATTCTATGCTGGACAATTTCATGCTTGCACATAATAGACTTTGATAATATCCCTTCTCCATTCTTCTCTCTTATCCCCCCTCCTTCTGGAATTCTTCTCAACCCTCGCCCCTCCTACATTCATGTCTTTATTTTGTTTTAAATAATCCACTGATTGTCATTAGCGGTACTTGAGTGAGTGAACACGGGCATAGGGTTATTTACTGAATATGTCCATGGGCAACTCATGGGTGGCTACACCCTTGAAAGAGAACGATCACCCCCCCCTCCCCAGCTACCATTCCATGCATGCTGGAACGCCTACTGCCTTGATATCCTGCAGCATCCACAGCCGTCTCCGTGAGTTCAGGAGCGCAACAGACACACGAGGGCCTTCAGACAGGTTTCCACAGCCTCCACATCCTCTAATGCTCTGGCTTTTCTCCTACAATTGCAGAATACTTTGGTTCCTACCACTTTACTTGGCCAAAGTGTGTCAATGTTGTATGGTATTTGGACTGGAACTTATCAACCCTATTTTTCAGGTGTGGAAACCGAGGCTCAGTGGGGTCGATGGAACCAGCTCAGACTTGTGAGTTACTGGGGGATCCAAGTCCTTAGTCCAGGGTCCCTTCCTCAGCTCCACCTTTGCTGGCATTTATTATCGAAATCTGAAGGAAGCTGGGTGTTGCAGCCCATCTGCAATCTGCCACTTGGGAGGTGGAGGAAGTAGATCTGGAGTTGAAGGTCCTCCTTGACTGTACAATGAACTCAAGGCTAGCCTGAGCTCGATGAGACCCTATCTCAATAAACAGAAAGACAGAAAGAGGAAGTGTAGCATGGCAGCGCATTTACACATGCATGGTTCTCGTCCCGCAGCCTCGCATCTGACCCCAGACCCCATCCTCCTACAACAACAACGCTGTGTCACCTTCAGAGGCCCAAATCAAAGAGCTGAGAGTCACCGCTGACATTTCCTATGACCTATCTTCCACTAAACCAGGGACTCCTAAACCCTGAATATGCCTGCACACCCACCCGTCTGCAGCTCTGAACCACCAACTTCCAGGCTTCTCCGTCTCACCCAGGGATGACTCTTTGTTAGGCTGTGATGTTTCTCTCCTTTCCTGTCATCTCTACATTCCTGAGAAATGTGGATCTGAACAATGCATGACCAGTTTCTGCACTGCAGGGTTGTCTCAGAGCCACTTGAGCTGCTCAGATGACTTGTCACTCTAGGGAGTGTGTTTGGGGCATCCCAAAGAGACGTGCAGTCTTGTCTCTGAACTTCCTTCCCTTTCATCCGTTCTTCATATGCAAGTTACACAGACCTCTGTTGACTGACGCCATTCTGCCACCGTTCCCAGCACAGCCCTCCAGCCTCCCATCCCTCTGATGTGTCTGAGGATAACCACCGCTTGTGTCCTGCCATCATTAGGGTCCTCTGCCTGGCTGGTGCCCCGTGTCCTGTCACAGGTCACAGCAGTGTCAGTCGCTGACGCACTCAGCCACCACGCCGCCGGGGAGGCTGCTTTGTCATGGAAGCCTGACCTCCTAAGTCCCAGAAGCATCTTTTAACCAATGCCTGTCTCACGGCCAGGTTCACAGACGCCCTCCCCACATTGGCCTCTAGCAGAATGATGCCATTTTTGATCTGGGCCCAGCTGTGCCTGGGAGACAGGCTTTCTAGATGACCACAAGCCTTCCCATCCTCCTTCTGCCACCCCTCTCCTGCCCTCATGCATTCCCTGGAGGCTTTTCCTTAAGGATGGATGTTCTCTGTCCCTGCCTGTGTTTCTCAGGAATGGTACCTAGGACACATGCTCTTCGTGGAGAGACCTTCCCACGCTGCTTGTCACACCTCGTCTTCAATTCTCCCAATCTTCAGGGCTCCTTTGGGAGAGACGGCTCATTTAAGTGACTCAGTGACCACCGGAGCTGTGTGGGACTGTGTCTATTTCTGTCCCCCGCTGCACTGTCAGGTCTCATACAAGCTCCAGATGGCTTCACAGGGGAAAGCTGGTGAGTGCAATCCTTTGCTTTTAGTCATGAACTTGACACACTATAGAGTCACGGAGGAAGAGCGAGCGTCTGTGAAGGGTTGTCTGGATTGTGTTGGCCTGCGGGTTTGTCTGAGAGGGAGTATCCGGATTTTATTAATTGAAATAGGAAGATTTGACCATCGTGGGTGGCACTATTCTCTAGACAGAGGATCCTGAACTGTTTGAGATGGAGAGGGGAAAGGGAGATCAGATATGTGTGCATTAATTTATTTCTCTTTGTTCTTGACTGTGGATGTGATGGACCGGCTGCTTCAGGTTCCTGCTGCCTTAGTTTCCCCACAGTGACAGATGGCCACCTGGAACTGTGAGCTGAACAAACACTTTCTCTCCCAAGTTGTTTTTTTTTTTTCCAGAATATTTTGTCACAGCAACAGAAAATGAGACTAAAACAGAAAGCACCACAGATCTTCAAAACCCAAAGAAAAAAACCCTTGTAAAATATACCAAGTGAAGGGGCTGGAGGAATGGCTCATTGGTTAGGAGCACTAACCAGGTAGCTCACAACCACCTGTAACTCCAGTTTCAAGGAACTTGGTGTCTTCTGGCCTCTCTATGAACACTGTGGTCATGTGGTACATATACATCTAAAAAGGCAAAACATTCATACCCATATGATATATTAATAATAATAAATAAAGATAATTAATCTTAAAAAATATACCAGGTGGCGAGTTGGCATCTAGACTATATTTAAATATTTTACAAATAAAAAGAAGTAAACATCTTACTATTTGTTTTTTAAAAAGCATGGCTAGGAAGTGGCCTTTAATTCCAGCACTTCGGAGGTGGAGGTGGAATGGATCTCTGTGACTTTAAGGCCAGTCTGGTTTACATAGCCCAGGCCAGCAAGGATTACATAATAAAACCCTATCTCAAACAAAACCAAAAAAAAAAGTGAGCAGACAAATCACACATCACACATCAAACACACACACACACACACACACACACACACACACA